>NC_088791.1:346376102-346702830 GCF_011386835.1 Chrysemys picta bellii
AGTGCCTCCACTGCACAAGCCTCAAGTCAAGAGCTCGTCGGGATAGGGACCTGCGGCTCAAAATGCTGATGATGGAAAAATTCTTACAGCCGCTTTCGGAGACGGGGAAAGTTAAACCCGCTCCCACACGCTCCCCGGCCAGATCAGAACCAGTTGGGAGCATTGCTTCACCCTCCCTGGAGCGGAGGCAAGAAGCAGGACAGTCTCAGAAGAGAGACTTCAACAAGGGTAGCGGGCCTCCCACGAGATCCCTATCCTCTGTGCTGACAGCGCCAAAGGCAGGTGCCTCAGCCTTTTCTAACATCTCAGCCGCGGCTCTGACAGAGCGCAGAGGCAGGGACCCGACCTCCCATGCCGGGAAGGTCCTCGTGGCACCAGTCCCCTCGGCACCGCAAACCGATGCGGTGCCGACAGCGCGCTCCTCCTCAGCACTTAAAATGGACGCGGTGCCGGCAGCAGGACCCTCCTCGGCATCGAGAAGAATGTCGGCACCGAGCCTCTCTTCCACCCGCGCACCGGCAGCGGACCCCCTGCAGGGCACCTCCAAGCAGTCTGCAGCACTGCTGTCACTTTCACTTTCTCCTGCTAATACGCTAGAGCACAGAACAGGCTCAGCGCAGCCCAGGGAGCAGGAGCAACAGTTTCTCAACCAATGTGACCTGTGCCACCTGAGCCTCACTCTCTGCTCCTAGATACAGAGGGCTCACTTTTTAACCAGCCACTCTCTCCACTTGAAATGGCTTTCACTGCCAGCAAACTCGATTTACAGCAGCAAGCGGAGTTCTCCCCTCCTGCTTCTCCTCCTCCTCCTCTCCCACCTCAGGTCACGGCTCAAGGTCACCAGCCTCAGTTTCCCTACTTTGCCCCCCCATGGGGGACACCTGGGTTCTCCTACCCTATGCCTTGGCCTCAGTGGTACCCTTGGCAACATCCTCCTACCAATCATCCTCCTTCTGTGCCTCAATCTCCTGCTCTGGCCACTTCTAGGGTGCCTGAGCCCCCTCCTGAGTATGTGAGTGATGCACCATATCCTGACTCACCGACCCCTAACTCTCCATTAGCCCAAGACGGAGCCCACCTCCCTCCGCCTCCACAGACCATGGACGACTGTAAACAATTTCAAGAACTTTTCAGGAGAGTGGCACTCAGTCAAGATATCCCCTTAGAAGAGGTTCAGGAGACACAACACAGACTCCTCAGAATCCTTCAACCATCTGCGCCCTCAAAGATCGCGCTCCCTATAAACGAAGCACTCCTGGAGCCAGCTGACACTCTCTGGCCAACCCCAGCTTCTTTAGTACCAACTTGCAAAAAGGCCGAACGCAAATACTATGTCCCTGCTAAGGACGCTGACTTCCTATTTTTTCACCCACCATCGAACTCTCTTGTCACGGATGCAGTTGCACAGAGGACAAAACTATCACAATATCGACCCACCCCGCAGGACAAGGACCTTAGACACCTTGACGTCTTGGGCCACAAGGTTTATATGTCCTCCACACTACAATTCAGAATAGCGAACTATTCTGCTCTCCTCGCCAGCTACGACTTTGATAATTATAATAAAGTTTCTGAATTTGCCTCCTACATTCCAGAGGATAGGAGAGCAGACTTCCAATCAATCCTGACTGAGGGCCAACTGATTTCCAGAATGGCCCTACAAGCATCTCTAGACACGGCGGACACAGCAGCCCGTACTACTGCGACTGCTGTGGTTATGCACAGATCTTCATGGCTCTCTGCATCTGGCATCCTCAAAGAAGTACAGACCAAAGTGGAGGACCTCCCCTTTGATAAGGCCAAACTTTTCTCCAAAAAAACTGATGAACTCCTTCACACCATGAAAGATTCTAGAGCAATACTGCGCACCCTGGGCATTCACCCATCTCTTCCCAGGAGACAATGATACCAGCCCTACCAAAGACCACGCACACAACAGTACTATCGTCCTCAACCCAGACCATATGACATAACTAGGAATCGTGCTAGACCCCCTAAGCGCAGACAAAATCAAAATCAAGCCACCACCTTCTGTCCATTGGGAAATAAACAACAGTTTTGAAAAGTTGGTTGAGGGTCTGCACGACCACCCCTTGATTCCACCACTTACTTGCCCATTTGGCCACCGCCTCCAGAATTTCCAACGTGCCTGGCAACGGATTACACAGGACCGCTGGGTCCTCGAAATAGTTCAGTCCGGTTACTCCATCCCTTTTATATCCTACCCTCCTACCCTTCCCCGTCCCTCTTCAGAGATCATTCTCATGACCACTTACTTCACACAGAAGTGGCGCATCTTCTACAACTAGGTGCAGTGGAACCTGTGCCAACACAACATCAAGGGACAGGTTTCTACTCCCATTACTTTCTGACTCAGAAAAAGACCGGAGGATGGAGGCCTATACTAGATCTACGTCGACTGAACAAATTCGTGAGGGTACAAAGATTCAAGATGGTCACAGTGGGCACAATAATACCTGCCCTGGATCAAGGGGACTGGTTCACAGCCCTCGACCTACAGGACACTTATTTTCATATATATCAATTCATCCAGCTCACAGATGCTTCCTACGATTCACAGTCGGTCACGACCACTTTCAATACAGAGTTCTTCCTTTCGGACTCTCCACAGCACCGAGAGTTTTTTCCAAGACTCTAGCCGTGGTCGTGGCTCACCTCCGCAAACATGGGATCACGCTGTTCCCCTACCTGGACGATTGCCTCATCAAGGGCAACTCCTATGGCAAGACACTTCAAGCTACCCGCTTTGCCATCTCCCTCTTTCACAGCTTAGGCCTCCAAATAAACATCCAAAAATCCACCCTGACACTTACACAACAGATCGAGTTCATTGGAGCTCATCTCAACTCAATCCAGAGCAGGGCCTCGCTCCCATATCACAGATTCCTCGCTATCACGCAGCTCATACGCACGCTCTCTATTTGTCCCAGGACACAGGCAAGAATCTACCTACAGCTCCTTGGTCACATGGCAGCCACCACCTTTGTGGTTCAGCACACCAGGCTATACATGAGATGTCTCCAGGGCTGGCTCAATTCCAATTTCAAACCCAACAGACACACCTTCGGGATGCTGCTAACTCCTCCTCCCGATGTTACAGCTTCCCTACATTGGTGGACAAGACCATAAAACCTCTGCACAGGGGTTTCCTTCCAGAAACGATCCCCAATGCTCATGCTCACCACGGACGCTTCCCTAATCGGTTGGGAAATGCACCTAGGGGGACACAGGGCACAAGGCCGGTGGTCCGCAATAGAGACACACCTACACATAAATCTCTTAGAGCTCAGAGCAGTGAGGCGAGCATGCCTTCACTTTCCTCCCCTCATAAAGAACAAATCTCTTCGGGTCTTAACAGACAACATAGCATGCATGAACTACATAAACAGACAAGGGGGAGCCCGATCACATTCCCTTTGCATGGAAGCCATCCGTCTATGGAATTGGTGCATACAACATCGAATACAAATCATTGCTTCCTACCTACCAGGCTGCCACAACACTACTGCCGACGCACTCAGCAGGCACTTCTCGACAGAACACGAATGGGAGCTGCACCCTGCAATACTTCAACAGCTCTTCTCCCTCTGGGGCACCCCGTCAATAGATCTCTTTGCCACGACCCAGAATCGAAAATGTCCCGTTTTGCTCCAGAGCGGGACTCGGGACTGCATCCCTAGGAGATGCATTCCTCATCCCGTGGAACAACTCCCTCCTGTATGCCTTCCCACCAATCCCTCTGTTACACAGGGTTCTTCGGAAGATCGCGGACGACACGGCCCAGGTCATCCTTATTGCCCCGGCTTGGCCAAGACAGACGTGGTACCCTACCTACTCCGCATGTCCTCCCGTCACCCACAGGCTCTCCCCAACAGGCCAGATCTCCTTTCCCAGGACAACGGATGGGTTCTTCACCCTCAGCTCCAAAAGCTCCACCTCACAGCCTGGTTCCTTCATGGTTCCAAACCCATGAACTAGCCTGTTCCGAGCAAGTCCAATACATCCTCCTGCATAGTAGGAAAGACTCCACTCGTAAAACCTACCTGCAGAAGTGGAAGCGTTTCGCCCTCTGGTGCTCATGTAATCACTTAACGCCCAATATGGTGACCCTCCCTAACATTCTAGACTACCTCCTGAAACTAAAACAGGACGGACTTTCACTCAGCTCCATCAAAGTGCACCTGGCAGCGCTTACCACCTTCCATGACCTATTAGAGGGTTAATCACTCTTTACCCACCCCACCATAAAACGCTTTCTCACGGGCCTGCAAAATCTCTACCCTGAAATTTACCCAACGGCGGCTGCATGGAATCTTAACCTCGTTCTTCACGCTCTCATGAAACCTCCATTCGAGCCCTTGGCTACCTCCTCTCATCTCCATATGTCCATGAAGGTGGCTTTCTTAGTTGCCATAACGCCGGCAAGGAGAGTAGGTGAAATGAGTGTCCTGATGGCCCACCCTCCCTACACAATCTTCTCCAAAGACAAAGTCACTTTGAGACCACATCCTAAATTTCTTCCTAAGGTGGTATCTACCTTCCACCTCAACCAACCTATATACTTACCTACTTTCTATCCCAAACTCACAAAACTCCGCAAGAGGCAACCCTGCATACTCTCGACGTCAGGCAAGCAATCGCCTTTTATTTAGACAGGACTAAACCATTTCATAAGTCCCACCGACTCTTTGTTTCCATTAGCAAACGTTCGAAAGGGATGGCTATCTCTAAACAACGTCTGTCCAAGTGGATCTCTGACTGCATCAGATTCTGTTACCACGCGCAAAATCTTCAACCGCCCGAAGGCATTAGAACTCATTCCACTCAAGCTATGTCGACATCCATTGCCTTCCTACACAACGTTCACATTCCTGACATCTGCAAAGCAGCTACATGGTCATCTGAACGCACGTTTGCAAAGCACTATGCTCTTACGCAAGACACCACGGCAGACACCATAGTAGGCCATACAGTACTATCTACAGTACTCACTGCCGCATCTCCAAAGTCCCACCAACCATAGTGGGTACTGCTACACATTCACCTAGAGTGGAGCACCCACAGGGACAGCAGAGTGGGGTTCACCAACATGGAGCTGTTTGTGAATTGGGCCTGGGTAAATAAAGATACAGTGATTTAGTTGTTACAAAGATCCAGTGTAAGTATTCAGGAGTGAAAATGCATTGCAAGATGCTACACACACACACAGAGTTATAGAAAAATTGTATAATTTATTAAATTTGAAAAACAGTATGTGAGCATGTAAATAGAGTATCCGAAAGCACTCACACAAGGGGCAGAGTATGGCTGCATGTGCAACTGACTGAGGCTTGAAGCCAATGGATTTATTTTCTTACCATTGTATTTATCAGTGGATATTTATTTATATCCCAGGGTGCAGTAAGTAATCCTGGATGCATGATTTGTATTTTAATTTTGTAATAGATTCCTACGGTATAATATGAATGCATAGTGAGATTTAAAATAATCCTAAAGAGAGAGAGAAAATTCCTGACATCAGGATTTAGCTGTGCAACTTCAAGATTCTTGAGTTGTTGTTTTTTTTTTAATTGTGATGGCATGAATACCTAGCACATGGAAAATGGTGGATTTAGCAAACAATGTTTTCAAATCAGCCAGTAGCAAGTAAGGCCATAGTGCCTAATAGGAGTTCTTTGTGAAAGTAGAACTGGAAATGTGAGTGGGTTATACAAACTTTTACTTCTTTAAAAATAGCTCCTCTTTTCCCAAGGGAACATGATTGCTTATAATTCTGAATGCCAGATCCTGATGACAGGATAGATATGGTTATATAAAGATTGGCAGTTACATTTGATTATGCTTTACTCATTTTACTCTGTTGGGTTTTTTAGACGAACCTGAGGGGAAAAAAGCAGTATTCGATCTAAAAAGTAGAAGGGAAGCAATTTCTTCAACAAAACACAGGATACTGGCAGTTTGAAAAAGCAGTGTTTTTCTTATCAGATCAGCCGCTGAAAGAGCATATGGAATCCTGCTGAGATATTGGTGTCAAAATTCATGGGGAGTTTCATTTTTTTGAAACGGTCAGTTTTATTTTGTTCTTCTGTTCTACTTCTTTATTCGAATAAACATGTTTTGTTCTTATCTGTGCTTCTCTTCTGTATTCACGTATCTCCTCAGCACCTTACAATAAAAAGAGCTGGTTTACAGCAACCAGTCAACCAGCTGCTGAACTAAACAGAGGTCTTTAATGCAATCTTCAAACATAAGGCTCAGACTCAGAACTTCCAGGGGCAGTGAATTCCATAATGACGTGCACGGAGAAGACAAAACTTCCAAAAAGCTGAGTGAGTGAGCAGATAACAGCCATGCTTGGAAAGTCACAGGGCATGTCTACACAGCCTGTTGAAGCAAACCTCCCAGCCCAGGCTGACAGATTTATTGTCCACCTCTCTCTCTAGGCTTCAAACCCCAAGCTGCACCTTCAAAGCGCTGTCTACAGAGCTATTTTTAAAGCACTAGTGGGAGCCCAGCTACCCCAAGCCTTTTGAGCCAGGCTGAGAGGCTCACTTCCAAGAGCTATGTAATTATACTCACTGTGGTCTTAGCAACAAAGGGAATGTTTGGGAAAGAAATAATGCCTACCCTAGTTTTTAATACTATACAATGAACTGTGTGAAACTAATAATTTAGATAAACTTACAGTATGAATCCTGAAGCCCCGACTTAGGCAAAATCCCTATTGACTGTGATAGAAGTCTTGCTCGATTAAAGATGGCAGGACTTCCCCAGAAACAGTATTGTTCCTTGTTTGTTTGTTTGTTTACAATACTTGGCCGTTCCTAGCACTTCAAGCCTGGTAAAGCAACTAGGTGGAAATCAGGACTTGGTTGTGTTAAGTGCCCATCACGGTAGCTGGCCACAATCATGATGTAAGCAGGGTCTGAATGAGGTCTCACCTGACAGCTAGCTGGGAGGGGGAGGGACTTCAGGAGCAAACTGTACTTACATGAACACACCTACTCTGCCAAAATATCCAGCAAATAGAGCTGTGTTGCTCAAAGTGATCAACTTTGGCTATTGTTGGGTTACATATCACTTTAGTACAGAATGCAGGGGCAGTGAGATGTTATCAATGTAATCTTTATTGTCTGAGTAAAGGGGAGCAGAACTGTGCTTAACCTATCCCAAATGAGGGAGTCACCCTCATCTGAAGGGAACTTGCTAAACCAGGGGCTTGAATGCCAGAGCCTTATGCAAAAAAAGGGGGGTAGAGACAAGTGTCCCAGCTAGGAGCTGTGGATTCTCCCTAAGGGTCCCTTGTCTGGTTTAACCTGTTCCTCCCCACTGTTCAGAGATAGAGCTAAATAAGCTCTATTAGGAATCTTTTGTTATTTTAAGTGCTCAATAGAGCTGAAATCACTTGTGGTGGGACAGCATTTCCTCCTAGCCTGCTTCAGGTTCTCACCACTAAGAACTGACAATCACTGAGTTGTGTGGAACCTCAAGAGATTGACTTGCAGAGGTCACAGCAGAGAGGCAGCTGGCGAGTTGGCCAGCGGAGACGAACGAGTGGCTGGCAGGGTGACCAGTGGAGCGGAATGGCGGCTGGTGGAGTGGCCAGCCAGCCAGAACCAGTGTTCAGATGGCAGAGCAAGCAAGGCACCTTCTTCCACAGGTGCAAGGTGAACTCACACAGATGCACCTCTGACACCTGGGTCCTCACTGACCAAGAACAACCACTGTGAGTGGGGTATGGTGAGGGAGCAGAGAGGGGCACAGTAAAGGAACTTTTGATTGTAGAACTCAAGAACATGAGGCAGAATGCATTGCCTCACACACTCTGGAGTGGGTGTTCTGCTCATAGTTTTGTTTATGAATCCTACTTGCAACATTTTCCCTAATTAATGTCGGGTGACTTCCCTCCTTTCTTTAAAAGTTTCTTTTCTACACTCAGACTCTGTGCTTGCAAGTAGAGACGTTTTGCCTCTCAGAGACGCCCAGGGATAGTGTGCAGTTTTCCTAGGTTACTGGGTGGGGTCTGAAACTGGCTCTGTGCTGTATTGTTGAAAAGGAACCCCTAGATACTGAACCTGGCCCTGGTAGCTGCCAGCTCCACCTGGCAGAAGAGTTACAACTGACTTGAAGAAACTTTGATATTGACTATACATAAGCAACAAACTGCTTGCAGAATGTGACATTGTTGCTTCCCAAAGGCTCTTAGAAGGTTCCTAGTCTGGAAAAGACAACTGAAATATTTTATCATCTTACATCATACTCCTCTTAGTTATGAGGAGAGATTAATAAGACTGGGACTTTTCAGCTTGGAAAAGCGATGACTAAATTGGGATAGGATAGAGGCCTATAAAAGTGTGAAAGGTGTAGAGAAAGTGAATAAGGAATTATTTACTCCTTCACATAACACAAGAACCAGGATCACCCAATGACATTATAGGCAACAGATTTAAAATAAACATAAGGAACGGAAGTTTTTCTTACAATAATGCACAAAAGGAAGTATTTCATCACATAATACACAGTCAAGCTGTGGAACTCTTTGCCAGATGTTGTGAAGGCCAAGACTATAACAGGGTTTATAAAAGAACTAGGTAAGTTTATAAACAAACTAGGGACATGCAACCTCGATGGAGCGACTATATGGAGGGTGCGTAACTGGCTGGAAAACCGTTCCCAGAGAGTAGTTATCAGTGGTTCACAGTCATGCTGGAAGGGCCTAACCAGTGGGGTCCCACAGAGATCAGTTCTGGGTCCAGTTCTGTTCAATATCTTCAATTATTTAGATAATAGCATAGAGAGTGCACTTACAAAGTTTGTGGACGATACCAAGCTGGGAGGAGTTGCAAGTGCTTTAGAGAATAGGATTATAATTCAAAATGATCTGGACAAACTGGAGAAATGGTCTGAAGTATACAGGATGAAATTTAATAAGGACAAGTGCAAAGTACTCCACTTAGGAAGGAACAATCAGTCGCACACATACAAAATGGGAAATGACTGCCTAGGAAGGAGTACTGCAGAAAGGGATCTGGGGGTCATAGTGGATCACAAGCTAAATATGAGTCAACAGTGTAACACTGTTGCAAAAAAAAGCAAACATCATTCTGGGATGTATTAGCAGGAGTGCGGTAAGCAAGACACGAGAAGTAATTTTCCCATTCTACTCCGCGCTGACTAGTCCACAACTGGAGTATTGTGTCCAGTTCTGGGTGACACGTTTGAAGAAAGATGTGGACAAATTGGAAAAAGTTCAGAGAAGAGCATCAAAAATGATTAAAGGTCTAGAAAACATGACCTATGAGGGAAAATTGGGGGGAAAAAATGGGTTGTTTAGTCTGGAGAAGATTAGAGTGAGAGGGGCCATGATAACAGTTTTCAAGTACATAAAAGATTGTTACAAGGAGGAGGGAGAAAAATTGTCCTCAACCTCTGAGGATAGAACAAGAAGCAATGGGCTTAAATTGCAGCAAGGGAGGTTTAGGTTGCACATTAGGAAAAACTGCCCGTCACAGTGGTTTAGCACTGGAATAAATTGCCTAGGGAGGTTGTGAAATCTTCATTGGAGATTTTTAAGAGCACGTTAGAGAAACAACTATCAGGAAGGGTCTAGATAATACTTAGTCCTGCCATGAGTGCCGAGGACTGGAGTAGATGACCTCTCAAGGTCCCTTCCAGTTGTATGATTCTATGGAGGACAGGCCCATCAGTGGCTATTAGCCAGGATGGGCACGGATGATGTCCCAACCTCTGTTTGCCAGAAGCTGGGAACGGGCAACGGGATGGATCACTTGGTGATTCCCTCTGGGGCACCTGGTATTGGCCACTGTCGGCAGACAGGATACTGGGCTGGCTGGACCTTTGAGTGACCCAGTCTGGCTGGTATGTTCCGAAACATTCACACGATGCAGCCAGCCTGAGGCACCCACTGCCCGCAGACAGTGCGAACGCAGAACTATAGTTTGGTTAAAACCATTCGCTCTGTCCTGGGGGACAGGTCCAGCCACGGCTGTTAGCGAAGCTGCTGAGGGACGCGACCCCCCGCCCCGGGTGCCCCGAGCCGCTGCCTGCTCGCAGCTGGGAGCGCAGTCGCTTGCCCTGTCACTGGGCACTGGCCTGCGTCCCACAGGCTACGGGGCTGGGTGCCCCCTGGGCCTGACCCCGCCCCGCGCACGGAGCGCGCCCAGGCGGCTCCAGCCCGGCGGGGGGAGGGAGCCGCTTGGGCGCATGCGTAGAGTGGCGGAAGCCCGCGCAGACCCCGTCCTCGCGGCTGAGATCGGGGGAGTGGAAGGAGCCTGGGCGTGGCGGCGGCTGCGCAGCCGCAGTGGGCGCGCTCGGGGCGGCCCGCCGAAGGAGGAGCCGGTAGCCCCCCCACATGCAGCAGGAGGGGGTAGAACTCCTCTGTCACGGGACGTCCTCGCCAGAGAAGGAATCCTGGGGTCCAAGACGCGTCACGTGTTGGATTATCACGTGACTGGCGTCGCTGCCGCCCTGGAAAAGTCGGTCACGTGGAGGGGAGGGGTCATGTGACCCTGTGGCCGTTGGGCGGTGCGCGCCTGCCTCGGGATGGCGGAGGAGTCTGCGGAGGATTGGCTGCTGGAGTCCTTGCGGCTGTGAGTGCCCCGAGATCCCGGCCGGGCCCTGCCCCCCCCTCCCCCGGCCCGGGGCTCGAGCCCCCGTTCGCACGTCAGCCCCGGTCGGGTCACGCGCCGTCTCCGGGAGCGGGAGGGGACTACCCATTGCCCCCGCCCCCAGAGCAACCTGCCCGGTGCGGGCCAGGTGCGGGGTCAGGGTCCGGGCCACACTGGCCTTAAGCAAGTCACTTCACTGCTCCGTGCCTCAGTTTCCCCATGTGAATAACGGGGCCAATGATACTGACCTCGGTGGTATGGCGCGTTGAGCGCTACAGACGGGAAGCAGAGATAAGCAACGATCGTTATCAGCACCATCCATAACCCATGGAATTAAAGACTTGCCTGTGAGAGAAATTGCCTTCTCTGTGGGCTGGTCTAATGCATAGGTGCTGGGGGTGCTGCTGCACCCTCTGGTTTGAAGTGGTTTCTATCATGTACTGGATTTACATATTGGTTCAATGGCTCTTAGCACCCCCACTATACAAATTGTTCCAGTTCTAATGCTTTTTTTTTTTTTGCTTTCAGATATAATGATTTGCATGTGTTTGAGCTCCAAGAGCCAACAAGAGTCATTGAATGGATAGGAGAAAAAAGTGAGTCATTTCACTTGTGTTTGCTTGGCAAAATTAGTAGCTGTTTTCAGAACTCAGTGGCTCCCGTATTTATTTCTGGGTGAATTTAGTGCTGGTGAAAGTGGCCCGTTTAACAGCCCTGGAGAGATGAACTCTTGTCAGTCCACAGAAATAGGTACAGCACTGGCAAATACAGCATATATTTCCAGAAGATTCCATGGAAAGATTTTGGATGGGCCATCTGCTAATTAATCTGGAGTGAGACAAGTTGGGTGAATAATATTTTTTGTTGGACCAGCTTCTGTTAGTGGAAGGTACACACTTTCAGATCTAGGGTGACCAGACGTCCCAATTTTATCGGGACAGTCCCGATTTTAGGGGCCTTGTCCCACGTCCCGACCTTACATTGGTCAGGACGCACTTTGTCCCGATATCGGGGGACCGTCTGGTGGACGACGCAAGCTGGCACTGCCAGCGCCGCTCACCTCTTCTTCCTGGGCCCTGAGGCAGCTCAGCTGAACTCCTAGCGCCTGCCTGCAGGCCGGCCAGCAGGAGCCTGCAGAGTGCTGCAGCCCCACTCCCCAGGCACGCACAGAGACGGCGAGGAGGTCTCCACTGTGTGCTGCAGGGGCGGGGGGGCTTGTAGGCGCCGGCAGCGAGCCTCTCGACACCCCACCCCCCCCGACCCGACCTGAGCAACCTTAGGAGCCAGAGGGACAGGACCTGCCTGCTGGATGCTCCCTGGGAGCCGCTCCAGGTAAGGCTAGCACTGCCTGGGACTCACCTGGCTCCCTGGCAGGTCCCTCTGGCGGGGGGGGGCTCTGCGTGCTGCCCTCCTCCGTCCCCGAGGGGGGAGGTGGAGACGGAGCAGAGGCCAGCTGGTCGGGGGCGGGGTGTGGAGCTGCCGGTGGGTTCTCAGTTTTTCCTGTGCTCCGGCAGTTTTTTTTGTTTTGCTCCGCCGCCCGCTTGTTTTTGTTTTTTTATTTTTTGCTCCGTGGGGACATGATAAAAGTGTATTAAAATAATGAATGCTCTCTAGAGAAGGTAGATCAGGCGCTTCAGGCATATTCAGTGTTCTAATTAATTACAAAAATTTGGCAGGTATTTAAGCATTGTGCTTCAGGGTCTAAGCCAATCACTATTAGAGATCAGGAGGAGGCCTATGTTCAGGTAGATTATTATACATTTGCAGTTGAAAAGTTCTCATACTTTTATTTGAAGCATTTGGTTCTGGCCACTGTCAGAGACAGCATACTGGGCTAGATGGACTGCTCATCTGTTCCAGTGTGGCAGTTTCTATGTTCCTGTGAGCTGTTTTTTAATCACTGGCCGCTAGTTGAAATGTTCTGTATACATACCCCACAGTCCAGAACTTTTTGAGGGAGCAGGAAACTGGCCAAGGTCTGGAGTCTAGTGTTTTGGTTAACCAAAGGTGCTGTTGCCATAAAAGCCTTTATTGTTTCTGCAACCTTCCCTCATTCTAAGAAAATTGTGCTTCTAGTGCTGCTTGTGTTCGCAACACCCTCCCAGTGGCCTTAACAGGAGCAGCAGTAGAGAGGGATAGGATCCTTGTCAAGCTCCTTCTGCTGGGGAAGCATTATGTACAGGTGCCCAGACACTAGTTCAGTCCTCGGCTGCTGAAGGGGATTGGGAATGCTGCTGTATGGTGGTGCTTCTCCTACATTACATTACTGTGACCTTTCACCCCTGGGATTCCTGCACATAGCACCTCATCCAGCAGGATTAGTTGAGTGAAATTTATTAGGTCTGTGTCAGCAACTCCAGTTGTTGCCTCTGGGCAAATACTATGTGCTGTAGCTGAGACAGTGGTGTGATCCTGTGGAGAGTAAAATGGAATGGGAAAACAATGAAGGAGAAGTTTGTTGGGGTAAAAAATACCAAAGTAGAAGGAAGAAACGGCTTAGAAGGGTGAGTCTCCTGCAGATGTAGAGGAGAGGGGTAAATTGATCCAATGGCAGCACGTTGTGATTTGAGACAGATTTCCCACAGTACAGCGAACACCCTAATCCTTAAATTCCCTTCAGAAAATTGTTCCTAGTGAATGAGCAGGCTCATCCTGAACTCCTCTCCTGATTGTTTCTTTTGTAATTCTAGGTGTCTGTGTAGCGGGATACGAGAACTCCAGAAGAAATGAAATTCTCCAGCTCCTGTTGCCTCAAAAACTGTATGTGAAAGAGAAGCAGGTGATGGTGACTAAGTGTGGTATTCATTTCAAATTCTTTATCTCCCCCAAATGTGTGCAGCCAGCAGGCATTTTACAGAAACCCGCAAAAAGACAGGGTCCACCCCCTGAAGAATTTATAGGCTGCATGTAGACATGACCTGGTTAGATACACAAGGTAGAACAAAAACAACAAGGAGTCTGGTGGCACCTTAAAGACTAACAGATTTATTTGGGCATAAGCTTTCATGAGTAAAAACCTCACTTCTTCGGATGCAAGTGAGGTTTTTACTCACGAAAGCTTATGCCCAAATAAATCTGTTAGTCTTTAAGGTGCCACCAGACTCCTTGTTGTTTTTGTAGATACAGACTAACACGGCTACCCCCTGATACTTGACACAAGGTAGAACAAGAGATACATTAAGATCACTCAGTGAAGGCATGGATGCATCTTGACGTTTCCATCTGAGTATGCTGTTGTGGTTGTGAGTGTGGACTGACTTGTCGTAGGGCTGGGGTAAGTTTTCAGGAGGAATTGAATGAGGAGAGAGAAGTGGCTTGGTGAATTAGGGCAGGTCTACACGGGGGGGGGGGGGGGGAGTGTCGATGTAAGATGCGTCGACTTCAGCTACGGATTTCCGTAGCTGAAATTGTGTATCTTATTTCGACTTACCTCGGGTCCTCACGGCGCGGGATCGACGGCCGTGGCTCCCCTGTCGACTCCGCTACTGCCACTCGCCCTGGTGGAGTTCTGGAATCAACGGGAGCGCGGTTCGGGGATTGATATATTGCATCTAGACGATCCCTGATAGATCGATTACTACCCGCCGATTTGGCGGGTAGTCTGGACGTACCCTTAGTTTTAGGAGGTTGTTCCTATCGCAGGGCAGTGTGGATGAATGTGCGGACACCAGCTGCTCTGGAGTTAGTTCGTGCAGACTCCTGGGCTGCTTTGCTTGTTACTTTCTTTACTCAGCTAGTTTAAATCCGTTTGCAGTCATATTTGAACTCAACTCATCTACCTCACTAAGTGCCCAATCCTGCAGACTCCCTGCATGCAAAACCTCATGCAGAATAAGAACACTAGCTCTTCTAGCACTTTTCTCTGTAGATCTCAAAGCACTCTACGTCTGACATCAGTTTCATTGTCTTCATTTTACAGAGAGGGAAACTGAGGCACAGAGAAGCAAAGCCACTGGTCTCAGGTTACCCAGCAGGCAAGTGGCAAGTAGGGAAATGAATCCACATCTCCTGAGTTCCAATCCAGTGCTCTGTCCATCAGACCACACTGCCAGTTTGCTCCCTATGTCTTCATTTGAGAAGCTCTGCTCAGTTCTGACTGACTCTCATCCCCACCCCCAGAACAGAAACTTTTGTGATCTGGCAGTGTTTCAGATTCGCACCCTTGGGTTTCTGAAGGAACCCTTGGCATCTCCCTGCACTTATAACAAACACCATAGTACCCCCCTTGCAAACGTTTTTGTATTGGTACCTCCTGTACCATCTTGTGCTGTGGTCTCCGCTGATCACCCAGGCAAAGTGGAAGCAGACTAAGTTAGTACTTAAATGGACGAGCTTCCCAGTGCTGCAGAAAACGGTGCTTTGTTACTGGGTGGCATGCTCCCCACTGGCCAGTGCCCCAGCGTGCGGGAACAGGGAACTCTGCTGTTGGAGTTCCTGTCTTTTAGGTGAGTTGTAAATCCAAAGTCATGGCTGCTAGTGAGAAATGCCTTGGAACCTCCAATGACTCCAGGAGCAGGAATGTTAAACCCTGGGGCTTGGCCACACCTCCGCTCTGGTCATCCTCTGCCGTTGTATTGGATATAGTGTTCCTTGTGTCTTGTCTCAAACTGTGCAATGGGCATGTGCTTGGCTTCTCCCCAGAGCAGGGTGCGGAAACTCTCCCTGCATATCAGTTTGTTTTCAAAGTGCTTTGGGATCCCCCCAGATAAAAAACACTGCATAAATTGACAGTATTAACTGTACCTGAGGACTTCAGCCCTTACAGACCTTGACTTGCTGCCCAGTTACCTTGAAAGAGTGAAGGAATGTTGAACTTAGCGGCATTATGTGCTAAAGAACAGCATCTGTCTGCTTCTGGTTTGTAGGGTTTGTGTCCCGAGAGAGATTTCAAGGTGGAACGTGGTGGATTTTCCGACCGCCCTGTGTACAGCCTGCGGCATGTGCCAAACACTAGGTATGTAGATGGGGACTTTCTGGTTCCTGTTGAATGGATGTGTTGGATTTGTTTTGTTCGATGAAAACTCCCCATTCCCTGTCCAGTTTGAGCCACCTCACAAGACTTGCCAGCTTTTAACATAGCTGGCCAGCAAAATGAATGTAACAAGGGCTCTAAAGAGCCCTCCCCACCCCCTAAACACTCAGCCAGGCTATCTGCCAAGGGAGGTCCAGTAAGACAGGAACGTATGTGAAAATCCCCTAGCGGAAAGGGCTCTGGCTTCTTCCTTCTCCCTTCAGTGCCAGGTCAATTTCTTCTCTCACTTGCTGTTGCCTCAATTCACCATCTCTTCCCCCCCCCCCCGCACTTTCTGATGTGGTGATGCCTCTCCTGGCCCCTCCCCCATGTGCTCCTGTGTATAGTCCCCTGTGCATTCCATTGGCCCACCTCTTTCTCTTCCTCCGGCGGTCCTCCCTCTCTGGGAGTTTTCTACATGGCCTCGCCCAGGAGAGGTGCCTTAGGTATCTCACCCGCTGGGATATCTCCTTCCCCTGCCTCCCCAGTACAGAAGTGCTCAAGCTTGTGTTGTGGGGTGCCTGGGGCAGCTGGCCGCTCTACTCTTGCTGTCCTGTGTCATGCAGGGGAGGGGAGATCAGAGGAGCCAGCAGAAAGGGAGCGGCTGTAGAGAAGAGGCAGTGTTAGCAGCTCCCCCTCCTGGTGGGAAACCACTGAAAGGTCTGCCCTGGTGGTGGAATTTTTAGGAGGCAGCTCCTGCAAACAGCCTCCTTCACTGACCTGGGGAGGCTCTCTCTCCCCTTTCCCTCTCCTCTCCCCAAGCTCCCACAGATCATTCCCTGGATATTCCCAGTGCTTTGCCCAGTCTAGTGTTGGCGGCAGAGACTCAATTGCTGACATTAAAGCAGGGCAGGAATGAAAAGGCAAAGCAGCCCTTGGTGTCTGTTAAGTCCTTGGAGAGCCATTGGGACCTGAGCAACTGGCACCGTCTGCTATACCTTATCTCACCTCTCTTGGGCCGGAGTGTTCCTGC
This sequence comes from Chrysemys picta bellii, assembly GCF_011386835.1. Classification (NCBI taxonomy): domain Eukaryota; kingdom Metazoa; phylum Chordata; order Testudines; family Emydidae; genus Chrysemys; species Chrysemys picta. Next base: position 346,392,736 of record NC_088791.1, read on the forward strand.
CAAGGAGAATACTGGAGGCTCTGCAAGGACTTTCTCATGGCCATTTGAGGGCCATGCAAACAGCCAACTTCTGTTACCAGTTCACGCCACCTCTTCAGCAGATTCCCCACCCCATGCGCACACATCCCTCTGCTAGTCTCCCTTCCTCAGTGTTTGCCTCCCTGGGGCTGCTCTAACTACAGGGGGAACCAGGCAGACTCCTGCGAGGTCCCCAAATGCAGGCGGCCATAGCGTAGCTTAATGCCCCAGGTGCAGGGTGGGAGAAACTGAGCCTGAACCCTGGGCATAATGGGAGGAAATAGAGAGAACAGACATGCCTGTCAACACCAGCATGTACCAGTCCTGAGGGGAAAGGCCACTTTCCATTAATGAAGAGCTTGCATCCGGTTTCCTTGTTTTCACAGCTTGCTGGTAACAAGTGGCCCGCCAGATAGTTCCCTGCAGGTGTGGCAGTTGGCAGCGGAGGACACTGGTGAGTGCATGTCTGAGCAGCTGTTACACAAGTTTAAATTGGTAGGTAGACAGTCTGCCGCCAGCTCCTCTCTGCATAGTCCTCCTGCAGCACGGTTGACGTATAAAGTACCATTGGCAACTTGCTCAGCCTTGCTACCCAAGAGGGTTAGAGCTTCCCTACTACACAGGAGGCGGGGGGGGTCGTGTGAATTAATCCTCTCCTAGTTGTGGAGCACTTGGAGGCTCCTGGATGGAAGGTGCTAAAGAAGGGCAGAGTGTTAACGTTTCTTATTGAAGTGCCCTGCAATTATGGAGGACAAAAAAGGCTCTATGGCCTAAACTCTCAAAAATGGCTGGGTGTTACGGGAGCCCAAACGGAGACCCTCTGGAAGAGCGGGTGAGCGGCATCTCTGAGAATTGGGCCTCTTTAAGGTGTCTCAGATTGAGCGCCCAAAATCACTAGTCCCTGGAAATTTTGTCCTGTATGTCAATGTGAAATTGTTGTGTAGAGAGCCACAGTTCGCCGGCTCTGACCCACCATCTGAGCTTTCCATTGTTGGGAAGCTTCTGCTACACCATGCAGGTTACAGGTCCTGGAGTCCATTTTCAGCACGTGTCTGTGGATGCATTTAGTTGATCTTCACTCAGTGTTACTAGTCACATGGCCAAATCCCCTGCACTGCCTCTGGCCTCGGAGATGTTTAGCTGAAAGGACAATGTCATGTTTTTAACCACTGGTGTCTGCTCTGCTGTCACTAGGGCGGGAGCCCAGCCCAGTCAGACTGGAAGTTAGGACACCTCAGATCTGTTTCCTTACTGCCTTTGACTCGCTTTGGGATGGATTGTAAATCCCTTAGTCTTGTTTGCAAGCAGATGCTCACAGGAGTTGTCCCATTCGCTTCATTGGCATCACTCTCCTAAGCAGGAGTTTTCAGCAGTATGAACAAGGGCTCTACGCTCTGACCCTTTGCAAATCACATCACTGCTCTGTGCCTCAGTTTCCCATCTGTCAGATGGGGACCCCCACTTTGTAAAGCACTGTGAAGTCCATGAAAGAGAAGTGCTAAGTATTTATTGCAGTTATTTTATTTATTCTGTCACTTGCTGAAAACAAGCGACCTGCTTAACACTTTTAAATTGGGTTATCTAGATTTCTAAATAGACCATTTTACCAAGTGTTGTGAAAGGTATTTGTGCCCTTGGAAGAGGATTTAAAATATCAATTGTGGGTTGAATTGTAATACAGCTTCACAAAACAGTTCAAAAATGTAACTAATTCAGTATTTGCCCTGTTATAGCTCATTATTTATCTCTTTCAAATAGATGTTGTTAAATCTGTAAGTACCATCCCTACGGGAAATGACAGCAAGAAACCTTGGGCTAAAATTGCAACCACTTTGGCCAGAACCCCCTGTGTCCTTCATGGCTCAAGAGTCAACAATGTCCAAATTACAGAGATTGAATCAAAGAAAAACATCTACACAGCAGGTATTTAAAGAGAAACCTGGTCTTGTTTGCCTTTATAAAGCTGGGGCTGGGGGTGGAGGGAGATTTCACAATAGACTACCTAAGCAGTACACTCTTTAAACCAGTGGTTTTCAGGGGAAGATTTTCAAAAGCGCCTAAATCCCAATGAGACTTAGGCACCTGAGTCCTTTAGGCACTTACAGAAAGTTTTCTTCACGGTGACCCCATGTCGCAGTAGAACATAGCTTTGGCATCCTCCTCTTACCTAGCCATGAAGAACGGATGGTGGTTGCAATGCCATGAACCCAGGTTTGTGAGCCTGTGCTGTAGACCAAGCGGACTGTTTTCAGAGACTCCTAGGCTGTGGTTTATGCTAGAAAATTGTACCAGCAAAACTCCCCTTTTTTGAGCACAGCCTGGTGCATGTCCACACTTATTTTTTCCTCCTACTGACAAAATCCTCCATTTCTTCCAGCATAGTTATTCCCCCTTTCAGAGTGACACAAGCTCTCAGTTGGTAAAATTCTGCTGGCACAGTGACGGCATGAACATACTCCTGTACCAGTATGAGCAGTCCCCCAGCTGCAATCCCACAGTGCAACGTTCTCTTAGAATGACCTGTCTGTTGGCACTTTTGAACTCTGCTGCACAGGGGCCATAGTGATTTAGGAACTTAAATCTTATTGAAAGTCAGTGGATCTTAGCCCCTTCTGTAAATGTTACCCTAACTCTGTCCAAAGCCTGGATAATTCCACATTCCAGGATCAGGGTTCCCAGTCCTGTTGGACTGATATTCACTTACTCAGAAGATGGGTCTACATAATATCTTTTAAGGCAAAACATTTAGCAAGTAGTGCTCAGTTACTCACCAGTGGGAAGCTCATCAGGAAAATCTCACCACAGTTAACTCTCCTCTCCCATCAGTACAGGGTTAGTGTTAGTTCACACTGGTCTTTTCTAGCTTTTTAGTTACTTTATCTTGTCCTCACAAACAGGATTACTCTGTAATTTCTACACATACACAGTTCTCCTTATGCTTTCTGTGTTAAACGCTATCAGAACAGTCTCTTAAAATCCACAGCAGGCTTCTGTCAAGCCTAAATAAGTTTTCACTCCCAACAGATCCAACACCCGAGGGACAACACTTGTATTACCAGTCCCAGTGGCTTTCAGATGTCAGCAGCTGGGGCTGGTTGTACTGAGGGGGCATTGGGAAGTGCACGTCTATAGTGAAAAGTAGCTGGCGTTGTGCGTTTGTGTCTCCGTGATACCATACCAACGTGCTGCTTTTCTGTCAGTAGCGGAGCTCTTCGTGGTGAGGACGAGATATAGCTTGGGGGCTCATGTGTAAGGCTATGGTTTTGTCATGGATATTTTTAGTAAAAGTCAGGGACAGGTCACAGGCAATGAACAAAAGTTTACAGAAGCCGTGACCTGTCCCTGACTTTTACTAAAAATATCCCTGGCGGGAGCTGCAGGGACCCTGTTGTCCAGTGGCTGGGAGCTGGGGATGGGAGTGGGGGTGGGGAAGAGGGCACCACCACCTGCGTCAGCTAAGCACCTCCGGGGTCCCTCTGCCGCGGGGGGGAGGGGCTAGCTGGCTGGCTGCAGCAGCTGAGCAACTGCAGGGGGTCCCTTGGACAGCTCAGGGGTCCCCACTGGTGGGAGCTGCAGGGTTTGTTCCCCTTCACCCCACCCCTCCCCCTCCGTGGCAGCTGGTCAGCTGTAGGAGGGTCTCCTGCTGCCCACGGAGACTGGGCTGCTGCGGGGCTCCCCGGTGTCATGAAGGTCTTGTAGCCTTACTCATATGCAGTTTGATGAGTGGGGGATTTGGGTTTGGGACTACCCTTGTGTTGCAGTAGATTCACCTGCGCACATCCTCTGCCCAGGGGTCAACTCCCCCCAGCAAGAGCAGAATGTGGCCCTTAGCATTTGAGGCTGTACCGTTGTAGACCTAGGGCATACGCCAGCTCCCTGCCCGAAAACTGACCCTTCCTCTTTCTAAAGCAGCTTCCAAGTCTGCTTCCACAGAAAGGAGTGTGTTTAACCCTGTGTTTGATCTGTTTGTCACCCCTGCAATTTCTGAACCTAGCAGTTGTAGCTGAGCATCCTGTGGAGTCTGAGGTTTTCTTCCTCCTCTCTTAGCCTCTAGTATCAGCGATGAGGTCAGCGGCCTGGAATTCCTGGACTGTAATACTTTGCTGGCCTGCTGCGTGAAGGGCCAGCTGTGTCTGGCGGATGTTCGACAGCCGCAGAGTCCCCTGGGCGATACATCCGTTCCTTCGGCACTCAGTGGGGAGCAGTGGTGCATGGGTGTCAGTTCTGGTCTGCAGGGCTCTGATGTGAATGCACCCGCCATAGCCCGCCTCTCGTCCGGAGGACAGCTCACACTAACAGACTTGAGAAATATCCCAAAGCCTCTGAAATCAGCCAGGTGCAAAGTTTCTGCTGCCAGCCAAAGCGCGGAGTTCCTGTGCGTCTCCTGGGCTCCTGTTCTGGACGGATGCCTCGCCGTTTCAGGTAACTCTCGGGAGGTGGGGATTTGTTTGCCATGTGTTTTCAGAACTGACTGAGTCTGCACTGAAAGCCTGGTCCCATGGCGATCTATGTACCCATGATGCTGTGTGTTATAGTATGGCTTGTCAGTTTGGAGGGAGATCATGTGACTGCTGATCCCTAGGACCACGATCCCTAGGATCCCTAGCTTAGCGTGGAGATAAGCTGTGTGTTTCATCTCCCAGAGAGCTAAAATGACGACAAAATGTGATGGACCAGACTCAGCCCTGGTGTAACCCCATAGACTTCAGTGGAGTTACAGCAGGGTGGGGTTTGGCACAGAGCCTGGGACAAGATGGCAAGTGGGTGCAGCTTCCTCCAAATACAGTCACATGCACTGGCTCGGAGTGCAGCCCCAGGCCGGCACCTGCTTTTGTGCATGCGCTTAACTCCGGTGTGCGTGTAGATCCCTGGTTAGTGTGTGCAGTTACTGCTTGAGCAAATGCATAAGTGCAAGTTGGGTCTCCAGTTACTGAGAATCAGGCCCAAGGTGAAATAATAAAGACCTCTTCTCCATCCCTCCCCAGCTCCATCAATGCTCTACGCTGACCTGAATTCATCTCAGGGTCCACAGATTGCTCTTGCACATTGCTGTAGCATCAGTCAGCACTCACCAAGCAGGGAGTTACAAACCAGTCAGCTTAACTTCAGTACCCACAAAGAGAATGGAGCAATTAATCCAGCAGTCAATTTGCAAACACCTAGAAGGTAATAAGGTGATAGGTAACCGTGAACTTGGATTTGTCAAGAACAAATCATGTCAAACCAACCTGATAGCTTTCTTTGGCAGGGTAACAAGCCTTGTGGATGGAGGGGAAGTTGTAGTTGTGGTATATCTTAACTTTACTAAAGCTTTAGATACTGTCTCGTAGTAGTAGTCATCATAGGCATTGGACCTGAGTCTGGTTCTGTTCAGTATCTTCATCAATGATTTAGTTTGCGGATGATACCAAGCCCTGGCTTGGGTTGCAAGTGCTTTGGAGGCTAGGATAATTCAAAATGATGTGAACAAACTGGAGAAATGGTCTGAAGTAAATAGGATTGAATAAACTGGGTTTGTTTAGTCTGGAGAAGACTGAGGGGGGACATAACAGTTTTCAAATACATAAATGGTTGTTACAAGGAGGAGGGAGAAGAATTGTTCTTAACCTCTGAGGATAGGACAAGAAGCAATGGGCTTAAATTGCAGCAAGGACAGTTTAGGTGAGACATTAGGAAAAAACTTCCTACTTGTCAGAGTAGTTAAGCATTGCAAAAAAAATTGCTTAGGGAGGTTGAGGAATCTCCGTCATTGGAGGTTTTTTAAGAGCAGGTTGGACAATCACCTGTCAGGGATGGTCTAGTTATGACTTAGTCCTGCCTGAGTGGTGGGGACTGGATTAGATGACCGATTGAGGTCCCTGTGACGGGTTGATCACAGAAACCCCCTTGGGAGCTGCCACCCGATGTGCAAAGACTACCTCTGCTCCTGTTTTCCCTGCCAGCTCAAGACTCCAGCACCCTGTCTTGCTGAGCCAGACACTCCCGTCTGCTCCAACACAGACCCAGGGTCTGAATCACTTGCCCCAAAGCTGCAAGTTTACCTGAAAACAGCTCACAGAAGTGTGCTTGTCTCTAGCACTCAGATGCTCAACTCCCAATGGGGTCTAAACCCAGATAAATCCGTTTTACCCTGCATAAAGCTTATGCAGGGCAAACTCTTAAATTGTTCATCCTCTATAACACTGATAGAGAGATATCCACAGTTGTTTGCTCCCCCAGGTATTAATACATACTCTGAGTAAATTACTAAATAAAAAGTGATTTTATTAAATACAGACAGTAGGATTTAAGTGGTTCCAAGTAGTAACAGACAGAACAAAGTAAGTCACCAAGCAAAATAAAATAAAATGCGCAAATCTATGCCTAATCAAACTGAATACAGATAATCCACCCTCAGAGATGCCTCAGTAAGTTTTTTCTCAGACTGGACACCTTCCAGGCCTGGGCACAATTCTTTCCCCTGGTACAACTCTTGTTCCAGCTCAGGTGATAGCTAGGGGATTCTTCATGATGGCTCCTCTCTCCCTTTGTTCTCTTCCACCCTTTATATATCTTTTGCATAAGGCGGGAACCCTTTGTCCCTCTGGGTTTCCACCCCCTCCCCTCCCCCCCCCCCCCCCCCCCCCCCACTGGAAAAGCACCAGGTTAAAGATGGATTCCAGTTCAGGTGACATGATCACATGTCACTGCAAGACTTCATTACCCACTTGCCAGCACACACATATACAGGAAGACTAACAGGTAAACACAGCCATCTGCAGACAATGGTCCTGGTTAATGGGAGTCATCAAGATTCCAAACCATCATTAATGGCCCACACTTTGCATAATTGCAATAGGCCCTCAGAGTTGTTTTATATTTCTAGTTTTAGATACAAGAGTGGTACATTTCTATAAATAGGATGATCACACTCAGTAGATTATGAGCTTTGTAATGATACCTTACAAGAGACCTTTTGCACGAAGCATATCCCAGTTGCATTATATTCACTTATTATCATGTTTTTATAAAACTATAGACTGCACAACGTCACAGCCCCTTCCAGCCCTACATTTCTATGATTCTATGCTGTAGTATATGCCAATAGCTGTCACCCTATTGTATTTGGGTATGTCTTTGCTACCCGCCGTATCGCATATCTGAAGTTGCGTATCTTGGATCGATCTCCCCCCACCCCCCAGTGTAGACCAGCCCTATGACTCCTCTAGTTAGAACATAAATTCCCTCTGATAACTGTGTGGAAGCTGTTGGTAAATGCTGCCTGTTCAACAGTGCCAACCATGTACATATACACAGATTTAGGATACCAGGTAGTGTTCCTGTTGGGACACTATGAGTATGAGGTCTTGTCTCAACAGGGATGGTATAAATATTCTTTACAGTGGTGAATAAATACCTGGGGTCTCTGACTCCAGGGCTGTAGTCTGTTCAATCCCACCTGTCCTGCCCGGATGGAATGTGTGAACTGGAGCGTAGTGTTCCTGAGTGGAGCTCGTCCTGCAGGGCAAGTGGAAGTTAGGGCTCCTGGACCAAGCCGAACAGTCGCCCATTTCTATAGTCTGACATTCTTTTTTTATTCTTTAAACAAAGGCTTCAATGGGACCGTTCACATCTATGACACACGGAACTGGCCTGTGTCTGGTGGAGAAGCAGAGCCGCTGTTTAGTCACAAAGGACATATCTTCAGTGGCATGGACACCGGCGGTGACTTTCCCCTGGTTACAACACATGCTTGGCATCCGTGGAAACCAAGAATGTTGTTATCAGCAGCAAGTGATGGCTCCCTGCATGTCTGGGACTGGGCAGAGTCTCACAAGAACAGTTGATCTGTCTTCCTGTTATGAAAACTCAGACTGATTGATTTTTTTCTGTATTTACACTCTGAAATCTGCTGCCCTTGCACGTGTAACCCTGTGTATAAGGGACACTCTAGACTGAAGATCATTGTTCAGAATAAGTTTTACACTTTGGATTATTTAAAACAGTAAGAATTTTAAACATCTATTTCATTTGTCACCATTTTTCCTTTTTTAGTTCTTGCATCCCCCTCAGACTGCCCTCATGTGGCCTGTGTCACTTACTGCTTCTCAAAGCTGCTGTGAGCTGGCTTCCCCCACCGCCGGGGAAAATCTGCAACCTAAGGCTAGGTCTACACTACCCGCCTGAATCAGCGGATAGAAATCGATCTCTCGGGGATCGAATTATCGCGTCTCGTCGGGACGCGACAATCGATCCCCGAATCGACGCTCTTACTCCACCAGTGGAGGTGGGAGTAAGCGCCGTCGACGGGGAGCCACGGAGGTCGATTTTTGCCGCCATCCTCACAGCGGGGTAAGTCGGCTCCGATACGTCGAATTCAGCTACACTATTCGCATAGCTGAATTTGCGTATCTTAAATCGACCCCCCCCCCCCCGACCCCCCTGTAGTGAAGACCTGCCCTAAGACAGCAACGTTTCAGTAGTTTTAATACCATGAGACTAGTTCCACTGATGAAACTGTAGTGCACCAGGCAATCCACGCTTATGGCTCCTGTGATGTAGACAGCAGCCTTTCAACACTAATACACCCAGCTTAATTTTGAAGGGCGTTTTGACCTCTCTTGTGCAACTAAGGCCAAGAAAGTGTGGATAATACCTCGTAGCTCATGCATAGCACTTTTCATCAGGATAAGTGTCTGATCGTTTAGGCTCTTAAACACAGAATGGAATTGGAGGCTAGTTAGTAGTTGCACGTAATGCTTTACAGACAAAATCCCTGCCCCAAATATCTTACACTCAAATGCCTAAACCCTGCAGCCACGTATGTCTGAGCAGTGCCCCATTGACTTCAATGGAACACCTTGTGAGCATACAGGCTCCAATTGTAGGCCCAGGGCTTATGATAGAGGACGTCAGGGTGAATTGTAACAAATACACGTGACAATATGCTGTTGAAGTTTGGCTTATGTTTAACTGCAGGGTTTTGTGTAGTGTGTGTGCGTCACAAAGTGCTGTGTTACAGTCAGGCCATGCAAAGGAGGTGGCTGCTGAAAGTCTCGATGAAGAAAGTGAATGTGAGCAGGGGGAGAGCAAGGTAGCTAGATTCACAGGGGACAAGAATTCACTCCTGTTCAGAGGTCCTGGGCATCACTTCAGTTCCATTTTGGCCTAGGTCTCAGCTGCTTCTGCTCTTTTTGTGTCAGCTCTTAAGCATGTTTGTCTCCAGCCAGTCTTTGCTTTCCTCCTGCTGTGTGTAACTCTGCTCCCATGGGATCATGGCCTGTCCTTGGTTTCTTTCAGCAGCAGTTGGCACCTGTCCTTTGCAACATCACTGCCTCCCTGCTTGGCTTGTGGTACTGAGTACACATACACGATTGTGTTTGGGGTGATGGGGAGGGATAGAGTCCAGGGGATTAAGCTTTAGCTGGCACTCCAGACACACCCCGCACAGTATTGTGTATATATTGAAAATGTGGGTACTAGTAGAGGGCATACACTGATTCCAAGGCCAGAAGGGACCATTGTGATCATGTAGTCTGATCTCCTGTGAAGCACTGGCCAGAGACCTGCATCAAACTAATTCCTAGAGCAGAGCTTTTAGAAGAAATCTGATCTTGATTTAAAAATCATTAAAAATGATCTCTCATCATTAAAAATGTGCACCTTATTTCCAGTCTGAACATGTCTAGTTTCAACTTCTAGCCATTGGATCGTGTTAGGCCTTTGTCTGCTAGACTGAAGAGCTGATTATTAAATATTTGTTCCCTGTGTACCTACTTACCAGGCAGTAATCAAGTCATCCCTTAACCTTCTCTGGTTCAGCTAAATAGATTGAGCTCTTTGAGTCTGTTACTATAAGGCTGGTTTTCCAATCCTTTAATCAGTCTTGTGGCTCTTCTCTGAACCCTCTCCAACTTATCAACATCCTTCTTGAATTGTGAGCACCAGCACTGGACACAGGATTCCTGCAGCGGTCGCACCAGGGCCAAACTCAGAGGTAAAACAACCTCTCTACCCCTACTTGATTCCCTTGTTTATGCCTCCCAGGATCACATTAGCTCCTTTGGCCACAGTGTCACCCTGGGACCTCATGTTCAGATGATTATCCACCATGACCCCCAAATCTTTTTCAGAGTCACTGCTGCCCAGGAGAGTCCCCCATCCGTAAGTATGGCTTGCACGTTTTGTTCTCAGATGTATACATTTATATTTAACTATATTAAAATGCATATTTTCTTATGCCCAGCTTCCCGAGCGCTCCAGATCAGTCTGTATTAGGGACCTGTCCTCTTCATTATTTGTCTCTCCCCAACTTCTGTGTCATCTGCAAACTTTATCAGTGATGATTTTGTTTTCTTCCAAGTCATTGATAAAAGTATTAGCTAGCATAGAGCCGCGAACTGATCCCTGCAGGACCAGTAGAAACACACCCGCTCAATGAAAATTCCCCCTTCGCAATTACATGTTGAGACCCATCAGACAGCTTTTAATCCACTTGTGTGCCATGTTAATTTGATACCTTTCTAGTTTTTTAATTAAAATGTGCGGCACTAAGTTAAATGCCTTAAAGAAGTCAAAGTATATTATGTCACCGCTGTTATCTTTATCAACCAACTTGTAATCTCATAACAAAAAAGAGAGCAGCTTAGTTTGACAGGCTGTTTTCCATCGATCCTTATTAAAGGAGACTCAAAGAGCTTGGTTTGTTTAGCCTAACCAAAAGAAGGCTGAGGGGAGATATGATTGTTCTCTATAAATATATCAGAGGGATAAATACCAGGGAGGGAGAGGAATTATTTAAGCTCAGTACCAATGTAGACACAAGAACAAATGGATATAAACTAGCCATTAGGAAGTTTAGACTGAAATTAGACGAAGGTTTCTAACCGTCAGAGGAGTGAAGTTCTGGAACAGCCTCCCCAGGGAAGCAGTGGGGGCAAAAGACATATCTGGCTTCAAGACTAAGCTTGATAAGTGTATGGAGGGGATGGTATGATGGGATAGCCTAATTTTGGCAATTAATTGATCTTTGACTATTAGCGGTAAAAATGCCCAATGGCCTGTGATGGGATGTTAGATGGGGTGGGATCTGAATTACTACGGAGAATTCTTTCCTGGGTGTCTGGCTGGTGAGTCTTACCCACATGCTCAGGGTTTAGCTGATTGCCATATTTGGGGTGAAGAAGGAATTTTCCTCCAGGACAGATTGGCAGAGGCCCTGGGAGTTTTTCGCCTTTCTCTGCAGCGTGGGGCACGGGTCACTTGCTGGAGGATTCTCTGCACCTTGAAGTCTTTAAACCACAAGTTGAGGACTTCAATAGTTCAGGCATAGGTCAGGGGGTTGTTACAGGAGTGGGTGGGTGAGATTCTGTGGCCTGTGTTGTGCAGGAGGTTGGACTAGAAGATCATAATGGTCCCTTCTGACATTAAAGTCTATGAGTCAAGGATGGTCTCACAGGTTTTATTTTTCATGAGTCCTTTGGTGACTGAGAAGTCCGATCTTTGAGCCACAGGCTCGTTGGCAGACATTGCAGGTGGTGTTGGATGACAGAGTTGGGCCGCGATTGCTGCGTGACTGTTGTCTTTCCTTTCTTTTCTGGCATTTTTCTGTGACCAGAGCAAGGCAATTTTCCTCACAAATGGACGTTCCCTCTCTGACAAAGCTTCGCCATTATCCGTATCGTGGGCTGCTGCCTCCCAGTGTGTGGTGTCGATGCCACATCTCTTGATGTTTATCTTGAGAGTGTCTTTAAAGTGTTTCTTTTGGCCTCCCCAGTTCCTTTCTCCTTTGGTGAGTTGGGTGTACAGCCGTTGTTTTGGTAAGCGTACATCAGGCATGTGTGCACAGTGCCCGCTCCACCTCAGTTAGTGCTGGATAATCAGCCTCAACACTGAAGATGTTGGCCTCTGGGAGGACACTGACATTAGTGCGATGATCCTCCCACTTTGTTGAGGATCTTCCCAAGAAAGTGCTGGTGCTAGCGTTCCAGGTTTTTCAGATGTTTTCTATAGTAACCCAAGTCTCATAGCTGTAGAGGAGAGTTGGGCTTAGCACCGCTTTATAAACTAAAAGTAGTCTACAGTGGTCTTCAACCTTTTTACGCACAAGATCACTTTGAATTTAAGATCAACCCAGTATCTATCCCGCCCCTTCCCCGAGTCCCCGCCCCACTCACTCCATTCCCCGCTCCCTCCCTTCCTCATTCACTCTCCCCCACCTCACTCACTTTCACCGGGCAGGGGGTTGGGGTGCAGGAGGGGGTGCAGGTTCTGGGCTGAGGCAGGGGCTTGGGGTGCAGGAGTGAGGGGTGCAAGCTCTGGGAGGGAGATTGGGGCAGATTAACCCAGAGCTGCTACTGCAGGGCTCTTACACCTGCCTCTGGCGCACCTGGTGTCTGTGGTTCAGCGACGGGTGTCGGCTGCAGGAACCTCAGGACTGGGCCAGTCCAGCAATGCCTGTTTGTGTCAGCCCCACTCAGTCAGGCGTGAAAGCCTGAGCAAACGGAGGAGTTCCTGTCCCATGAGGGGATGTGCTGGCAGATAGCGGCTCCCTCCTCTCTCCAAGGCAGTGAGAAAAAACCTGAGCTGAGCATGGAGGAGCATGATGGAGAAGAAGCCAAATGGCCGAGGGAGACATGGCCAGATGGGTGGTGTATACACCAGCCTTACCGTGGGCTGTACCTTCTTGGGAGGTCTGGAGCTGTAGGAAAAGTCACAATCTCCTGCTCCCCAGTGTCTGCAGCACCTTGCCCCAGAGCCCGTTACCACCCCCTTCCAGCCGGGTGCCCTGTGGCTGCAGGGAAAGAGGCAGGGCCTGCATTGTCTCTCTGAATCGGTTTGTCACGGTGCTGGGGGTGCCTCTGCCTGGCCCTCGGGCCCTGCTGCCCCCCAATCTCCCAGGCCAGACAGCGCAGGGCAGAGTCCAGGGGGTCGGGTCCTGTACTCCCTGAAACCAGGGGCGATGCCATGGGGCCGGGCCCACAGTCGAAAGGGGCCCCGGCGCGCTCTCCTCCGCGCCCCCCGTGGGGTCAGAGCGTGATGCTGCGGGCTGCTGCGGCTCCGTGCCAGCCTCTGCCAGCAGCCCGGCTCCTGCCCTGCCCCACCCCACCCCTTTCCCCAGCGTGCTACGTGCGTCTTGCCGGGGGGAGGAGGGAGCCGCAGCGCGCCGCTCTGAGTCCAGGGGGAGGAGGAGGAGAAGAGGCAGGGATGAGGCCTCTCCCCCGCCTCTTTCCTCAGCGTGCTACGTTCCTCTTCCCCCCCCCACCGCTGGTCAGTTGGATCAGGCTTGCAGGCAGGAGGGGGGCAAGGAGGAGTGAGCCGCAGCACACCACTCCGGGAGAAATGGCCACTGAAACACACACACTTTACCACAAAGGCTACCACAATCCAGCCTCAAGTTCCTACCCCAATCTTCACACCTGGGCTCTCCTCCCATCCCTCCTACTGTCCCCATCCCACACAACTAACCCCCTAACAAAGGCTCTCCTCAGTCTCCCTGCTATGCCCACTGCCTACACACTTTCACCCCAGGGCTGTCACCTCCCTCTCTTCTACTACCCCCCTTCTACACACACACACCCCCAGCCAACCCCCACCTTCAACCCAGACTCTCCCCTCCCTCCCTCCCTCCCTCCCTCTGCCCCCTGCCACACCAACCCCCACCTTAACACCCTGCTTCTCCTACACCCCCCACACGGGGTCACCACCAGCTCCCCCATCGCACCCAGACTTGCCCCACAACTGCCCCTTTCCCCCAAAACTGGGCTGCGCCCCTTCCCTAGAGTGCAGGGAGGTAGTTTCTGGGCATTCCCACTGGCAGGGGGCGTGGCAGCCAGCACTGACAAGTCCTGCTGTCACTGCTCCCAGGCACCACAGACAATCCGTGAGTGGGGGTGCTGAGGAGGTGTGAGGGGAGTGCAGGGTCAGGGCAGGGGCTCACGGGGCTGGGGGGGGTGCAGGGGTTAAGGTGGGCTGGTGTCAGGGGGTGCTCATGCAGGGGGCTGGAGGGGGTATGCCCCAATTCCAGCCCCTTCCCCTAGGCCTCACCCCGGCTTGTCTTCTCCTCCTCCCTGGAGTTTACCCTGTATAAGCTTTATACAGGGTAAAACGGATTTATTTGGGGTTTTGACCCCATTGGGAGCTGGGTATCTGAGTGCGGGAGACAGGAACACTTCTTAAACTGTTTTCAGTTAAGCCTGCAGCTTGTGGGGGACGTGGTTCAGACCTGGGTCTGCGTTGGAGCAGACGGGCGTGTCTGGCACAACCAGGCAGGGCACTGAAGTCCCAAGCTGGCGGAGAAAACGGGCTCAGAGGTAGTCCCAGCACATCGAGTGGCAGTCCCGGGGGGTTTCTGTGACCCAACCCATCACATTCGGAATCACGGAATGGGGTTCTTTCAGCTTTACACCAGTGTAACCACATCAGCATTTGCCCCTAATGGCTTCATCTGCGGCTCCCAGGACACAATACTACGTGAACCCAACCACCCTTAAACTACAAAACAAAGCCTCAGACACGGCAGGGCTGTGGTTTCTTCTCTGAGTTTAATAAACTAGAATAATTTATTTGACAGAACACAGAAACGTCACAGATACAGGGGAGAAACCGAAGAAGCAAGTTCTCAATGAACAGTACAAAGTAACCACCTTACAAAAAGTACCACATTGCCCAGTCAGGTTACCTAAAAATAACAATGGTTGGTTTTCTCTCTGTCTCTCTCTAGCGCGCCCGACGTGCGTATATACAGATCGAATGGTCAATGCGCGGTCTCCAAACGTTCATGCTGAATGCAGGTGAGTAATGAATAAGGGCAAAGATCGTTATTGAATAGAACTAACTCATCGGTGAGATCGCTACTGTCTCAATGAGTGTGTTGGGGATGGGACAGAAGGCGCTGTCTGACTATACATGATCTCCTCACCCACCGTTGTCTGGGTTATTTTTTTCTCCCAGAGGATGGATTGTTACTGCTTTCACTGGGTGTAACGCTACAGAGCTTAACGTCCAACTGGCAAGCCTTGAAACGTTGCTGGGCCTAGCCAGAGCCAGGACCACTGGCCAAGCTAGCGAGCACAGCTGGCTGGGAGAGCGCCTGTAACTGGGGTAAATTACCCACTGGCACATGCAGTTGCCCCAAATCCAGCACATTGTTGGCAGGGAAATTTCACACACCTGGTGGTGGAAGTGACACACTGTTAATGGCCTGATCCAAAGTCCTCTAAAGTCGAGCGGAGTCTGAATGAGTCGCCCATTAGTTTCAATGGACTTTGGCTCAGGCCCTAGGGAATTTTCACTGGGGCACATTAATCCCTGGGGTCACTCCGCTTGGTACAATGCAATTCCACCAGGAATGACTTTAGCCCACACAGCATAATGCTGAGCTGAGTTATGCTGGTGATCTCTGCAGCAGCGCTGTTGGGGGGTCAATGGTGCTATTCTGGAGCAAATGAGATCAGCATCTGAGCGGGGTGCTGAGAGCCGCTGAACCAAGCTGTAAATCCTGTACGTAATGGAATCCACTTCAAGTCACAGGGTGCTGCCGCACCCCCCAGCACTCCCAGTTCCAGCACCTATGGCCTCCGACCCACTGAGTTTAAGGGAGCCTAAGCTGGTAAAACAAACTTGCCGATGGACCAGAAGAGAGGCGAATAGCTGGGAAAGCAGGTGACAGGCAGCTGTCAAAGTAGCCCCCCGACCCCGACCTAGACACCATGCTGACTCCACCTCTCTTTGGCACGCTGCTCCCTGTCTCAACCACTCATAACTTCCCTATCCCCAGGGCACACATGGCCGCCTCCCCCTCCCTACCCCGTTAGGTATGGCTCTGAGGTGTTGCTCAGCATTTACTAAATGGGAGACTTTTCCTTGGCTACTCCCCACCCCTCCCCCAAACTAGCGCGTGCCCAAATGAACCGTCGCGCAAGGCTGCCGTTACTATATGTGCTTCCCTGCGAGATCTTAGCCAGTGCTGGATTCGAACCAGAGTCAACAGAACGTCCTGAGCCCCACCTGACAGTCAGTGACATTCCCAGCCACTGCCTCCATTCTACAGTCCTCCTGGGCTCTGCCTGTGAGGGAGTGACCACCTGGCAGCAATCAGCCAATGGGTCAGACAACTAGCTCAGGGTCCTGTCTTCACCATTGTTTCCAAGATAGGTGCAAGGAGCTTCCCACTGGATAGAATATTCTTGCCATAGGGGAAATGTCTTCCTATCCTGCCCCCGCCCACTGCACCAGTTAGTAGTGGGCTAATGCCTGAAGCCTGCAGGTTTTGATCCCTTCTAAAAATATAATTTTTATCCCCTCTCCTGAAATTGTGGCTGTTGTCACATCTGACTGTCAGATCCTCTTTTAAACCCTACTCTACTCTGTGCCTGGATGTCCTGTGATAGTGAGTTCCACAAGTTTTTCTGTGGTGTGTGTAAGGAATCAGTTATAATCGGGTTCAGTTTCACAGAGTGCCCCCTTGTCCTTGTGTTGTGAAAGGGTAAATAAGAGCAGCTGATTTCCTTTCTCCAGCCCATTATTTTGTATGCCTTCCTCATGCCCTCTCTTACTCATCTCCACTCTAAAGAGACCCAGCATTTCAGTCTTTCCTGAGCCCACTCTTCTGGTCTTCAGACAACCCTCCAAACCTGCAAACCTCATCCACAAAAGCAAGACATCAACTCAAAGCAGCACCAGACTTTGCCAGAACAACAGATGTGAAACCTGCAGACATCTCTCCGCTGCTACAATGACCAGCACTCTCCCCAACCTGCCTTTCAAGACACATGGGCCCTACATGTGCCTATCACAACATGTGATGTACATGACCCATTACAGCAAATGCCCCAACAATAACTATGTGGGTGAAACCAGACTGTTGAATGAACTCACACAGCAAAATGATGAGACCAAAACACCCCATCACCACGGCGAACACTTCTCACAACACGATTGCTCTGTATCGTCTCTCTCACTCCCGCTCCTCAAAGGAAACCTTCACGATGCCTTCAAAAGATGAGCCTGGGAACTTAAACTGAGAACGTTGCTAGACACCAAAAAGCATGGTCCTGGTTTTATGGTGTGTTACAATTTGTAACCTACTAACCAGCCTTTGTCCTTCGATTGCGGAGGTGTTAATTTCCCACTTCACTGTAACTGGTCTCTGGCAACATGTTACTCCCTTATGCTTAACAACCTGTCCCAGCTTGCACTGAGCTGTGACCCCCTGAGTACCAGCCCCAGACCTGGAGAAGAGCTCCGTGGAGTTCAAAAGCTTGGCTCTTCCACCCCCCATAAAGGCTATTCCCTCACCCAGCTTGTCGCTCTCATATTCTGGGACCAACACAGCCACAACATTGCAAACACCAGTATCAGCAGGCCTCGGGGTACCCAGAATAGGCATGGAGAATATATCAGGTGGAGCGCACTCACCCTGGGTTCTCTGGGGGTTGACAGGAGAAGATGGTTTCTCATGCGCCCAGAAGATCCTGCATGAATGCAGCTCACCAGAAGAGAACTTCATCCCAAGAGGCATCTTTCCTCTAACCCAGCTCTCAAATCATTTAGACAGTTAAATAATCCTCGAGGGCAGAGGAAGAGAGGGGAGCAAAGATGGACCAAATCTAGCCCTGAGGGAAGCCCAAAGAAGTCACTGGAGTTGCACCAGGGATGATTTTTGTCCATTGTGTGGAAAGGAGAGAGAAAATCAGTAGTGGGCAGCAGGAGCTGCAGAACAGGTTCCTTCAGCACAGAGCATGGAGATGGAGGTTGTCTGAGTCCTCAGTCTCCTAACAGGCGTGCGTGTGTGTGTGTGTGTGTGTGATATACATGCAGTCCTGGCACAGAAGATAAAAACGTTACGGGTTTCCAAGACTCAACGATACTTTGGCTTCAAAATGTTATCTTCAGTCACAGGATCAGCCTTGTCCAATCCCATTGGCCCTGCAAATCAAACACCACTGACCTCTCCAGGATTTTTCTCTCCTGCATTCCTAGGGTCAGGCGTGTGTGCGGCCGTGAAGCTGATGGGGGCCCAAAGCAGAGTTTGCCTCCAACAGAATAAATGCAAACACCAAATGTGCAGCTCACCACCCTGTTCCAGCCACTCTGTGGGGACTCGTCGTAGAGGCCAAACCCAGCCAAAACTCATACAGGCCGCAGAGCGTTTTGCCTCGGCATGGCCTCCAGGATTGGTCCCTTACGATTCAAACAACCTCGTCCATAGCCTTTATGGAGGAACTACAAAGGCAAAGCCTAGTAGGCAGTTATCTCCTAATGCCTCACCCTAGGACCATTCCCTTGCTCCCGCGATGGAAGGGACTGGGACTAGCATCCTGCCTGTTTCTCTCATCACGCCTAGGCCCGGAAATTGCCACTCACACCTTCCTCCCTTAACCCGAGGGATCCCAGCGCTTCACAGCCCCCCAGCCACACGCCAGGCCTGTGGGGTACGGAACAGCGTGGGACAGCGCACGGCCTGGTCTACGCACAGCCGTGCGCTCCGGCTGGCAGGAGAGCAGGTGGCTGTGTTCACAGTGAGGCACGTGTGTCCCTGTGTTAACGGATTGAGCAGTCGCCATAGACTATCAGCCTGACTGACTGATTCCTGCCTCCTGCAGCTTGCCCCTCTCGGCTGCCACAGAACCTCTCACTGCCTGGCAGTGTCCAAATGCAGCCAGTCCTGTCCTTAAAGAGCAACAGTGCCACTTTGCCAGGCTGAGGCTGGGCCGGCTGGTGCCCACTGCCTCCCATGCGCCAGCAGGCATCGGAACTCACTCGGAACGGCTGCAGCTTGCAATCACGAGCAGCCCAAGTCCATGGCACGGCACGCAAGGTGCAGAATGGGAGACAGACAGCAGATCCCAGAGCAGCGGTTCCCCAACCCTACGGTCTCCACCCTGGGAGCCAGCACTCTCAGCACATGTGTCTGAACTGCTGGTGACTGTCTCTCTCTCCGATGACAGACACAAAAGCCGCTTCTCGTCATCCCTCCTCTAAACACGCCGGACTAGGGGGACAGTGTGTTGCAGAAGAAACTAAGATACTGGGGTCGATCCCCTAGCGGCCCCTTTCTCCTGACTCTGTAGGAGCTGAGTGGAACTGGCAGGGATCACGTAAGGGGATGCTTCCTCAGGCAGGAACCCTTGTCCAGCACTGCCTGCAGCTAACAGGAGGCTCTGCACAGCCTCCCTGAGTGGCCAGCAGGAGCACCCTGGCCCAGCCAGTCCTCCACCACTTCCTGCAAGACCCTGTGGGGGGCTAGGATCCTGGTGCGGGTACAGGGGTCAAAGCAGGGCCAGCGTGGGACCCACACTGGGAAGTCTAGTTGCCCTCGAGCGAGGGAGATCCTTGCCATCAGCCAGCAAGATGAGGGACAGGGGCTGGGGCCCAGCAGTGCTGAGGTTGGGGCGTGGGCTCTGTGCTAAGGGTCGGCAAGGCTCTTGGCCCAGATGGGCTGTGCATAGATCTGCAGGCTTTGCCAATAGGCTGTGAACCGCAGGGAGGGCGGGTCACAGCCCGGGACTCAGTGTGGTCAGCTGATCGGCGTCACAACTGTTCTCCAGCCAGGGTGTAGCATTGTGCCCACTTCACCCACTGTCCCATCTGCAGTGAAACCAATGTGCCTAGAAAATAAACCCCTTTCACACGCGTTGTCCACCCCACCCCTTCCTCCCACCCCCGTAACAAAGATTTGTCTTGTCTGGATTATACAAAATGCATAAAAGATGCAGATCATACGAAAGGGCTGAGAGCAGCTGCTCCAGAGTGAAAACAGAGCCAGGGACTAGAGGGGGCCAAATCCTAAGGGGTGCTGAGCGTCGGTGACACCGGCTTGCTGCAACCCCCCTCGGGATCTGGCCCACCACCCTGTGTTCGTTCTCGAGACAGCTGACGAGACTTCAGCCTAGGTAGCTAGATGCATGGTGATAAATATGGCACAGCTGTAAGGTTATAATTGCCGTCACCAGCTGGGTGATCCATAGGCTCCCGGTACATGTAGAAAAAAAAAATCATACAAAATATAAGAAGCCTAATGCAGAGGTGTTACTGGAAACAAACAAAACTGGTTAAAAGAATCCCGTTTATCTGTCGTTCAGCTGCGGCGAGTTTGTCCCCTCCTCATCTTCCTCCTTGTCGTCTTTCATGCCCTTCAGTCTCTGTCGGGCGAAGTCTTCAAACACAATGTCGTCGTCACTGGCAGAAGACACAAGGAGAAAGTTACAGTGGAACGGGTGGGAGGCAACGGCATCCCCTGGTGCCCGTGCTAGGACCTTGCTTCACCACTAGGGGCAGGTGGGCTGGCTCTGGCCTCACCTGATCATGCAGGTTGGGAAGGCTCCTTTGGTCTCTGCTGTTATTGGGTTCGCTGTGGGGAAAAAGGGACCAAGGGAGCGGCAAGCAGAAGCAGCCACTGAGAAATGAGTGCCAGAGGAGCAGAGAGGGGGAGACGCAGTATATATAGGGTATCCTGTATGGGGATCCTATCCTCACAACAGCAGAAACTCCCCTTGAGCTAAAGAAACATCTAGTCACAGTGATGTTTTGTAAGGGGTGGGGAGTGGGGATCAGATGTCAGTTACAGGGGCAAAGGGTTTGAAAGGCGCCTTCTGCCATGATCAGAACCTCAGAGGCCGTCGCTGCTCAGTACAGGCTCTGCGAGGGCCGGGCCTGCCAGGCACCAAGTGAGACATCACAGCTGGAAACAACCTCACGCCATCGTATCGTGCAAGGGACCAGGACCTGAGAGCGGGGTTGACATCAAAGCCACAAACAGAGGTCTAGTCATCTCTTGGTTCTCCCAGCGAGCCCGGAGTGATTTTTAGTGGGGGTGTTACTCTAGGCACAGCAGGAGGAGATATTGGCACCAGCCAACTAACCATGGTCTGAACCCGCAGTGTCTGAGTTTCAAATAACTCCCAAAGTTTGGAGTTGTTTGGGCCCAGGGTTTTGATCTCTGCTCCCAGATCACCCTCTAAACCTGTTTAATCCTCTGGGCTTTTTTCACCCTCATAACCAAGGGCTGAAGAGGAATGAAGGGTCTTTTACATGTGTGGCATGTAGAGAGGTCCTAGGGGCGAAGGAATACGGGTGATGCAAGATGGCGCTTGCTATAAAAATAATCAGGGCTGAGTTGCTAGGCAGAGCGTTAGCTTTCCTCTTGTTAGGCAGATTAAGCCTGTTTAAAGGGGGTTGTTTTTGTGTTAACACACACAAATCGATCGAGCTGGCGGCATCCGCTCTCTGCAGCCGCTGCGAGAGGATGTGTCCGAGACAGGCGGACGCAAACCACTGACTGACGCACATGGGTACAGAATCTAAACGGGGGATTTGTGCATCACACCCTAGCTCAGAAGGTGCACTGGACACCCAAGACCAGGGGACACCTGGATGATGCGATGGGTCCTCCTTCCAGCTCTACTGTATTGCTTAGTCTTAGGGAAGCATTAGCATAGTAGAGGTTTATAGTGACATTGAGCACAGCGTACAAGATGTACTTCCTTTGGTTAAAAAGCCCATCAGCCTTTGGGGAATAAAGGTACTTCCAGTGAATTGTCGACTCAAAGCCTTACTGCTGGAACCGGATCCCAAAATTCCAGCGGGGTCAGGGGGGTCCATGTACCGGAACAGGGGTGGATAGAAGCAAATCCCTACAGAGTGACGCAGACTCGGTATCATCAATACAGCTGCTTTGGCTTCCAAGCTACCAATTTGCTAGATAGGGTGGAAGGGACGTGGAATATGCAATAAGGCACAGGGAAGGCAGAAAGAACTAGGAAGCGTTTCCAGCAGACAGGTACCAGACACATTCTGATGAACAGAGCCCTGAATTTCCATTCCGCATGGAGAATTTACCAGCTCACGACACAGCTGGGAACCGGCTTTGATCTAATCCCCAAATTAAACACATTTTCACTCTGAGGCGGTCAGCACAGTGGAATTCTGTTAAAAGGAGTGCTGGGGGCAGCGAGCTCCCTGGATCACATTGTACGGAGAAGCCAGATTTCCACAGTGCCATGACTGGGTTTCTAACAGGCATCTTCGTACCAAGGCAGGTCAGCCAGATTATTACACACTCTATAATTCTCTCTAACATTCAGTACTGGAGATTTTGGGGGTGCCTCAGAAAGGCGCAAGAGCCTTTCTCGACTTGGACAACATCACAGAAAACCATTTCCACTCTGACCCTGTCGGCCCAAACCCCCACTCATATTTATAGGCAAGGGGTAAACGCGTTAGGATCCAGGGACTATGGAGTTTGGAAATCTGGCTGGCACTCAGGGTGGCCACCCACAGGCACCCATGGGTGGGATTTTCCAAAGCCTCTAAGTTTTAGGAGCTTTTCAAATCCCAGCAACCATATTTCAGCACCTCAATTAGAAGCCTGGTTTTCAGAGGTGCGCTATGATGCGTGCAGCCCAAAATCTCAATCAACCACTGATCTGGGCCCCCCCCAATTTCTAGGCCCAACTTGAAAACCCGAAGGCCTGGTTTTCAGCAGCACCAAGTGCCCATGGCTCCCACTGAAGGCAACAAGAGCTGCATGTGCCTCTCTGAGGAGCCAGGGGCTTGGTGGTGCCACGTCACGTTACATCAAAATTTGAGGCACCCAAAATCAGTGGCCACTTCTGAAAATTTGTCCGTTAGCGCCTGACTTGTGCCTGGGGGGCCTGCGACAGCAGGGGCTGGACTCCGTGAAGTCCATGAGAGTGGCTGTAGATGCTCAGCCCCTCTGAAAAATCAGGCCACCCTTAACATTAGGTGACTATGGATTTGGCTTTAGGCACCCAAGGGTGGCCTATGATTTGATCCATAGAACTTAACGTCTCCCACCAGCGACACTCACTAAAAGCAGATTCCACTGTGTGAAGTCCGGCTGTGACAACACAATGACATGGATGCAACAGAGCAAAATACAACTCAGAGACAGAGAAGGTGGTTTCTTACTGTGCTTTTCCTGTTGCAAAACACATGCAAGATGGTTATCATGCCAAAAAGAAAGAAAAGAAACCCCATGCATTAAAGGTTACGTGCACATGAGTTAATCATTGACTGTTACATGGAAATGATATTAACGGAATTACGTCTAGATGAGTTAGCTGGTTACTGAGTTACATGCAAATGAGTTGATCACTGATTGAGTTCATATGCAAATGTTTCAACATTCCCATATAGGCCCTGGGATGATTTTAGCTTACTTTGTATCAAGCTCTATGAGATTTGTATCTATGGGAGCTTCATTCTCTGGAACTAAACACAGGGAATTATTGCACATGGTTAGTTACTTGACAAAATAATAAATAACCATTACACAGCTTCTTTCATCCCACAGCACCACAAGCTCTGGGCACAATCCTGCCATCCTTGCTTGCACAAAACTCCTTTTGGAAATCAATGGGAATGGGATTTGGCCTCAAATGCACCAGACCAGGACTGAAATGCAGCCATCTCTGGGGTGGAGAGTGGCAATCAACCCATACATGGCCTGAGATAATACTTAGTCCTGCCATGAGTGCAGGGGACTGGACTAGCTGACTTCTCGAGGTCCCTTCCAGGCCTATGGATTCTGTGGCAGCACTGGGGAGAGGATACTTTAGCCATAACGCTGGAATCAACGCCCCGACTCATGTAACGAGAACCGCGGATCTTTACCACCCACATGGAGCAGCCAGCTAGTTCTTCTATGGCAAGCCACATGGAGGTCAATGTATCTGCCTCACGAGGATGAAGGGCCTGGACCACCTCTACTGCACCATTTACACAGGCAAAGGGGCATTTGCAACTGTGTCACCGCACATGCAACGTGGTCTCTAGGCGAGTCCAGGATCTGCAGGACCAGCAGGGGCCCACACACTATGGGACTTTCAGCTGCTACTAATCTGACACCTCCCCACCCCCCGAGTATTCTGCTTGTGAGTGTTTACGCAGACTCCTTTTCGAACACAAGAGGTGTCTGAAACCTCAATTCCGGCACAGGCCAGTTCTGTCACTAACAAACCCACCCAACCAGCGACACCCCCGCCCACCAGGCTTGGTTCAGACCAGCAGAGCAAGTCCCGAAGCCAAGAGGGGACTAGAAAAGGGGTAAACTCACCATCCCGGTGCAAGGGCTCTTCCTTGGGCTTGGGGTGCATCAGTGTGAACGGCAGCTCCACAGCAACATCACTGAAACAGACCCGGAGACCCGGATGAGAAGCGATGGATTAGGGCGACCAGGCCTGCGGGGGCTTTGAGAGCTGGCTCCAGAATGACACTGCAGCTATTTTAATTAAATACTCTCCTGCCCTGGGAAGAGCCCGATTCCTGCCCCCAACTGACCTTCTGCCACTGACGCCCACAGAGCAGGCTCCGGATAGACTCTGAGCATTGCAGTGTGTCTACATGACACTGCTGCCTAGAGACGGCTTTGAAAGCAGCTCCCTAGTGCCACCTGCTGGCGGATTTGAGTATTTTGGTGGCCCTAACAGATTGAAGTGCTTTTCCAATTGCAAAAGAAGCATGTCGTCTGGCGTGGAGGCCAGAGTCTGCTCTCTGTGACATCAGTGTAAATCCTGCGCACTTTGAACCTGGATTTATAGTCGCCATCTCGATTCTCCTCTCACACCCTTGTTTCACTGGGAGGGTGGTGAAGCACTGGAATGGGTTACCTAGGGAGGTGGTGGAATCTCCTTCCTTAGAGGTTTTTAAGGCCCGGCTTGACAAAGCCCTGGCTGGGATGATTTAGTTGGGATTGGTCCTGCTTTGAGCAGGGGGTTGGACTAGATACCTCCTGAGGTCCCTTCCAGCCCTGATAGTCTATGATTCTAAGGCAGGTGGGACTCCATTGAAGTCAGTGGAGCACCTATCACTGTAGTAGCTACGCTCCGGGCGACACTAAGCCACGTGCTGACACGTGGACACTGAAGTCAATGGAGTCTCAAAGAGTAAAGTTGGAGCTAACGAGACCAGCATTATACCCCTGCAATGAAAGTGTCTCCTCGCTACCCTTCCTCTGGCAGGCTCCGTTGCCTTGTCTGTTATAACAGCCTGAGAGCCCTACTCCTGGACGCGAATTGCCAGTCATCTCCCTAGAAGCATGTGGGGAGAGACTCGGAAAGCTGAGCTCTGCAGTTCTACTTAAGGAACTTCTGCATTTGGCTAGAGTCAGAGAAGCTCCCTGCAGCCAGTTTACTCTGAGATTAGCTGCAGGACTGCTGCCCCTCTAGACCCTGTGAAAACAAGGATGGCTCAGTCAGCCTGGTTTTCAGTGCTGGTGCAAGGAGCTGGCCTTGCCGACTGACATATGGCTTAGCCACAGCATAAATATGGGATCAGCAGAGCCTGGGCGGGTTTCCCCCACACTGCCCACCTCTACGAGTGAGAGGGGAGATCAGGCTCAAGGACCCAGTCAATCCGTGGCCTCTCCACCAAAGGCTGCCAACAATGAGCCAAATGTGAGAACAGCTTTGTGGCTACCTGTCTCTGATGGAGTGGACTGAGGCCACCTGCTGCCTACCCCTGGCCAACGCGCAGCTGTCAGGTGGTAGCAGCTCTTGACCACTGCTAAATCTGAATTGGCAGCCACAAGACGCCAGGTGCTCTCTCTGTTACCAACCCGAGCAGCCATCCATTCCCCATCATGAAACAACAGGAGAGAAGCCGGTTTCAATGGTGGAGCGGGAGATTGTCTGAGAAGGGGACATAATTCAAACCCTCCATCTCAGAAACACGTCCAGCGCGTAGTTATACGCATGCGTTGCAGCTGGTCTAACTAGAGTGCCTCTCGCTGCAGCATTGAGCCGCTGAGTCACACTAAGCCAGACCCTGAGGCATGAGCACAGTGATCACGGGCTACTGAGCGAGGTGGAAAAATCATATATACACTGACAGGCAGCGATCAGTCGTGGCACACGTCAGCCCAGGCAGTCGGTCTGCGCTCAGCCTGGGAACACGTTTTTGGCAGCTTACCCAGCAGGAGGGAAACGCCGGCTTTAGTTGTGATTCCTGTCTCTCATTTAAAGGATGCTGGGTCCAGACATGCTGTAGATGGCACAAAGCTCCCCTCACTGCCCTACGTAGTGTGTGTGAGGCAGAGTTTAATAAGTGATAAAGCCATCACGCTGCGTGACATACACATTTCTGATTGGAAAGACTCGATTCATGCCCTTGCACGGTCCCCATAATTAGCACCAGTTATTCTCTGCCTCAGTAAAGCCGATTCCTCCCAGCACAGGTACACAAGTCAGGGCATGCGGAACGTGCAATGTACCAGACCAGGCGGCGATTGA
The DNA here is from genome assembly GCF_011386835.1 of Chrysemys picta bellii. Taxonomy (NCBI): domain Eukaryota; kingdom Metazoa; phylum Chordata; order Testudines; family Emydidae; genus Chrysemys; species Chrysemys picta. The sequence goes on from NC_088791.1 coordinate 346,418,985, forward strand.
CAGGGCGGCCAGGAAAGGAGGACAGAGAAAAGGATGCAACAGGAAGGCTGCACAAAACTTCTAGTTCTGCGCTGCATTGACAAGCTCTGCAGTTTAGCCTTTGGATGTCTGGGACATTTGCAAAACGGACTCTAATTAGTTGCAAATTAAACAACCAGCTGGAAAACATCTTCCTCCAGCCTTAGATAGAGAGACGACTTGGAAGACATGGATTGGGATGAAAGGGAATTCCAGCCCCGCCGGCTGACCAGCATTTGTTTATTCTCACTGAAATATCGCTTTCCATTCTTGGTGGCTCAGCACCACTGAGCTGGCAGAAGATCAGTTCCACTTGGCTCCCTCCCTCTTCTCCTTTCACCTCCCTTCCCTGGGCTCCAAACAGCTTTGTGGTTCGTCACTTGCTGAGACCGACTCTGTGGAAAGACTTTCATGCCAAATCTTTCTTGGGGGCCTATTGGTAGAGAACAATTTATTGGATAAATCCCGCCTTACTCACAGAGTCTCCACTGCCGCAATAGCACTTTTGTGAAGATGCTACTACCCCCATGGGAGAGTTTCTCCCATTGGTCAGTCAGTCCATCTCCACAAGAGGCGGTGGGTATGTTGACAGAAGAAGCTCTCCCTTCGCCAGCGCTGTCTACACGAGGGGGCAGGTTGCTGGAACTGCGTCGCTCAGGGCTGTGGGTTTTTCACACCCCTGAGCGACGTCGTTTTACCGATGTACGTTTGTAGTGCAGACCTGGCCAGAGACGTACTGTTTTTAAATGAGAGAAACAAGGCAGGTGAGGTAATATTTTTTACTGGACCAACGCCTGTCGGTGAAAGAGACAAGCTTTTTACACAAAGCTCTGAGGTGCTCGGAAGCTGGTCTCTTTCACCAATAGAAGTTTGTCCAATAAAAGTAATTGCTCACCCACCCTGTGTCTCTCATCTCCTGGGACTTTCAGTGGAGCTGCAGCACCACTGAAAACAACAATGGAGGAGAGATTTTAAATGACAGCAGAGATGCTGAGGAACAAGACAGCAGCTCAGAGACCTGCTGGTTTGCCACACGAGCACATAGCGAGTGTCTCCGAGCTCTTCCCCTCCCTCACTCAGGGCCAACCTGCCCTGGGCCAGCAGGAGAATGCTGGGAGCCACCCCGAGTCGCCTCACTCTGCAACCCCTAGACACGGCTGCTGCCGGCACAGAGCATCGAACAGCACCTGGGTGACAAACACAACACGTCCCGACTGGTAAATTAAATTCTTACAACCATCCTGCAGTTATATAGCCAATGGCCCTGAACCAACAGAGGGCAGCACCTTCCCAGTCTAGGGATTGATAAAGGCAGCAAATAAGGAATTGAATGAATGGTTTATCTGCAGAGTTTGTCATCTTCCTCCAGCTGGGAAGCCGGGAAGACATGCCGGGGTTTGGGTGGAGAAGGAATAGAAGGCAAAAGCAAAGACGAAGTGGGCGAATGAAAAGCTGGCGAGGGGTGACCAGGATGAGGAGAACCACGGAGGGGTCTGAAATATCACGAATGAAAAAGCTGGGTGGCTGGCGTCTGTGTGGCACCGCCAGAGCGGGCAGAGCTGGAAAGCGTTACCTGGATGCAAGATCTCCCAGCAGGCTGGCACAGGTCAAAGGAGACAAGAGGATTAGTCACCAATTTAGAAAAAGAAAAAGCACAGGCAGCCCACAGATCTGAACGCAGGAACAAGCCCCGAGATCAACTCCCGGCTCCACAGTCCCTGGCTTGATCACATCACCCTGAGCTACATGTGAACGTGGGTGTCTAGCCCAGGTCCTGCTGGGGTCCCACATTACACCACTCTCAAGCGGGCCTCTCTGACATGTGCCGCTTCCTGCCGTATCTGTGGGAACCAGCAGAGCAGTTTATGGGGTGCTCCAGGGCCCGAGGAGGAACTGGGGAAGTGGGGGCTAGAGACAGGACATAACAACTGGCTTTCCCCACCAGGCAGCTGGCAGCATCATAGAAATGCAGGACTGGAAAGGACCTCGAGAGGTCACCTAGACCAGCCCCCTGCACCTGCCCATCAAAGGCTCCTGACCTGTGACTTGCCAGGACCCGCAAGCAGGATGTCAGCAGATAACGTCAGGGGAAGGCTGCACAACAGATAAGTGAGACCTCCCCCCTACAAGCCGAGATACCTCACGCCCCTACCTAGGAAGGAGCCATCGCCCTGGGATCTCACCTGAGTTGGCCCCTCCTGGTCAGGTCCCTCCCCACAGGTGGGAAGGGATGGATTTGGGACAGAGATGACGGATGTCCGTCTCCGACACTAGGGCTGCGAATCTGAGCATTCAGCCTGGCACGGAGACAGAGGTTCCATTCTATGCATCCGATGAAGTGGGCTGTAGCCCACGAAAGCTTATGCTCTAATACATTTGTTAGTCTCTAAGGTGCCACAAGTCCTCCTGCTCTTTTTACAAGTCCCAGAATGCCTCAGATTCTTCACCACAACACAGCAGGCCTGTGCTGAGCCTCTAGCCTGCCTTTAAGGAGCCTGCACCAAACCCTCTTCCACTGACATATCTGAAAAAATCATTACAATCCTCGCCCCTTCCCCCTGGCCCTCCCACTCGGAGCGACTGACAGGAGCTTTCACCCGGTGGGCGAAGTGACTGGCTAACCGATGCCTCTCTGTAGGCTGGATAGCAGGAAGTACTAAGACTGCATGAAGCTTTTGCCATGTGTCACTCCCTGCCAGCAAAGTTTGCTGGCAAAGCTAAGTCTTCTTGCCCGGTGGCAGGATGTTTTGGGGCTTTGCCAGTCTAGGCTGCAGAATGCTTAACTCAGCCGTAAACAAAGTCTCCTGCCTCCAAAACCTTCTTCCCAGCTGCAGTCAGCGTCAAGGGGGTCATTGTCCCCTGACTCAATTCAAGGCTCAGCCAAACAGCAGCAGCAGAGCGCACACACCAAACTGAGGGAAGAGGAGTAGTTGACGAGAAATTGGGACTCTTAGTTTCCATATCTGGCTCTGCCATTGATTCACTGCATGGCCCTGGGCAAGCTGCTCAGAGGTGTGTTGGGAGAATTAACCAGTGCTCGTAAAGTGCTTTGAGATCCGCAGAGGAAAGGCACTGAGGGTTTGAGCCAAAGCTCACCAAAGTCACTAGGAGCAAACACTGCCACCCATTAGCATTCACCTGCACTAGAGCTGGAGCTGCTCCAGCCAGGAGAGTGAGGTTTAGAGCAACACAAGCACAAATGAAGGGACCGTACACTCAGAGCATGTATTGGGCGGCCATGCAAAGAGTTAACCAGCACATGCTGTTGGGCCAAAGCAAGAAGCCGATAGCCCAGCCCTGTGAACAATATCCCGACTCAGGGCCAGACAAAAGAAGATTCAACAAACCCTCAATGTAAAAAACACTGCAAAAGTTTCTTCTTTTGTGAGTGTTTGAAAGCTCCTTGCAGCGTCTTTCTCAAACTTTGGGCGCATGGACATGTACTGGGGGGTGTGGCCATGTGCGCATGGCCATGTGCGGGAGGGCGTGGTCATGGGGACGTGGTCATGCGCTGGAGGTGTGGTCATGTGCTGGAGGGCGTGCCCATGGGGCGTGGCCATGTGTTGGAGGGCGTGGTCATGGGGATGTGGTCACGGGCTGGAGGGCATGCCCATGGGGCGTGGCCATGTGCTGGAGAGTGTGGTCACAGGGCGTGGTCATGTGCTGGAGGGCGTGGTCATGGGCCGTGGCCATGTGCTGGAGGGCGTGGTCATGGGGCGTGGCCACGTGCTGGAGGGCGTGGTCATGGGGCGTGGCCATGTGCTGGAGGGCGTGGTCTATGAGGGTAGAGATTTAAGTGACTGGATAAATTTGCATCGAGTCACCCTTGCCTTCGTTTGGGGCAGAGGAAAGGCTGGTTTCATTTTTCTTGGCTGTGATTGGCTGCAGAAGTAAGAAGATACTCACCCTCCCCGAGACACCACCAGCTTCACTTTCACTTTATACGAGACAATAATTCCCAGGATCTCCTTATTGGCTCCATCTCTTAGTCTAGAAGCAAGAACAGACGAGGGATTTGTAAGGAAACGACTGCCAGGAATTTCTATTAGAACCGGGTGAAAATAGTAGCTCCCCTTCCCCGCAAAGTACCCCAAACACAGACTCACAATACCGGGCCATCTCCCAACTCCCCGAACCTCACCACATTTTTGCAAAATGGCAGTTTCCCCAGGGAATCAGGTGACATTTTCAAATTTCACGTATTTAAAAGGGAAAAGTGACTAACTGGGAAGGGATGTCAAATTTGGAAAATTACACCCTTTTCACCCGCAACAAATAGGTGAAGTGAAAATCAGCCAAACAGTTTTGGGAGTGAAAATGGGCTCCTCTCTCTAAAAAGCCCAGAGGCTCTCTCAGGCTCTCCTCTGATAGCCTGATGGATGGAGAGAGACACGCACAAAGGAAAATCAATAGAAAGTGAAAGCCAGGGGGGCTAGGCACCTAAATCACTTTGTGAATCCCACCCAGAGTGACTAGCTAAGGACTTTGGCTGAAGTTTTCAAACCTGGGTGTGCAGGCTCCTCAATCCATGGTGGGAACCTAGAGTGGCATATTGGGGGGTCTACCTTTAAGCAGCCAGGTGTGAAAGTTTTGGTTATCATCTTTTTAGAATCCCAGAAATTAGCAATAGAAAGCGCTACCATTAGGTCTCTCGTGCCATCCCTTGCAAGGCAGGCAGTACAGTACTGCCCCCTATAGGGTATCCTTCAAGGCCCTAGCCAGAGCACTTTTAAATGTCTCCCTTCTACGACATCTGATCCTGATACCAACACTGAGTTTCCAACCCCGATGCAGCAAAGCACTTGAGCACATGTTTAAGCCCACGGGTAGCCCCACTGAAGCCAACTGGTATTGACATCAACAAGGCTACTCATGTACTTAGAGTTAAGGCCAAGTGCTCTGCAGGACTGGGGCCTTGGCTGGTGTTTGTAGCACAGGGATTCTTCATGACAGTCATTCTTTAGGTGACCCATCCGCATTGCTGGGAGAAACAAACCACTCAGACATGCAGGGCAGGGAGGAAGGAGCTCTCACAACGTGCTGGAAGCCAGATTGGTGTCTTCATGTTTAAGCTTCCCATCCAGGGCCAGGCCCCGCTTCTCCCGGTTGTTGGCGAGAAAGGGGGTCAGCGTGTAGACTTTGCAGAACGTCGAACTCGGAGCCACCACGTCACTGAGGACAACAACGTGGGAGAATGAAACTGATGTAAGTTATGGGACCGAACCAAGAGCCGCACCTCCCCATCGGGGCCCAGAGCTCCCATCTCTGTAGGAGAAAGGAAAACATCTGAAGCACAATGCAATGGCAAATCCCACTGGGGATCATGTGAATGCCTGACACCATCATGGTGGTTCCTGTCGTGGAGCTGGAAAGTGGCTTCCTCTCTGTGACACAGAGAAATCCTAATGCAAGAACTACCCGTGGGGCTCTGAACACGCCCACCTCATTCGTCACAGGACAATCTCAAAATATGGTGTTCGCTGCACATTCCTGACAACACCCGAAAGCCTAAATTCATCTATGACCCCCCATCTCTCGGGGGAACTCGGAGCAAGTTGCCAGCCAACCAAGAGAGTTCAGGCAGGAGCCATGGAACGCTCAGTGGTTTTGATTGCGTTTCACTCGGAGTTTTGAGATGTGATCAAAAGCCAGGCCGAACAAGGCTGCCATGGCCCCAAGCAGAGCAGAATCGCTCTGTTGTGTGCAGCACCGACGCTGCGTTACAACATTTGCAGCTTTCCACGGCGACGAAGAGTCATCACATATTGATGCCACCTCCCCCGGGGTGACGGAATATCACAGCGCTGAGCTGTGTCATGACATGGCGATGCAACAGCACTATATGAATCCAGCGCTACTTAAAGGGATGTTCAAAAAATACCATTGTGGGGCCTCCCTGTTTGTTGTCTCACGGACTCCAGATCACACGTCAAGAGATATTTCTCCACCAAACTCAGCCTGGGCCCTACAAGCCAAGCTGGGGTCTTTATACACCCGCAACAATAAAGATCCTGGACTCAGAACATGGCCAACCGGAGTGAAAAGCATTAAAGCCATGGCAGGTCAGCGGGCCCAAGTTCAGAGGGGGTTAGCGGAAAAGAAACGGTACCAACATTTCCTTTTAAACAAAACCGAAAAGCAAAAGAACAGCGGATCCCTTTCCATCCCATCCCATCACTCCACTTACCCAGTCAAAGTTCTTCCTATGCCTCATAACAGGCCTTCCTCCCCAACCCCACAGCTCTGACTCCCTAGCTGGGAGGAAGCCAGAGGATTTATAGAGGGCTTCCTGACCCAGAACCCTTTGCGCTAAAGAGAAATCCCGCCTGTCTCTCTGGTTGATTGGCAGTTTGTCTAGCCAATCAGTTCTTTCCCTCCTGGTTCCAGAGGGGCTTCACCCCATCACATAAGCCTTATTTAAGTAAGTAAACTCAGCTGCTCTGACTCTGGCGCACCCACGGGGGGCAGGGCTGTGAGTCAGAAGAGACCAGTTTTGCATAATCCTGGAGATCGGTTCTTTAATGGTCCTCGATCTTGTAGGAAGCAGACGAGAGCCATGAAAATCCGAGCTCTCCTGCTAAGCCTGGGCTCGGTGGGGAGATGTGGCCTGGTCTCTGGAGACGAGCCACAGCCATGATACCACCAAAGGAAGCGAATGGGCATACTCACTCCGCCTCTTCCACAGCCACGGGGCACTTGTACTGAGCAGTGTTGAATAGGCAGATGTCCGCGTACTGGCGCACTGGGGATGAGAGACAGACAGACAGGGAAGGCCAAGGTTAGCGTGTGCTTCAGTGCAGCAGGCGTGAGAGCACCGGCCAGCCTGTGCCGTGTTGTTGGGCAGTCAGGGACACGTGGTGGCACCACAGGCAGCGGTGGCTGGTCTCAGCACCACTTCTGGGGACAGTGAGACATAAGGGATCAACACCCTCCACCCCCACCCCCCACCCCATTCCTGGTACCGCAGCCCAGCAGTGATACGGGAGAATGGGGACAGGAATAGACACCCGGACATTTAGTCCAGAATATACAGAGTTTAAGGCCAGAAGGTACTTTTAGATCCTCTAGTCTGCCCTCCTATCTATCACACACCATTACACTTTACCCAGTTACCTCCCTACTGAGCCCGGTAACTTGTGTTTGAGCAAAGTTAAACTTGTGTTTGGCGAAAGCACGTCTCCCAGAAAGGCAGCCAGTCTGGATCTGAACACATCAAGAGATGGAGAATCCACCAATTCCCTTGGGAGCTGGTTTCAGTGGCTAATCACCTGCACTGTTAAACATTTGAGTCTTATTTCTAATTTGAATGCGTCTGGATTCAGCCTCCAGCCACTGGTTCTTGGTCTGCCTTCGTCAGCTAGATCAGTGGTTCTCAAACTTTTTGTATTGGCGACCCCTGTCAGACAGCAAGCCTCTTAGGGCGACCCCCCCCCTTATAAATTAAAAACAACAGTTTTTATATTTAACACTATTTTAAATGCTAAATTTATAATCCTATTGTTTAAAAAGAATTGACCTTTTCTCACCGCTTTGAAATTACAACTAAAACACATTTTTATGGAATTATCGTTATAAGCAGAAAAGTTCTCTCTTTAATAGTTATTGTTTAATACTGGGGGGGGAGGACACCTGAAGAAACTTTGTCAATATCACTTTTCACAACAGACTTAGCGCCCCATTGCCCCCCTTCCTGCTGTGCTGCTGCTGGCAGCCGCAGTGCAGAAGTAAGGGGGGCAATGGGGCACCAAGTCTGCCGTGGAAAGTTATAGTTGTATGTTTGTTAATATCACTTTTCACAGCAGACTTGCTAGCACAAACTTCACAGCAGACTTGCTAGCTAGCTGGGAGGCCGTGGAAAGTGATATTAACAAATATACAGAGATGACTTTTCACAGCAGGCTTATTAGCTAGCGGGTCTGCTGTGAAATGTGATCTTTGTATGTTTGTTAATATCGGCCCTCTCATGTTGCCTCAGTCTCATCTTTTTAGTCTCAAGACCACAAACCTGCACAACACAATACTACAGTCCTCAGAGTCCAATTTCCTTCATGTGGTGATAATACAAACATATATATTGTTGAGGAACAACGATCCCTGCATGAGATGTTTATAATACTTTTTGAAGTAAATGCACTACATTGCAAGGGAAAGGTGTGTGTAATTTTCTAAAATGCTTTCGATTTAAATTAGATATTTTATAGCAGTTGCTCTCTGTTTCGTGCATGTACTGCCGACCCCCACGTAATAACCTCAGGGGGTTCCGACCCACAGTTTGAGAACCCCTGAGCTAGATCAAACAGCCCGTTCGCACCCATTATTTTCTCCCTATTAAAGTACTTATACCCTGTCATCAAGTCATCTCGCAACCTTCATTTTGTTAAACCAAACGAACGGAGCTCTTTTTGTCTCATCTAAAGCATTTTCTCCAGCCCTCGGATCGCTTTGTGGCTCTGCACCCTCTCCGGTTTTTCACCACCCTTTTCAAATTTGGACACCAGATCTAGACATGATATTCCAGTCCTGGTCTCACTAACGCTGTATACAGAGGTAAAATCGCCTCCCTCCTCACTATGCCCTGGTTTATACATACGAGGATCGCATTAATCCTTGTTGCTCCAGCATTGCCCCGCCTCTTCCCACCCCACCTGTGCCCTGCCCCCTTCTGCCCCCTCCCCCTGCCTCTTCCTGCCCCTGCACCTCACCCTCCCTCCCAGCACCTCCTGCACACCATGAAACAGCTGATCACGGATAGGGTGACCAGACAGCAAGTGTGACAAATCGGGACAGGACGGGACGGGGGGGGGGGGGGGAATAGGAGCTATATAAGAAAAAGACCCAAAAATCAGGACTGTCCCTATAAAATTTGGACATCTCGTTACCCTAATCATGGAGGGCGGGAGGCACTGGGAGAGAGGGGGAGGAGCTGATCCACAGGGCCCACTGGTGGGGGGGAGGCGCTGGGGGGAGGGGGAGGAGCTGATCTGCAGGGCTACCAGTGGGTACTGAGCACCCGCTATTCTTTTCTGTGGGTGCTCAGACCCACGGCTGTCCTGGGTCAGTTGACTCAGGCTGTGGGGCTGTAACACTGAAGTGGAGATATTTGGGCTCGGGCTGGCGCCTGGGTTCTGAGACTCCATGTGGGGGGGGGGAGGGTCTCAGAACCTGGACTCCAGCCCGAGCATCGACACTGCAATTTTACAGCCCCCCCCCCCCCCCCCGCCCCCCAAGCCCGAGCCCGAGCCAGCTGTTCCGGGCGCTGAGTGTGTCCAGGCCCTGGGTGTTGCTCCTCAGTCCTTACTGGCGTTGGCCATTCCGCCCCATTTACGGTCCCATGGGAACGAGAGCACCCTGACCTCACTCATCAGCCACAGCTCTCAGGTGTCTTCCCCCTCCATGCCCCTCCTCCATTGCTGAGCAGGGTGATGGGCTCATCTCCCGTTCTCAGATCTCGCCTTTCCAGCCCCCTTTCCTTGCTAGCCTGCGGCTGCATCTTTCTGTAATCGTCTGGCTCAAGGGCCCCCTGGGAAAACACCTCTGTCAGCACCGTATGGTCCAGCTGGTCCCTGGAGTGGGAGGGACGTCCTTTCCTGTGCTCTGGGAATGCAGCGCTGGTGGAAGGGGCTGGGGTGATAGTCCTGAGGACCAAAGTGCTCCATGTATCGAGAGCGATGGTCCCTTGGAGTCCAGCTGGGCCTCCGAGGGGTGAAGTGACTCAGCCCTGGGCCACCCAGGGTGTCTGTGACACAGCTGGGAATAGAGGCGGTCTCGGCTCCCTGGCCCACCACTGCTCTCAGCCCTGTGAGGTCACCCAGCCAGACTCTGCACAACTGGATGCTCCCAGAGCATGCCAGGGGAGTCGGGTGGGAGCAGATCTCGGGGGTGCAGGAAAAGAGCCAGCCAGGGGGCGAGGCAGGTTGGGAGAAGATGTCAGGGGATGGATAAGGGAGGAAGGGCTCCATCAGGTGTTGGATGGGGGAGGGGATACTGGACGTCGGGCAGTTGAGGGTGTGGGAAGGGGATTCAGCATGTGGGGGAGGGTCAGGGCAGCTGCTGGGGGTCAGGGAAGGCTGGGGAGAGGGTTTAAAGGGACTCCAATGGAAGGAGGGGGTGGCCCAGCTGCGATAGCCTGTGACGGTCCCCTCCTGCCATTGTGCGCGGCCGATACAGGGAACGCGGGCGCCCCCTTTACCTGAGATTTTAATCTTCTTCACCGTCTTGTTTGTGTTGTTTGTCACATGGACGTTGACGTTGATTGGCTCGCCATGGTAGTAAATCTGCAGGAACAAGGGCCCCGGCCTGTGTCAGCAAGAGGCAGGTGCGAGGGGGCTTCCTGCCTGTGCAGGTCAGGGTACCCCCCCCAGTCAGGGGATGGCTCGGAGGGGAGGGGTACCCTCACACCAATGTTTATTAACAACGCACAGAAGGTCTCCCCCCCGGTGAGAGCTGTGCGGGGATCAAACAGCTGGGATCTCTGCCAACCCTTTGCGGTGTCAGTTCACCAGGTCCGCAGCCCAGGGCTGCACTCGGCGCTGAGTTAAGTGGTGGGGCTGGAGGCCGGCCATGGCGTGGAACCCGTTTGCACCTGCTCTGAATTTGGGCTCCAGGATATTTCCCGGGGATTTCCCTTGGGACCTGCTCCTCACTCTACGGGCTCAGGGCAACCATTAGGCACTGGCATGAGGGCCCCACACTGCAGAGAGACACAGCAGCCCCAGGGAGAAGTGGGGTGTGTCGTACCTCCTTGTCCAGGGACGCCTCCAGATGCAGTGGCTTGTCGGACATCAGGAACTGCCTGGTGGTCTCCGCCATGGGCTGGGGGCCCGGTCTCTCCGGCGCGTACTGCACTTTGCGGATCACCAGGCGCACGGAATTCCTGCCGGCACATGTGGGGGCAGAGGCTGAGCCCGAGCCGGCGGGGATCTGCCCCGGGGTGCCAGCAGGCTTCCCTGGCACCCCAAACTCAGACAGACCAATAAACCTTGCCATCCCCCCTCGGGGGTGGGGGGCGTTTTAACCACCTCTTCCTGTGACCCAGAGCCAGGGGTGGGATCAGAATGACGCGGGACCTGATCCAGTCCTGCCATGGCACCAACAAATCAAAGGGGCCCCCCATCTCCCTCGCCTGCTCCCCTTTTTCCTGGTAGCACCTCAGGGCTCCACGAGCCCCTTCCCAGCCCGGGCCAGCTCCTTGGATCCTGCCTTTAGCCAGCCGCAGGGAGAGAGGTGAAGTGACTTTTTAGAGGCAGCGCTAAGGACAGGACCCTGGCTCCCACACTCAGCTCTAACCACTAGGTGACTCAGTCACTTGACTTGTCTCAGGTCAAATCCCCGCGTCAGTCACGCTCCACTGTCATAGCACGTCGGGGCGAATGAAATACAAGGTTCCCTGTCACCTCCTGACAGGACAGGCCCAGGAACACCAAAACGGTCCCATCGAAAAGGGCCAGCAGGAACTCCCCCATTGTAGGTTCAGGTAAGCCAGGCTGGAGCCTCCGAGGGATCCGTGCGAGTCACTCCGCCTTTGACCACAAGATGGTGCACCTGGTTTGCTCACCAAGGGCCAACCCTGTGTGGAGTCAGCGAATGCACCGTTTCCTTCCCGCTGTCAAGCACATGGTCAGGCTGCTGGAAACCCCCAGGAGCCAGGTTGAGCGTTGGCTCTAGTGAGACTCAGTTCATCCAGACTTCCCCTGGACCTGTCACAGCAGCTAACCTTGACCCAACCTCACCGACAGCCAGTCATAGTGAGCCCCACACACAAAGTGACATAGACCCACACATGCGGGGGGATGAAACAGTGGGGTGGGAGAGGAAGGGGCCTGTGTCTTTGCTCTTCACACATTAACAGCTGGCCTGGAAGGTTTTGATTTTTATATGTCGATTTCACTGTAAACACGCAAACGAACACAGAACGATTTCCAGGCGGCAATAATCAAAACCTACAGCTAGGCAAAGGAAGAAAAGGCCGCTGGAGACACGCTTTGGGTTTTCATGTGCCTAAAGCCTGAACGTTTTGGAATCTCCGCATCGCTTGGCGTTACATAACTATTGTCGGATCCCCCAGAATTCCCTGTTACTGTGAGAATTTAAATAGAGTAAAATCGGGAAAAATGCTTGGAAAGAAACACCAGTAATATCCATCCAAATGAGAAAAAATGAAAAATCGAATTCTGCCAAGCCTAATTGAGAGCATGAGGAAAGCACAGGGGCACCGCGGGCTTTCAGCTCAGCCTGTTAATGAACGTACAAACACCCACACTAGCTACCTCGCCATTGGCTCTGGCGGCCCAGTAGAGGGCGCTCAAAATATTTAAAGGCTTAGTACCCAATTCCTACGCACTACAGTGGGGTTGGCCCCCACTACTACTGACACATGTGCCACAAGTGCTAACCCATCCCGCACCCCTCCCTGGGTAACCGGCTTCCTTGGTCTGGTCATTTACTCTCTTGGTACCTCAGTTTCCCCTGTATAACAAGGAGGATAATACTGATCTGTCTGGCAGCGTAGCCATGCCACAAGTGGGGACCAGAGCCTAGAACCTCCGGAGAGGGAGGCCTGGACAGTTACTACCTGAGCTTAATGACTCTGTGACACGGGGGGGCTGTGAACCCAGTCATGTTTCCGAGGGGGAAACAGCTTCCGTGCCACTCAGTGGGTTGCCAGCGCTGAAGCTCACCTGCTGTTCTCCCTCAGCGCATCTGCTCCGTCCCCACCGTACCCCTAACAGGAGCTCTCTGACTAGCACTTCTACGACCCACCCCCAGCGGGCCCCAAACGCTGTGCTCCCTGTCAGTGGGGGAAATCTCCGGCCTAGCGATCCACTGGGCGATCGAACAAGGCCTGTGAGGGATTAGTACAGGGCTCTGCCCCCGCCTGCATGGAGACCTCGGAGGGGCTAGATGCTACCCCAGAGCAGGACACGCCCAGAGTCCCTCTGTGCTGTCTGCGGGCTGGGGAGCTGCACAAGCTGTAGTCAAAGGGCACTGGGCTGGGCGACAAGCTGCTCGAGGGGATGATGGAGTTAGCCTCCCACGGCTGTTCTGGGGAGAGGGCGAACGTTCCCAGTCCCTTCCCACCCGCGAGCACTGCGGACGAACGGGAACCAACCACCCCAGCGTGACAGACCAGGGGCTGGCGTAGGGAACGCTACCAGCCTAGCGCAGCTGGAGCCCATGCGGGCGTTTGGGATCCAGACCTCAGCTCCCGGAGGGGCAGGCCAGGCTGGGGTTGGAACTTGGCTCTTCGCCCCAGCTGGGGGAAACCGCTGGCCTTGTGAGCGAGTGGAAGGAAGCGAGCGGCAGGCTAGGGATCAGAACAAGGCGTGTGGAAGGCCCACAAAGGCCACTGATGGCTGTGGGGATGGGGTGTATAGGGCAAGCCGCTGTTATTTCCAGCTAACATCGACCAGCTGCTGTGGAGCCGCCGTTACGGGACTGAGCAGCAACTCTGCTCCACGTGCAGCCTGTGGTGTCAGCATCCTCGACTCCGTCAGGGCAGCGGCACCGGCTTCCCCAAGAGCTGATCTCTGAGGCCTGTTCACAGCTGGCTGAACCGTTCCGTCCCCTGGCTCTGTGTTCTCTCCCCAGTGCCGCCGGGCGGCGTCAATACAAACATCGGCCCCGTTTACCTCTTGTGGATTTTCTCCTCCAGGTTCTCTGCACAGAAAGCTTTCACCTCGTAGTCAACGCCACAGGCCTACAAACAGAACAAAGTGGGGTAGGAAGCTGGGAAATCATTTCTCCTGGCCCTTCCTTATCTCCCCAGCAGGGATCTAACAGCTTTGACATGTCCGAACACGGTAAAGTGCCAGCTGGAGCGTGTGTGCACGCCACTCTGCACTCCTAGACCGGCTGCGTGCACCACTATCCTCTATTTGAAGGCCTCAGAAATGCTCAGCTTTATCATAGCCCCCATACTGCTAATGGAGATTCTCCTTTAGCTCATGTGGCAGGGGTCTGGGCCTTTCAAACAAAAGGATTTGAGTTCTAGTCCGAGTATTACCACCAAGTTCCAAGCGGCTAGCCTGGTTATGAATCCTAGATATTACAACGTCTACATTTGAGCTGTGGTCTCGTAGCGATCGCTAAGACCAAGTAACCAATTCCCGTTTCCACATGCTCCCACCCTTCCACAAAGCTCCTCTTCTGGGCTGACATGTTCCGGATCTGGTCTCAGTGCAAAGGGTCATTTTTCGGGAGGGAGGAATGTGGGGGAGTTGGAGCAGAATCCCCGTAGCAGGTTTGGAATGGTGAGCGAGTGGAGAAAACTCGACTTTTCCCCTGGGCAGAAGTTTTCCACCTGCTCTGGAGGGTGGCAGGCAAGAAGCACCTGAAAATCAGGCTGGTGGAGGGTGAAAACAGGGGTACAGACAATGGGGCAAATGCTACCATGCTAAGTTTAATGGAGTTTATTACTATGGGAGCATTAATATTCATACAGAGACAGGACAAGCTTGGGTTGTAAGGGGCTGTTCTTGTAGAAATTGCCCTTCCTTGCTCAGCAGATCTGCCTAGTGTGTGTGTGAGAGCCAGAGCTGCTGGCTTTAGTGACCACAAGTCTGGGCCCCCTTTAGCCTTGCAGAGCAAGCAGGGCTCTGGGTGAGGAAGCTGGAGTCTGTTTTTTGGGGGCATCAACAGAATTGTTCACGGTGCTCCATTGACAGGGCCATTCTGCAAGTCCATGGAAAACCCAACATGACCCCCTTGCTATTAAGGGTGTCATTGGGCCTGTGAACCATTTATTTGGTTATGAAGCATAAGAAGGGAGGAACCCAGCTTGACTCTCAGATCCCGGGGGAGCTGGCAGTACTGGGGATCTCTGTACTGCATAGTGACTTCGACGTCATTCCACCAGCACAGCTGGGCCAGGGTGATAATCCCAGTACTGAGAATCCCGTAGCAGAAATCTTTTTGTTTGAACCTGGTCTGGAAAGGACTGAGACACAATAAATAAGGAGCCCCCCACCTTGCCGTTGGCTTATAGTCCCTTTTCAGAGGAGAACCACCTCTTTAAAGCCACCTCATCATTCCCTGGGAGCTGCATGGAATTCGCTCCAGGATCCTCAGACACCCAAAGAGCTCCGAGTAGCGCGAGACAGCGTCATCGGTCTGAGACGCTGCCACCCATTGCTGGGGCACTAAGAACGTCTGAGCCAGCCCAGGCCTTCTGGAGCGACCCCCAGGATTGGCGGAGTCTGGCTGAGCGATCGCCATGCCTCTGCGGAGCAGGGGAGAAGCTGGGAGCTACTGACCGACAGAGAGGACACAAACCAAGTTACCTTCCCCGTGTCCTCCGGTCCAGGCTGCAGAGTGACGGAGCACGGCAGGTTGGGAGGGATCTGAAACAGAAATGAAGGGCAGGATTGGATTGTAACCAGGGGTAGCCCACGGAAGAGCCCAAGTACCCACCTGCTGCACATACACTCGCTCTACTGCAGCATGGGACTCTAGTGACCTACCTTGGAAGGATGAAGGGCTCAGCTGGTCTCCTGTGGATTTGAACCCGCACTTCCAGGGTGTCTCAGCGTCCCAGGTTTGAGCAGGGTTGAATTTGGGGGCCCGAAGGGTGAGTTAGGAATTTGGGAATTTGGCCCCGGTGCTGAGAGGCCCAATCCTGCAAGGTGCTGAGGCCTCCGGCAGGATGTTGTGCGCTCCCGGCCCCTGGCCAAGGGCAGGTGCTTGGCATCTCGCCGGAGCTAGCCAGCCCCTTGGAGCACTGGCGTCAAAAGCAAGAGACAACCCGGCCTGCATCCATGTCCCGGCTACTGAGGGTTGCTGCAGCCGGCCCGGCAAGCCGGGGTCAGACGGCTCCTTAGCGAGCTCTGGCATCTCCTGAATGTTCCCCAATGCTCTGCAGAGCAGTCCCACACGCATACCCGTGGGCTGCTTCCTCCCTGCTGCTCTCCCCAATGACCTGCACGGACTCTCCCTGCACCTCAGTGTGCAAACAGCTCTCTGGCTAAGCCGGGGTGATGGGCGAGCAGGGAGTGTGAGCCAGAGACCTCTTGGTGCCAGCTAGCGAAGGCTCAGGGGGTGCAGAGAGTTTTACAGGGTCCTCTGGCTCAGACAGAGGCAGGATAATTCACTAAAGGGTGGCTTGTGACGTCTCCCCCAAGGCCCAGAAAGCCACGGGTCACAGTAATCACTGTGAAATGTGCGTATTTAGAAGTTATGTGTCTCCAGTGAAAATTCTGTTCTTAAGGCAGGAAACCAGGAAGTAACAGCTGCGTCTCTCTCTGTCTGGTCGCATGTACTGGGCAGTGCACGTCTCACAACGGACACCTGTTTACAGACTGCGCCAAGCGCTAGTGAACAGACTGTGAACTCTTCGAGGGGGGGAATTTACAGGGAGAACAACCAGCAGGAGGGGATTAGAGTTCAGGAGTAAAGCCATTGGATGGCTGGGGTATTTCATTGAGGAGGGCTTGTCTCAGGAATGGGAGATCACAGCTGAAGAGCATTGATCTAGTTAAGTCTAGGCTCTAGGAGGCGTGTTGTGATTTGATTGTATATGTAACGATGTGCTTCCAAGACTCCTACTGGCGGTTACTTGAGTCTCTATACTGGTAAATAAACTTTTTCTTGTTTTCACTGTAAACTTATCTAAGAGCTGGGTGGTAGTGGAGCAGTGACCTGAGGAGGAACTGGTAAGCTGGGGTATCCTGCTTCTTTGGAATCAGCATATCAGGGGCTGGACGAAGGACTCGGGGGTTGGGATGCGCCTGTCACTGCGTAGGCCTAGAGGGGAGGGCTTGGGTTGCCCGTGGGGCTGAGAAGCTGACCCCCGACAGGCACAGACAGGCTTCCTCATGCTAACGGCTGGTGGCAGCGACCCCGGGAAGCATCACAGTGAATATTCTGCATGAGACGGAGACCCTGGGGCCGCAGCTTCAAATGCCCGGTGCCCAGCTCTCGCTCGCCTCTAGGGGCTGCTAATGAAACGGCATCACAGCAACAGCAGTTAAACTGCACAGCCCCTTTAACGGGCGTGCTGGGCGATGCCAGCAGAAAGGCGACAGACGCAGGCGCGGCAGGCCCCTCTCCGTTTGCGATGGCTGTCCCAGGGGAGGACCTGTTCCTTGCTCCAGCTGAGATGTGTGGACAAGCACTGTGACCTACAGCAGCAGTTCCAACAGTCAGCCACTAGGGGGCACAATGATCCACAATTTAACAACAGCAGGCCAGATCCCCCGTGGGCATCAGTCACAGTAGCTGTATGGAAGTAAATGGAGATTCTGGCCCAGTAGTTCCCCTTCCATCCAAGGCTCTCAACTCTAATTCTTAGATTATCCCCATGAGCAAGCTGTAGGATACATAGCAGTCTCATAGGCTCATAGACTTTAAGGCCAGATGGGACCATCATGATCATCTGGTCCAGCGGTTATCATACTGTGGGTCGGGACTCCTCATTTTAATGGGGTCACCAGGGCAGGCTGAGATTTGCTGGGGCCCAGGGCTTCAGCCCTGTGCGGTGGGGCTCAGGTTAAAGGCCCTTGGGCTTCAGCTTTGCCCCCCTCGCCCGGAGCGGCAGGGCTCGGAGGAGGCTCAGGCTTCCGTCCCCCTTCCTGGGGTCGTGGAGTCATTTTTGTTGTCAGAAGAGGATCACGGTGAAATAAAGTTTGAGAAACCCTGATCTAGTCTGATCTCCTGCACATCGCAGGCCACAGAACCTCACCCACCCACTCCTGTAATAGACCCTGAACCTCTGGCTGAGTCACTGACCTCCTCGGGTCATGGTTTAAAGACTTTGAGTTACAGAGAATCCACCATTTATACTAGTTTAAACCTGCAAGTGACCCTGCCCCATGCTGCAGAGGAAAGCGAAACCCCCTCCAATCTGACTCGGGGGGAAATTCTTTCCCAACCCCAATTATGAGGATCAGTTAGACCCTGAGCATGTGAGCGAGTCCCACCAGCCAGACCCCTGAGAATCTCACCCACCACTGAAATGCAGCCACCTCGGAGGGGGAACACAGCACATGTGTAACAGCTGAGTGAAGAATGCTGTATCCAATTAAAAGCACAGATGGGAGAGGGGGAAATGTACACAGGCAGAACAGAATTACCCGAGTAGACGTTATCCAGGGTGTTGGATCCAAATCTCTTACAAAATGTGCCATGTGATATTTAATGAGCACGAATAGCAAGACCTCAGTGCCCGGGCTCGTCTGATAGAACTTCCAAAGCATGGCGCCCCCTAGTGCCACACTAGGGCACTGGTCCTGCCGTGACTCAGAGGGAAGAGCACCCCCTACTGACTCACCGGCACCACCCTGGATGTTCCTCACAGACCTGCCCTCCGAGTACTGATCTACCTCACGCCCGCTTAGCTGAGAGTAAAACAGGCCCTGGGCAACCAGAGACACCCCTGCATAAAGGCCACTTTTGAAACTGTCCCTAAGTGATCAAGGTCACCCAGGATATCGGTGCAGAGCCAGGAGCAGAACCCAGGAGTCCTGCCTCCCATCCAGCCCAGCGCACACACGGCACAGAACGAGCGGCTGCACCGACAGTCCCAACAAAGCTACTTCGCCAGATCAGTGTCAGATCAGTGCACTGCGTTACAAAACCCCCCTGAACAAAGGTTTGCTGGCGAGAGGTGGCACCGGCTCCAGAGGAGACGATGGCGGCTGGATTGTCAGCCCTTCCCGGGACCCGCAGGTGCTAGTCTTCCCTTTCCATTTGATTTCAGTCTCCACAACATCCTCCTTCAAATCTCACCTCCGCCGCGATTCCTACAAAACTCTCAACCAGCAGCCATTCAGCTGGCGTGTTGTGCCTGATGATTATACTGAGCATAACGGTCTCTGTTCCCTGGCGCTGCCCCGTCTTTCTGTTGTCAACTCTTCTCGCTGGTCTTATTATTACTGTTTGTCGTCTGCACGCGCCTAGGGGGGGCTAGTCAACGGGCCAGGACCCCCGTTGTGCCAGGCACTGCACAAACACAGAACCAAAGGAAAGTCTCTGCCCCAAAGAGCTTTCAGTCAGAGTGTGTGTGTGTGTACAGCACCCAGCACACTGAGGCCTTGATTGGGCCTCCAGGCGCTAGCATAATATAAATTATCTGGTGTCTCTCTTCACAAGGACAGCCTTTAGTGGGTGCAGGGACGAGTCCTGCAGGGGCTGCTAAGATGCCAGTAAGCGGGTGAGGGACAGAAAGAAGGGTGGCTCTTGGTTGGTTGGAACTTACACCTCTCTGCTCGGTTCCCGCCCATTTCTACCTCGTTTTATGTCCCGTTGGCACATCCTGCTGTGCTACGGCTCAGTCCACACCCCGCGTCTTTTCATGTCATGGTCTGTGTCGCGTTCTGGGCCACCTCTCGGTCCCCAGCCTGTCGCCTGCCTACAATCCCTCATGCCACCCGCTTCCGCGATGCAGCCCTTCTCCCAGGTTTCTCAGGGACACTGACGCATCCCAGGAGTCTTCGTTTGGGGCTGCTGATTACAAGTCCCTTGTATAAGAATGAAGCTGAGCCATCCCTGAAGAGATGCAGTGAATTGTGCTTCCCGCAGCCTCTCCCACGAGTCCGACAACAAACCCACTTCTCTAGATACAATTTCATGGGACTCGAAAGTCAGAGTGGCTAAGGCTGAACCAAAACAAAATTACCAGTGGCAAAAGCTGAAAGAACTGACCTCCCCAACCAGGTCGAGGCAGCCTTCTCTCTGTAGCATGCACAGTCCTGAAATCGCAGCGACTGCCTCACCCTAACCTCCTCCTGTCCTCAGTTCTTGCATGGCCCCTATCACCCTCGTGGCTGAGCACCTGACAATCATTAATGTCTTTATCCTCACTCACTCCTCTGGGAGGCAGGGCAGGGCCGGTGTCCCCATTGTACAGATGGTAAACTGAGGCACAGAGACGCTAAGGGACTGGCCCAAGGTCACACAGGAAGTTTGTGGCAGAGCAGGGACTTGACTCTAAGTCTGGCACTCTAACCACTGGGCTGTCCTTCCTATCCTTGCTCAGTAATTCCATAGCTTGTTGGAGTAGAGACTGTCTTATATAGATACAGGGTAACATTTTCTAAGGGTCCTACATAGGGTGACCAGACAGCAACTGTGATAAAACGGGACGGGACGGGGGGGGGGGGAAATAAGCATCTATATAAGAAAAAGTCCCTAAAACCGGGACTGTCCCTATAAAAACAGGACATCTGGTCACCCTAGTCCTACCTGACTAAGGAGCCCAAGTCCTGTTGACTTTCAATAGCGTTTAGGCTCCCAAATCCCTTTGACACTTTTGAAAATGTTAAGCACAACGCCCAGCACAATGGGGACATTATTCCTACTGGGGCTCTGGGCATTACTGTAACTAACTCATCCTCATGACAATTAGTCAATTTCTAGTCAGTTTCACTTACTGGTTTTCAGGCACTAGAGTACGCAATGGGAAACTGTCAGGTTTAAATAGGGGGTGAGAACCATTTTCACTGAAATGAAGAAACCATCAAAAACGTTCTGTTCAGATTAGGCTTTGCAACCCTCCCTACTTTTAAAAAGAACCCCCCCCCCCACCAATTCAGGATCTAGTTTAAAGCGAGTGGCCCTTTAACTATCCCAAACCCAAGAGGTTATCAAATGTAGAAACACATGAAATCTATGGGATTTGGAGGGATTAAAGTTGCTTTACAAGGACATGGGAGTGTTTACAGATCTGGTGGCCCCGGGAGCTTAGCTGACGCATGGGAAATGCTGCTTTGCTTTTCTGCTCTGCTGTGGTGGAGTCCAATGTGCCTGTGCTCGCCGGCTGGGCACAGCCTGCGATCGTAAACCACTCCCTCCTTGTCCTCCTCCACACTCTGCCAGGAGGCCTGCCACAGTCAGGCTGCTGGTGTGCAGAGACCACGGCTTGTCCTGCCGACCAATACGGTCTCATTGTTTCCTGACACTCCCCTGACAGTCTGCCTGTCTCCCTCTCTTAGCTTACACTTAGATTGTAAACTGCTTGGGGCAGGAATCAGCTTGTTCTCTGTTTGAACAGCGCCTGGCACAATGGGGTCCTGGTCCTGGGCGGCCAGTCACCCGGCCGCCCGGGGAGGCTAACCCCTGGGCCCTCCCCTTGTGCCCGAGACCCCGCCCCTCCCCTTCTACCCCCCCTTCTACCTCCCCCTCCTGCGCTGGAGCCCAAAGCACCCCCAGCGCGCCCCCCTGGCCCCAGCAGCCCCGGTGCGCCACAGCCTCAGCGCTCACAGCCCCAGGTGGCCCCCAGCCCCAGGGCTCTGGGTGTCTGGGCAATGCGGTCGCTGTGCCCCCGGCGGCCCCCAGTCCTGGTGTTCGGGCAGCCAGCCCCAGAGCACCGGGCAGGCAGCCCAGCCCAGTACCAGCCACCCTGGCAGCCCCCAGTCCCTGCAGGAGGCAGGCTGGCCTGGGGGCAGGGCCACGGTAGGCAATTTGGGGAGGCACAGCCTCCCTTTGCCTACGGTACCTGCCGCCCATAGTGCTGATCCATGACTGGGTCTCCTTGGCACTACAGTAATACAGATAATAACTCACCCTTAGACCAAGCCCTTTCTCTAGCCGGCTATAGATTTTTACGCAGTATATATCACTGGTACCTAAGCACTGCTTTCTCGCCACTTCCACCGGCCAGTACAATCTGTAGCATTTAGTGCAGGGCAGCGGGGTCTGGGGCTTGTCCCGCTCCAGAGCTCCAGCCGGGGCACAGGGTCAAGGGCGGCACCACACAGCTCCTGGAAGCAGTGGCATGGCCCTGCTCAGGCTCCTACACACTCCAATGGCCCCTCTGGCACTCCAAAAGAAGGGACATGCCGCTGCTTCTGGAAGCCGCTTGAGGTAAGCGCCGCCTGGAGCCGGCACCCCTGAGCCTCTCCCTGCGCCCCAAACCCTGCCCTAGCTCCGATCCCCCTCCCGCCCTCCAAACCCCTCAGTCCCAGCCCAGAGCCGGCAGCCCTGAGCCTCTCCCTGCGCCCCAAACCCTGCCCTAGCTCCGATCCCCCTCCCGCCCTCCAAACCCCTCAGTCCCAGCCCAGAGCCCCCTCCTGCACCCCAACCCCTCATCCCCAGCCCCACCCCAGAGCCTGCACCCCCAACCGGGGCCTGCACCCCTCCCCCCAATCCCCAACCCTGATCCCCCTCCCGCCTCCGAACTCCTCGGTCCCAGCCCAGAGCACCCTCCTGCACCCCTAACCCCTCATCCCCAGCCTCATCCCAGAGCCTGCACCCCCAACCGGGGCCTGCACCCTTCCCCCCCCAATCCCCAGCCCTGATCCCCCTCCCGCCTCCGAACTCCTCGGTCCCAGCTCAGAGCACCCTCCTGCACCCCTAACTCCTCATCCCCAGCCCCACCCCAGAGCCTGCACCCCCAACCGGAGCCTGCACCCCCAACCGGGGCCTGCACCCCTCCCCCCAATCCCTAGCCCTGATCCCCCTCCCGCCTCCGAACTCCTCGGTCCCAGCCCAGAGCTCCCTCCTGCACCCCTAACCCCTCATCCCCAGCCCCACCCCAGAGCCTGCGCCCCTCAGCCTGAACCCTCACCCCCCCCCCCGACTTCCCCAACCCAGCCCGGAACCCCCCCCCCGCACCCTGAACTCCTCATTTCTGGCCCCACCCCGGAGCCCGCACCCCCTCCCACACCCCAACCCCAATGTTGTGAGCGTTCATGGCCCGCCATACAATTTCTATTCCCAGATGTGGCCCTCGGGCCAAAAAGTTTGCCCACCCCTGATTTAGCGGCACTCAACAGCCTCCTTATCCCCTGGATCAGGGAGCAGAAGAGTTGCTGGTTAAATTAAAGTTTCCCTGATTGCCTCTCCTCTGTTGCGTCTGCAGGATTCTCACAGCAGGGCATGTTCTAGCGGCTCTAATGGGATGTCTGTCTGGTTACTGGAAGCTGTGAGATCTATTTGATTGTGGAATAGTTTCCCCATGGAAGAGGCAGAAACCTCACCCACTGAGTGATTCTGAGCTAGACTAAATATAGCACTGGAGAATATGCTGCAGGGAACACTCTTGGGCCAGACTAGATGTATTGAGCCAATGTGAGGCAGTACCCCACTGCTGCAGGGTATTTTTAAGGTCCCATCAGTGTCTGCGGAATTAAAAATGTTATGTTACAAACAGTTCCTAGCGCTAAGGGGTGCAAAGAAAGCTTTCTCTATGCGGCCCACTGCAGCGCGGCCTTCCTGAATCTGCAGAGAGCCTGCAACAGCAGCTCTGACGACTGGCACAAACTATAATGGGGCATTTGCTCTGATGCAAAACGAGCATAATATCAACACTGTTAACTATCTCACTGTATGTGTGCCGCTCCTAGCACATTGCGTGTGATACTTGTGGTCCCATTTTTGTTTTCCAGCACTGCTGGTAAGGCAGAAATGTGCAGCTATTCTGGGATGGTGGGCGGAGCATCAGTTTGTGGGTGGGGCTTTAATAGAGCACAACGTTTATTTGTTTATTTATTTTTGTCCCTAGTCTGATGCCTGGGACTTGCTCCAGTTGAACGCTGTTCAGTTTGGCCTATTCGCACATGGGCTGGTCAAAGGGTAGAGGGGAAAACAGAGTATATAAACCCAGAAACAGAGAAGCATGAGAAATCTAGGAGATTTGCGGCCTTGCGTGGATTTATGCCTGATTGTCATGTCAAATCCGCGAGTGAGAGCGCTTAAAGAACCGTTTCATTCTGGATGACTTGTGGGTGGGGTATTTAGCTGTAATCTGTAATTGCCCTGTGCACAGCCCTGGGCTCTGTGTAACGTTTATAACTGGGCAGTATTGCCGAAACGCTGTTCTAGCGTGATTCTTTATCAAAAGACCTAAGTCAGAAAAGGCTCTTCTGAGTGTGATTTCAACCTGACTCAAACCAGGAATGACCAGGGCGCCCCAGGAAAAGACAAAATCTGGGCCCCATTGTGCTAAATGCTGTATATACATGTTGTGCGAGATACGCCCTGCCCCAAAGAGCTGTCTAAATAGGCAAAGGATGGGAGGGGAAACTGAGGCACAGAGGGGCGATGTGACATGCTCATGGTCACCCAGCAGGTCAGCAGTAGAGGCAGGAATAGAGACAGATCTTGTGACTCCCAGATCAGTACAGCAAAGTGCCTGCCCAGGATCAGGGGAGGTAGCGATGCAACGGGAGCAGATGTTAGACCATTCCATTATAATTGGATATTTTTCTTTTCGTTGGTTACTTTTAATCAGTATGGGAGGTCGAAGGACAGGCCTCTTTGCTTCTCTACATTTTAGACAACATTTTCCAAACACCCAGCAAGCCGCTCCTTTCTGCATTCCAGACACCAGGGAGAGCTCATTTAGCTCGGAGCAATTACCACTCGGTGCAGAGGAACTGTTTGAACTTGCTGAGCTGATAATAACGATGGACATTTAGAGAGTGGCTCTCAGCCAAGCGCTCCACAAACTTAGATTAAAAATTGTGCATTATCAAGGGATCACTTCACACCATCATCAAAACGCAGGCACCTTCGGGGTGGAAAGCAAGCAGCAACCTTGCCCAGCAGCTTGGGGCAAGAAGGGGACATGAATCCTGTATCCAACTGAAACTACTGGGAGAATTTAAGGTCCAAAATGTAAATATAGATTCACAGAGTCCAAGGCCAGAAGGGACCATTGTGATCATCTAGTCTGACCTCCTGCAGAACCCAGGCCAGAGACCTGTATGGGCTCAATACAGCCGTTGTTCTTAGACTGCACGAGTAGCTCTTAATGGACAGGTTCAGGACCCATTGTTGCTGGATCAGGCCCTTTGATCGTAGGAGTTTGCACCTTCCCTGTGTATGTGCAGCTCCTAGCACATTGCGGGTGATACTTGTGGTCCCATTTTTTTCCCCAGCACAGATGGCAAAGCGCCACCTACCATGTTGCCAGGACCATTTCCTGCCGTGATCTGGCATTTCTATGGAGATATCTCATCCAAGTTCCGATCTGGTCCAGCCCTGCCTTGGCTTGGGATGAAGGCACCGCCCAAGGGGCATGAGAGACGAAGGGAGACAAAGGAGAATGAAATGGGAAAAACTCCTACCTCAAAAGTGAAGGGGTAGGCATGCTCGCCGAGCTTCTTAATCAGCCGCTCCTGGAGTCGCGTCAGGGGTTTCTTCTCCTCAGGGACTGGGGGGAAGGCCTGGATGTTGGCCACAAACAGGTCCTTCCGAAAGGTCAATCCCAGCACGTCCAGATCCTCCCGTCCATAGCGGAAGGCGCACGTCAGCGTGACAAAGACTGCGGGGGACAGAAGGTATCAAACGGGACAGATCAGCAACAACCCTCTCACCAGCGCTAGCATCAGTGACAGGCAACTGGCAGACAAGTTGCTCTGCCCAAGTGCCCACAGGCAACATGTGGCACAACTGGGATTAGAGCCTACATCTCCTGCCGCCTACTTGACTGGCCTAGCCACAAGAGCAGGCCCATAAATGAGGATGGTTCTCCTGATTCCCATGGGTGTAACAGAGGAGGGTCAGGGCCACGGGCAGCTGCTAGCATGGCACGTTTGCGTGGGTTTGATGACAGATTTGGGTGCAGACGTGCTTTCATGTGTGTGCGGGGGTGGGGGGATGAGGAGGGGAACAGACGGAGCTGGCAGTCGAGACACAAGGGCGGGAGCCTGGATTTAATTCCACGAGTCGAGGGGCGTTTGCATCCGTCGCCTCGTACGTCTCGCAGTACCACAGCCACACGCAGACAATGACACGATCACACCAAGCACCCAGGAGAAATGACTCAGACTAGGGGGATGGGACCCAGCCGCTGCGCTCCAAATCCGGGCGGCTGTCTACAGTCTCACCGGCCCTGCCGCATGCAGCAAGGCCCGAAGGCCTACATAACAGACTCTCCTGCTGCGCTGTCCCGCTCGGGTGACGGTGGGAGGCAGGAGGGTTCGGAATGAGTTCGACCCCTAGATCAGTCTCTTCCCCAGTCAAACATGTCACTGGCAAAGCTGGGCCAACACCACCTTGTTCATTAGCTTGGACATTAGATCCCCACCCTTCTACTGCTCTTGTCTCTCGTAGATTGCAGAGCAGGGACTGTCTCTAGCTGCGTGCTCGGTATCTCTGCTCCAGCACAATTAGTGTTTCTGTTACAGTCATGGCTAGAGAGCCCGAGACGGAGGGCGCTGCGTCGGCCTTGCCTTTTGCCCACAAAAGCCCCGAGCCCAGCTGCCATGCAATATAAAACGGACCCCGCACAATCCGGGAACACGAAGGGCGAAAGAACAAACCCCAGGTGCTAGTCACTGCGCTCAGATACTCTGGAGATGGGCACGCTGTGTAAGACCCTGAAGAGAACAGACTAGTGCTAGGCACTGTATGCACGTCCTACGAGACAGTCCCTACTGCAGAGAGGAAGAAGACACATAAAAGGGGGTTAAAAGGAAATACCCTCCCTTGTCCTGTAGCACCCCCTGCTGGCTGAATGTGGTGCTGCAGGCACTCCCTGCCTCAGTTTCCTCCTCCACAAGGCTTTCTGGCTCTCCTGTGGGGTTCATAGGGCTCAGCTCTCCAAGTTCAGTTCCCTTTTGGGGAGCAAAAGTCCAAACAAACAAGAAGTTCTTTTGATCCACTTGGGTTCATCAACCCTCCCTCTGGGCTCAGCTCCCAGCCCGTTCTGAGCTACCTTTGCATTTCTGGGCTCTGGGAAGAGTGCTGACTCCCCGGCTGCTTCCCTTGAGTCCAACCCCCACCCCCCGACCCTGTTTCAGGGTCTTCCACGGGCACCCAACATGCTGCCTGCAGTTCCTCCTTTACACAGAGTTTTCTTAGCCCTTTTAAAGAAATCCCCCCGTTTGGGAGGAGAGGGGGTGCTCATCTGGTACAGGTAGGGCTGGGACAGGCCTGGGGCAGGCAGGGTGCAGGGACAGAATTAATCCTGTGGCAGCAAGATCCAGGCAGAGACAGCAAACAAGGCAGGACGCTCCTACATAAAGAAAGCCCAGGGAGCAGGGTAGGCTGCTGTGGGAGGGAGCTCTGAGACAGGGTTGGGGGTTTGACACAGAACTACTTCCACAGCCCCAAGGAGTGGAAGGATCATTCGGATTTGCCGGGACTTTCATTTGGACCTTTTGGTTACCCTGAACTTTGTGACTTGGCCGGAGGGCCGAGCCCCAGAAGACCCAGTGAGAGGCAGGCAGCCTGTAGGAGGCGCTAGGGCCAAGGACACCAGTGACATTACACACACAGAGACACAAGGGGGCGCTCCAAGGGTAAGCGTGCCCCATCACACACCCCCGTTTCACAGACAGGAAAGTGAGAGGTTGAGTAACTTGTCCAGGAGCACAGGGGAAGTCCCTGGCAGACCTGGGACTCAAACCCAGTTCTCCCCTGAGTTCTAGTCAAGTGCCTTAACAACCAAACCAGCCTCCTTCTTTGTGACCCAGGGCGCAGTTTTCCAGCTGAATGAAATGCTTTCTACTCGCCAGTCTTCACAATCAAGACCCCCTAAGAGAACAGAATTCTAGTCTTGAGGTTTCCTCCCGTCGCCACATGGGACCTTTCGGAGATTGGTTATTTGGAGGCAATCCCCCCACACACACCCCTATTCTGCTAGGCTGAGATTCTCTGTGATTTCTTCTAGTCGGGGTTCTGAACTCGGCTGCTAATCCCGAATGAGCCCTGCGCACCGGGTGCTCTCCTTGCTCTCGGGAGACCCCTGGTTCCTGCTTTGGCACAGCAGATAACTGACCGACCTGCACCCCCCAGCGATATTTAGGAACCGTGTCTGTGTTTTCCTGTTGCCATTTAAAGCAAGCACATTTTCAATGGGGCTCCTGTTCCTTGCTGGTCAGTGTAACCTGCGGGCTTGGAGAAGGGGACTGGAAAAGCGCATTAGGATGCCCTGGCAGAACAGGGGAGAGGCTGTTTTCCCCATGTGGGTTTTGAAGCCCCAGTTAAACACTGCAGAGTCAGCTGGAACCAAAGGGCTAAGCAGTTACCTTTCCTTTCTTTTAAGTACTCTGGATCGACCAACACGACGCCATCTGAAAGAGAAGACAGGCAGAATTAGGAGGGCAACTCAGAGCACCAACTGGTCTCCCTTGCATTGGGGCGGGAGATATCTCAGGTGTGTCCCGTAAACACAATTCCCTGGCGTCCCACAACAACTCGTCCTACAGATTATGAAAGGATGGGTCTGCCTGTTCCCCACCGGCCTCACGCACCATCTCCATCCATCTCTGTCATGCCCCCTCTCTCCCGCATGGGCCCCGTCTCTGATCCAGCTCATTCCCCTTCGGTCCAACTCTCTCCACCCCACCAGAACCAGATCTAGTGATCCACAAGGACTTTACAAGCATTAGGCCTCACAGGCTGTGAGGACGGGCAGTATTATTCTCAACTTTGCAGATTGAGAAACTGAGGTACGGGGAGATTTTTTTTTTTAAGGCCCAGATCTTCAGTGGTATTTAGGTGCCTAACTCCCATTGATTTCTTTGGGAGTTAGGAGCCTAAATACTTTTGAGGATCTGGGCTTCAGTGACTTGCCAGAGGTCTCACAAGTCACAGCTGGGATTAGAACCAAGGAGCCTTTGACACCCAGCCCTGTACTCACTGGCGAGTGCCTCGAGAGGCGTTTCTCTGCAGTAGCTCGTCTAGGAGACTATGGCCCGCCTCTTTCTTGGCTGTGGATTCAAGCCCGTTTCTTCGGGCCCTGGACTGGCTGCAACCTACCAAACGGAGGATGGCTGCTCCCCAGAGGCAGCTCCCATTGTGAGTTGTACCAGGGCTGCTTCTTGAGCTTCCCAGGTTTCTGCCAATTCTACCATTGTGCGAGGCTCCTTGCAGGCTGGACAGCCCGTGACGGAGGCACCGCGATTTACATGCCCAACCCCCTTTATAGCGAACACTCCAGGAAAAATGTCCCTCTACATGACCCTCGTGAGCTTGAGGGCGTTTACCCTCTCCTTGCTCTCACTAACTTTACTGATGGTTAAACACACACCAGGCCAGGCCTTGGGGGTCTGAAGCAGGCCAGAGCTACCACGGAAACCCAAGAGAGCTTGCACCAACCATCATCTTGGTCATCATCAAGGACTGAACTTGGGACTTCCTGAGCGAGAACCATGAGAGGCTAATGCTTGAGCCAAAGGACTGTAAGTCCATGGGAGGGACCTGTAGCAGCGTCATACCCTCTGTGGACCAGGCAGCAAGGGGGACATGTAACACACACGGAACAGAGGGGTGCATAAAGACTAAACAGGAAAGCCCAGATCCCCAAAGGTATTTACATGCCCACCTCCCATTGGTATCAGTGGCAGCGAGGTGCCTAAGTATCTTGAGGATCTGGACCAAAGTGAATAAAGGGGCGGCTCCGGAGTAGAGAAAAGGGTCCTCTCTGCTAATGGGCATTAGGAAGCCGGGTGACAAATGTTGTCTCGAGCAAGTTTTGTTTACTGAGCTTCTGCTCCCCAGCCGGGGGGGAAAGTTACCCTCCCACCCGCACAACACGGAGAGCTGCGAGCACTTGGCCCAAAGAGAATCGAGTCCCGTTGGCGAATGAACCCACTGAGGCCACCCACCGGACAACTGCTCTCCTCCCAGCAGCAGAGATGAGCCAACTGCCCTCACAGCTCCGCAGAATGCAGGGTTGGGGGGAAAGGGTTGGCCATAGCAGAACAAGAGCCCATCCAGGCCTGGTGTCCCTTCTGCAGGCCTGGTCTAAAGGGAGGAAACACTCCTGCTGGCCTCGGCGGGCTTTGGATCAGGCCCTGGGACAACAGTCCTAGATATGCACTAGCTACACAACACTGCACAGGTGCAACGGGAAGGCTTTCTCCCTGAGCCCTGCAGCTGATCCGTTTGTGCCTTCCTCATTTTGAGCCCGGCTAACTTAGAACACCGTCAAATCATCGTCCACCAATCCCAAGGCCAGAGGGACCATTAGATCCTCTTGTCTTACCTCCTGCGGAACACGGGCCAGAGAATTTCACCCAGTTCCCTCTGCCTTGGGCCCAGTCACTGGGGCTGGACAGGCAGCCAGTCTGGATCTGAAGGCGTCAAGAGACGAATCCAGTCCTTCCCTTGGGGATTTGCTCCAGTGGTTAATCGCTGTTAAACAGTCGCACCTTCTCTGCTAGACTAGAGAGCCCTAGAGAACCCAGGACCCAGGCAGGCTGTTTGGTTCCTACGATCGTCTCATTAGTACTCTGCGGCAGCAGGTTCCCTGGGTTAACACACTGCACCCAAACCCTGCCTTGTCTCCTCTGTAAATCGGTTGCCCCTTCCTTAATTCACTCCTAACAAAGCACTGCTGGGGATGAAGGCGGGGGCAGGACACTAACGGAGGGCAGGAGCCTGGGAAGAAACGCGGTGAGATGTAGGCAGGACCGATCTGTGCCATGCCAGGATGGTGAGGACAAGCAGGCTGAATTGGGAGGAGGGCTTAGGGACACAACCCAGAGAGACCTTCCCCTCCAGTTCTGGGACAGATTCACGGCGTGAAGGCGTCTGCTTGCTGGTTGTGGTTTGGGAAAGGTGGTAGTGTCCTCAGAACATCCCCCCTGGGGGTTTGGCCCTGTCCCTCTCTGCGCTCATCATTCCTCCCTCGAAACCTCTCCTGAGCCACACAGCTAGCCAAGCTCATCTCCTCTGCGCCTCTTCCCGCGAGAGCTGGAATCGCAGAACCCACCAGGGTCAATTGTCACCAGCCCTTGGTGTGCCTTATCTCCACACAGGGCCCAAGCCTACGAGCCGAAAGTGCAGGGGAGCTTGGGTCACGGCCCTGCACTGGGACTCAGGAGAGCGTTCCCAGATCTGCCACAAACTCCCTGGGTGAGACCCTGAGCAGGTCCCTTCATCGCTCTGTGCCTCAATTTCCCAGCTGTAAACCAGCGACCGGGATCCTTCTTTTCTCCCACCCTCTGTCCATTTTGTCTGCTTAGCCGGCAAGCTCCATGGGAACAGGGGCTGTCTCCCACTCTGTATCTGTGCAGTGCCCAGTTCAAAGGGGCCCTGATCTCAGCTGGAGGTAGGGATGGTCAAGACATTCCATTGTACCTTTCTGGCTGGCAAACTGGGCTTGCCTTGCAGAGGGAGCACCTGCTTTCTTTCCTAGAGGTTTGATTTTTTATCAAACCACCAACCACCGGAGTGTTTTCGGGTTTTCGATGAAAAGTCCATTTTTTCTGCTGAACAGTTTGATGAAAGCAACAGAGGGTCCTGTGGCACCTTTGAGACTAACAGAAGTACTGGGAGCATAAGCTTTCGTGGGTAAGAACCTCACTTCGACCCACGAAAGCTTATGCTCCCAGTACTTCTGTTAATCTCAAAGGTGCCACAGGACCCTCTGTTGCTTTTTACAGATTCAGACTAACACGGCTACCCCTCTGATAGTTTGATGAAAACTATTCCTGCCCCCCCTTCCCCATTTTCATCAGAAATCTCAGCCATAGGGCTTGCTGCTTCGAGCAGCTTCACCCAGGTGTGCTAAGCACTTTACCCAGCAGGACGGCAAACTCCTTGGGGCAGGATCATAGCCTGGCCTGTCTGTAAAGTCCTATGCGTGTTTATGGTGCTGACGGAGGAGGTGACGATGGACACGGCAGGGAACGGCTGATGCCCACCGCCAGGAGATGCTGCGGAATACCTCCGGGCTATCAATCTGGCACTACCCATTCTAGGAAAGTGTTGCAACGCACACGAACAAAAGCAAACAAACATGTCAGTCTGCGAAGACCTTGTGCTCCAATCTGTGACTAATAAGGACAGCCATGTGCTGAAATTAATTAGTTTGTTGGGGGGAAGAGTAGGGGAGCTACATGAAACCACAGCAGAAGAATCTGTATCAGCAAACATTAAATTGGATTAAGCTATGTTAGATTCGACGCATGGATGAGTCAGGTTTACGACTTCCCAGGGAGGAGAAATTAGCAATTTGAAAAGGGTTTTTTTTCCCTAGCTAAAGTAATCAAAGGCAGGACTGTAATTAAATATTTAAAAAGCCACCACGTGCAAGAGGAGAGAAAATGGAGAAGCAATGCTCTCTGCTACTCTGTGTAATTAATCCGGGGAAGCTAAGTGCATAATAAAAATAATAACGATAATTAGAAATTGACTCTAGTGCACGTTCCCGGGTATTGGTGACGGGACAGGAAGCGTCTCAAGACAAACGGTGTAACTTGACTCTGACTTTACTGTGTAAAGAGCTATGTGTCTATCCTGAAAACACATGTTTAGCATCTGTATCAAAGTATTAGTCACTAGCACAGGTGAAAAAACAGGGTTTCCTCCAGAAATGTCTCTCTCTTGGCCGGGATTTAAAATAGGCACAGTGAGCATAGTGTTTTTAGTGGATGCCTGTTTAGATACAAAGTCGAATGTTAACAAAGAGATGTGAAGTCCACAGGGAAGGAGCACAAAGAAAAAGAAACGAGCCACGTGAGGTTATCCTGTGTCTGAGTAAAGGCAATGAACTTGGGGGGGTATTTCTAGAAGGCAAAGAGGACACCCCTTGATCCAGCACCTCGGAAGTAAAGGCACGGTGCGTTTGCATTCATGAAACCAGTCTCAGCCAGCCTTGGTTGAAAACGCCGAAGACGACTCTTGAGGAGCAAATGTCTTTCGACAGGAGGGTCACCGGGTAGTTAAGTTTAGTCTCTAGAAAGCATGTTTTTCTTTGAGATGTAACCATTGGTTTCCAACATCCTCATCCACTAGCTCCTGAACCTCGGATCTTTGACAATAAACTTCTTCTTGTTTTCACTCTGCATCTAGCTCAGGGCTGTGGTGTGGAGCAAAGTGCTGGTCCCGGGTTGAATCTGACTAGCTGGCATGTCCTGTTCCTTTGGGAACAGCCGGCCTGGCAGCTCGGTGAGTGTCCAGTGAGAAGGGGCTGGGCACTGCAGGGAACGCTCCGAGGCCGCGGGTGTTGGCGTGTGCCATTCGTTGCCCGGTTCAGAGAGGGCGAGGCCTGCGGGGGCCTGGCAGGCAGGGCTTGTGCTGCCAGAGGCTGGTGGCTTCAGGGAGCTGACCACGGCAGGCACAGAAAAGACGCCTTCGCGCTAAGGGCAGGGAGTGGTGAGGAGCGTCACACAAAGGTTTTGCCTGATATTCAACCACAATCTTCCCTTTCTAAAGATGCAGCAACCCACTTCAGCGTGTGCCTGACTTTAAGCATGTGCTTTAAGTCCCATTTATTTCAAGCAGGTGTCTAAGTGCTTTGCTGAACCTGGGCCTTAATTTCACCCTGCTCCGCTTAGTTCTACCTCCAGGTACCACCCTCAGTCTTTCTCCCCGCTTCCTGCTGTTCACGGGCTTCAAGTCTTTGGACACTTGTGCTTCCCCACCTTAGCGGTCACTTTGCCAACCTGCACATTTCCAGCTCTTTTAATCTGTCCTCCCGTGGCCGGGCAGCCACCTGCCGAGCACCCCCTTGTGGCCTAGGATGGCTCTGCAGCTCTGCCTCAGTTTCCCCATCACTAGGGTGCTCCATCTCTCAGGGATTCATGCGGCTCACCCCACCAGCTGGATAGCTCCGAGTCCAGTCCCCTTTCGGGGTAACCAAAGTCCGAACAAATAATAAAGTTTTGGGGCTCCTCTTCCACTTGTCTTCTGGGCTCCCTTAAGTCTTTCTGCTCAGGTGTTTTACGGGCTCTCATCAGACCCTATTAGTCCTGCCCGTTTAAGCTGGGAGGCCACTAATTATGGGACAGGTAGGGCTGGCCCCATTTCCCCTTCAAGGGGCCAGTCACCCTATGGCACCTCCTTACAAATGGAACCCTCCTTTCTCCTGATCCTTTCTGTTGCTCTTCTCTGCACACCCACCTGTTTGGCAATATAGTTCTGCCAACCTGGTACCAGGGTCCAAACACGATATTCCAGGCCCTGTTGCACCTCAGCCACATAGCAAGAGACCACTGCTCCTGGCTCTCTGCCTACTCAGCCCTCAGTCAGGCCAATTCCAAACTGTTGCCTATTATTTCCTTGATGGAAATATTCCCTTGGTGGTCGCTCTAGTTCAGACTCTCTGGACCACCCCATCCTGTACCACTATGGGCTGGTTTTTGTAATGCAAAATTCTTATGACAGGGGAATTGCAAAATTCCACAGTCAACCTGTGGAACTGTGTGCCAGAGGATGTTGTGAAAGCCAAGACACTAACAGGGTTCAACAAAGAACTAGATAATTTCATGGAGGACCGGTCCATCAATGGCTATTAGCCAGGATGGGCAGGGATGGTGTCCCAGGCCTCTGTTTGCCAGAAGCTGGGAATGGGCGACAGGGGATGGATCACTTGATGATTCCCTCTGTTCATTCCCTCTGGGGCACCTGGCATTGGCCACTGTTGGAAGACAGGACACTGGGCTGGATGGACCTTTGGTCTGACCCAGTCTGGCTGTTATGTTCTTAATTGCCCTCAGCCAGTACCAGTTTTTGGTTACTGCTGAACTGAGCCGGATTTCTAATCCCAAGCCAGCCACTCCTCCCTGACTGGCACTTTTACAGTTAGTCTCTCCATTGCTGCCTCCCATTCTCAGAGAGCCCGAAGCCCAGTGAAAGGCTCCCAGGGACGTCAGTGGGGTTTGGATCAGGCCCAGACAGAGACAAATGAGAGAGAGCAGCAGCAGGGGGAATATTTTCAAAAGTGACTACGTGGTCTTTCAAAAGATGTAGGTGCCTAAATCACTGCTCGAAATGTTACCCAGGGGCAGGAGAAGGAAGGCTGGACTTGTAGCATCAGCTCAGGGGAGGCGGGTTCAATCGCCGGCTGTCACAAACTCCCGGTGTGACCTTGGGCAAGTCCCTGGATCTGTCTGCACTCAGTCCCCAAGCTGGGAACTGGAGAGGATAACAGGGCTGGGGTCTGGTTCAATTTTAAGCTCTTTGGGGCACGGGCTGTCTTTTTACGTGTGCGTCTAGTGCTTAGCACAATGCGTCTCCAATCTCCAACCTGGGGATTTCAGTGGGTGAGAAGCTGGGTATGAGTCGACAGTGTGCCCTTGTTGCTAAGAAGGCCAATGGCATATTGGGCTGCATTAGTAGGAGCATTGCCAGCAGATCGAGGGACGTGATCATTCCCCTCTCTTTGGCACTGGTGAGGCCTCATCTGGAGTACAGTTTTGGGCCCCCCACTACAGAAGGGATGTAGACAAATTGGAGAGAGTCCAGTGGAGGGCAATGAAAATGACTAGGGGGTTGGGGCACATGACTTATGAGAAGAGGCTGAGGGAACTGGGGTTATTTAGTCTGCAGAAGAGAAGAATGAGGGGGGATTTGATAGCTGCTTTCAACTACCTGAAGGGGGGTTCCAAAGAGGATGGAGCTCGGCTGTTCTCAGTGGGGGCAGATGACAGAACAAGGAGCAATGGTCTCAAGTTGCAGTGGGGGAGGTTTAGGTTGGATATTAGGAAACACTATTTCACTAGGAGGGTGATGAAGCACTGGAATGGGTTACCTAGGGAGGTGGTGGAATCTCCTTCCTTAGAGGTTTTTAAGGCCTGGCTTGACAAAGCCCTGGTTGGGATGATTTAGTTGGGAATTGGTCCTGCTTTGAGCAGGGGGTTGGACTAGATACCTCCTGAGGTCTCTTCCAACCCTGATATTCTCTGATTCTATGATTCCGCTGGGGCTTCTGGGTGCAACTTCACTACAAATAATAAATAATACGAAGTAAAATCCTGGGAAATGATCTCCCAGTGTAACCTGGGACCTCGTCTGGGAACGGAGCAGGACTAGTTCCCTCTCCACAAATCAGAATCCCATTGTGTCAAACCCTCCTAGGAGCACACTTCAGCCCTGGGGGCTGTGTGCTGTGTTGTAATCCTGACAGTGCGCCGCATGCACGTGAGCTGCACACACGACAAGCCCTCACGGGGATCCTCCTAAAAAATAGTCACTGCACCCAAAACGTTGTTGTTGTTTTCCAAAGGGGACACTAGGCTGCAGGGGATGTACAGCCAGAACTCCTCTTATTAAATCAGAAACCGCGTTCGGAATTTCACACCTGAAACAAAAATAAACCTCCCCCCAGAGCTAGTGCAACTGTTATCCTGGCACATGCATGGCCTAGACACACAGAAACCGGCTCATTCCCAACCGGAGGGGAGTTCAAAAGGAAGCGTTCGCCAAACCTGGGTGTCTCTGCCTGCCGAGTTTGGGTCAGAAGCACACTTTGGCACTGACCGATGGCCCAGTCCTGCAGACACCACAGTAATGGGGAGTTTTGCCACCGATTTGGACAAGCGAGAGCACGCCTGGTCACTGGGGGCTCGTGTGCAGCGGGCGTCTGCCCGCCTGAGCGGCCACAACAATACAGCCACAGCGACGGAAACCCAGGCCGCTGATACACTGACGCGGGGTCAAAGGGGACGTATACACCATGAGCTGCAGGTCCCTCTGTATGCGGGCACTGCATGTCCACACTAGGGGTCTGCACCATTATGGCTAGAACTAGTCCTGTCTCTTTCCAAACCCCTCTGAAGACCCTCTTGTGAAGCCTCTAGCCAGCTGGGATTGCTCCCATCTACTGTATTGTTTTATCTGGATCTTATTATTTATGGCAATCCAAGTGTTTAATAATAGTACTTAATCGCCCTGACACTATGCCTGGCCAGCACGTTCTTAGTAACCTGACCCTGATCCCCCTTCCAGTACCTACACCCACTTGCATCTGGCCTTTACATCATAATGTGAGTTCTCTGAGGCATGAACTGTCTGCCACCATCCTGCCCAATGGGGCCATTATCCTGACCCCTTGGGTGCTATCGTAACAATACGGCTAGATCTCAGGAGCGTAGAATCCAGTCATTTAGCAGTTAGAGGAGAGAACATTCTCTCCTCATGCTTAAAATTGGCATTGGAACAAACCCCATTAGCAGCAGAGGGAACATGCTCCTGTGGAAAACCTCTAAATCCAATGTCTAATTGGAACGTACAGCAAACCTGTTACGAAAGAACAAAGTTCTGGACGTGCTGTACTTGGAGTTAATACAAAGCAAAAGTACCTTCTACCAGCATGCAGCGTTTTCTAGTAACATCATGTCTGCCCTGCGAATTCAACCAAGTCCCTGTTACATTGCGCTAAGCCAAACCGAACGCTGACTTACCAACGGGATCCACAACATCTATGTGGTCAACAAAGTCCCTCTTCCCAAGGTAGACGGTGAGCTGGTAGGAGAAGAGACAAACACAAAGGGAATGAGAGGCAGGACAAAGCATTGTCG
Source organism: Chrysemys picta bellii (assembly GCF_011386835.1). Taxonomy (NCBI): domain Eukaryota; kingdom Metazoa; phylum Chordata; order Testudines; family Emydidae; genus Chrysemys; species Chrysemys picta. Next base: position 346,456,133 of record NC_088791.1, read on the forward strand.
TAATTTCACCTTTCCTCAACACTGCTTGTGTTTAAGAGAGGCCAGAATACAAAGGCAGTGGCTCCCAGGCCGACGACATGGGGTACGAGGCCTTTTATTTTCAGTGTGGTTTCAGTTCACTTCCAGTTAAAACCTCTAGGACTGTTTGCTTTTTATTGATGAATTTAGACTACTCTTAAAGTGTTAAAAATGCTCCCCTTTGGATTTGGGGAATCAGTGTTCCACCAAAGCAGAATATCTAAAGTCTCCAGGATGGTGGCACTCCAAGACTGTAACCGCTGCGTTGGTAACGTGGGCCGTGGTCTCTGGGTTTTAGGGTGGTGGGATGGGGCCTTCTCTGATGGATGAGACACGTTCTCTGGGATGGCACAAGAAGATATGATCTCTGCCCATGGTTTCTGGGGCGGGGGGAAGGAACATGGTCTGTGGGGTGGTGGGGTGGGATGTGATTTCTGGGATAGCTGTCTCTGGGTCATGGGTCAGGACATGTACTGCGCGGTGATGAGATGTGATCTCTGGCGTCGCCGGGCAGAGGGGTGGGACATAGTATCCAGTTTTAGGAGCAGCGCTTTGGTAACAATTCTTTAATAGATTTTAGCCTCTTTGGCCATCAGTGATCATTCACTGCCCCGTTTGTCATGGATGCTTTAGAATGACCAACAAGGAGCGTAGCTAATGAAGCCACTGTGCTCCTCTAGCCCTGGAGGTGGACACAGCAAGACCCACAATTTACTCTATATCTCTACACCCCTCTGCAGCTTGTCCTGGAACCCACAAGGGGGGAGGCAATTCTTGATTGAGTCCTGTGTGGAGTAAAGCATCTGGTCCAAGTGGTGAATTTATCTGAGCCACTCGATAATAGCGACCATAATGTAATTAAATTTAACGTTCTTGTATGTGGGAAATGCATAACAAACCCACTCCAATAGCATTTAATGTCAAAACAAAGAGGAAACTAATTAAATGGAAATTAGAATGAAAAGGAACAGTCATAAGGGTGAAACGCTTACAAACTGCATGAATACTATTTAATAACACCACAATAGAGGCTCAAATTAAAGGTATATTCCAAATTAAAAACAAAACAAACAAATGAAAATCAGCAAGAGGACCAAAAAATGCCACCATGACTAACCAGTAGAGAAAAAGAGGCAGTTAAAGGCAAAAATGCAGCCTTTAAAAATGTGAAGTCAGATCCTACTGAGGAAAATAGAAAGGAGCATAAACTTTGGCAAGTAAAAGTCTAATAAGACAGGCCAAGAAAGAACCTGAGGAGCAACTAGCAAAGGACACAAAAACTAACAGAAATAAAAAAAATGTAAGTACATCAGAAGCAGGACGGGGGCCAGACAGTCAGTGGGGCCACTGGATGATCGAGGTTCTAAAGGAGCACTCAAGGACGATAAGGCCATTGCGGAGAAGCTAAATGAATTCTTTCCATCTGTCGTCACTGCAAAGGATGTGAGGGGGATTCCCATAGCTGAGCCATTCCTTTTAGGTGACAAATCTGAGGAACTGTCCCAGATTGAGGTGTTTCTAGAGGAGGTTTGGGAACAAACTGATAAATTAAACAGTAATAAGTCACAAGGACAAGATGGGATTCACCCAAGAGTCCTGAAAGAACTCAGATATGAAATTGTGGAACTACTAACTGTGGTATGTAACCTATCACTTAAATCTGCCTCTGTACCAGATGATTGAAGGATAGTTAATGTGACATTGATTTTATAAAAAGGCTCCAGAGGCAATCCAGAGGCAATTACAGGCTGGTAAATCTAACTTCAGTAGTGGGCAAATTGGTTGAAACTATCGTAAAGAACAAAATTATAAGACATAGATAAACGTGATTTGTTGGGGAAGAGTCAATAGGACTTTTGAAAAGGGAAATCATGCCTCACCAATCTATTAGAATTCTTTGAGGGGGTCAAACATGTGGTCAAAGGTGATCTGGTGGATACAGTCCTATTCAACATATTCAGAAATTATCTGGAAAAAGGGGTAAAGAGTGAAATGGCAACATTTGCAGATGATACGAAATTACTTAAGATATTTAAGTCCAAAGCTGCCTGAGAAGAGTTAAAAAGGGATCTCAAAAAACTGGGTGACTGGGCAACAAAATAGCAGATGAAATTCAGTGTTGGTAAATGCAAAATAATGCACACTGGAAAACATAATCCCAACTATACATACAAAATTATGGGATCTAAATGAGCTGTTACCACTCAAGAGAGAGATCTTGGAGTCATTGTGGAAAGTTCTCTGTAAACATCCACTCAATGTGCAGCTGCAGTCAAAAAAAGCTAACAATGTTAGGACCCATTAGGAAAAGGATAGATAATAAGACAGAAAATATAATGCCACTATATAAATCCATGGTTTGCCCACACCTTGAATATTGCATGTAGTTCTGGCCACCCCATCTCAAAAAAGACATTCTAATTAGAAGAGGTGCAAAGACAGGCACACAAAAAAAGTGATTAGCGATGAGATGAAATAGTTTCCATACAATGAGAGATTAAAAAGACTAGGTTTCTTCAGCTTAGAAAAAAGACAACTAAGCGGGGATATTATAGAGGTTTATAAAATTTTGACTGGTGTGGAGAAAGTTAATAAGGAAGTGTTATTTGCTCCTTCGCATAACACAAGAACCAGGAGACACCCAATGAAATTTAGAGGCAGCAGGTTTAACTCAAATAAAAGGAAGTATTTCTTCACACAACACACAGTCAACCTATGGAACTCATTGCTACAGGATGTTGTGAAGGCCAAAAGTGTAACTGGGTTAAAAAAAGAATTAGCTAAATTCATGGAGGACAGGTCTATCAATGGCTATTAGCCAAGATGGTCAGGGATGCAATCTCATGCTGTGGGTTTCCATAAACCTCTAACTGGCAGAAGCTGGGATAGGATGACAGGGGAAGTGTGACTTGAAATTGCCCTGTTCTGTTCATTCCATCTGAAGCATCTGGCACCAGCCACCATCAAAAGGCAGGATACTGGGCTAGATGGACCATTGGTCTGACCCAGTCTGGACATTCTTATGGTCTAATCCAGGTCTAAACAGTCAACCCCAGGTCCCCCATTTGGCTGGATTGGCCAAGAATGAGCCATTAAAACCACTGGGTTTGCCAAATTTTCACCATTAGGGTCCTTAAGTAGGACAAGAATTAATATTATAAAGAAAATCCTCAGTGTTTTGTGAAGAGGTAAAGGACCCTACTCTGGGGAAGGTCTCTCCCTATGCTCCTCCTGGTTATTTATTGAATGATTTTCTTTTAATATACAGGATAACCCCATTAAACATGATAGCTTGTTTACGAGTTTGTGCCTGGGTCTTGTTTCCATTATGGTGCCTGCTTTCGGCTGCTGTGTATATCTGTTCCATGGGACAGTCCCTAAGTGCAGTTGAATCGTCCAGCTCTCGCCTGGTAGGATAGCTAGAATACTCCATGTTCAGTTACCCTCTGCTCAGTCCCGTTCCCACCAGCGGATGGTGGATGCTCTCTGGATCAGAGAGCTGTAGCTGTTTCCCTCATGTTGGGTCTCCTGATCATTTCCTAAAGGGGAGACCCGGATGCAATACAAACCTGAAACTCAAGCTTCATTGGATGAAAGGTTTTCTGATGCTATGGCAACCCGCAAATCAGTGTTTGCTATGAATTCCCCCTCCTTTGCCCGCCCCCACCCCCCCACATGCCTGGTGTGCGCAGGTTGTGAAGCTGCCACAACTCCCAGCTAAGGACTTTGTTCTTCGCCTCAAGCTGTAGAGGCAGATTTGCGTCGCTCTGGAGTTCTCAGGGTCAGTCTCTGGTGATGACCAAGATGGCAGTCGTTACATTACCAAGCCTTTGCTGAATGCAGCGTAAGTATCAAGCAAATCAATATAACACTCTGGGCCGGCACCGAGTTAGGTTTTGGGAGCAAGAGATGAAATTCATGGTTTCAAGCAGGAAACATCTGAGAGGCTCTGCGTCCATCATGCTTTCACCTCAGAACTAGGAAAAACGTGGCCATTTGGGCTGAATGTTGCCTCGATTTGGGGTTTATTTGGCGTTTAGCTAGGCAGATACTCTCCTCTCACGAGCTCGCATTCCCAAGGGCAATGATCATCAACATACGGTTTTCTAGACAGTAACCAGTCAGGTGCATCCAGAAACCCTGTTCGAGTTAATCTGCTTATTTTAAATGCATTAACAAGCTTGAGAAAATCCTCTGTTTGGCACAGCCGACTTGGTTAGCTGGGGCATCAGGCTGGATTCCTCATGTCTTCATTTGCCTGTGTTACATAGTTCCAGTTCTCCCTGTGGCCGAAGGAACGTCCCGCGGGAAGTCAGTTAGTCACCCCAGTATCTGCATGGGTGGGGTCTCTCTGGCTCCATCTCCAAAAGAAACCCGTGAGCAGGGAAAGCAGAAGGGCGAAGATTGGAATCAGTGTAATACGGCTGTCCAAGGGACCCTCTGAGACAAGCGATAAGATGTACATGCTGCCAACAGATGGTATCAGATAGCTTACAAGGTCATTTAGATGATCTGGAATACTGCAGCTCAACTTTGTATACATCACATCCATCTGACATGGCTTTAAAATAAGATTTACAAAGCCCCTAATAAATCCAGTGGTTTATACTTGTCGGCATCCGATTTTATCACGGTTTGGCCCCTAAGTCCTGCCTGGAAGACAATCATCTGCTTAAATGAGAAGTTCTGAAAGCTTAATTCCCCACACAGCACTGAAGAAAGAGATATGAGTCACCAGCGTTTGTGTCACAGGCTATGGTATGTTAGACCCATTGTCCATCTACATGGGAAGGACTAGGACACAGCAAACAGCTAGTAAGCCAGACACCTAGCAGTGCCCTAACCCTAATCCTAAGCGCTCCACCCCCATGCCCCTAACTGCATCCCTCCCCGTCCCAACCCCCCACACCTCCATCCCCCTCACTGCATCCCTCCCGTCCCAACCCCCCACACCTCCATCCCCCTCACTGCATCCCTCCCATGTCCCAACGCCCTGCACCCTCATCCCCCTCACTGCATCCCTCCCCGTCACATCCCCCCGCACCTCCCTCACTGCATCCCTCCCTGTCCCAACCCCCAACAACCCCATCCCCGTCACTGCATCCCTCCCCGTCCCAACCCCCCACGCCCCCATCCCCCTCACTGCATCCCTCCCATGTCCCAACCCCCCACGCCCTCATCCCCCTCACTGCATCCCTCCCATGTCCCAACGCCCTGCACCCTCATCCCCCTCACTGCATCCCTTCCCGTCCCAACCCCCCGCACCCCCATTCCCCTCACTGCATCCCTCCCCATCACATCCCCCTGCACCCCCCTCACTGCATCCCTCTCTGTCCCAACCTCCCACACCCCCATCCCCCTCACTGCATCCCTCCCATGTCCCAATGCCCTGCACCTTCATCCCCCTCACTGCATCCCTCCCCGTCACATCCCCCCGCACCCCCATTCCCCTCACTGCATCCCTCCCCGTCCCAATCCCCCGCACTCCCATTCCCCTCACTGCATCCCTCCCCATCACATCCCCCACACCCCCCTCACTGCATCCCTCCCTGTCCCAACCCCCCACACCCCATCCCCCTCACTGCAGTATATGTGCTAGTGCATGCCAGACGTGTACACATGAATATACGTGTGTATCTGCATGTAGGAGTGGGAGTCAGTTTCTACAGATTTATTGATATAGGTATCTGGACAGGTGCATTTCTGCGGTTGTGCTCTATGGATTTGTACTTGGGCTTCAGGAGTGGGCCTTTAATGGACCCATTGGAGCTGTGCTAATGTGTGGTCCTAACGGAGGGAGGGGATGGAGTGAGCAGGGATGGGGCCTCAGGAAGGGGTGGGGCCTCCGGGCAAGGGCGGGGCAGGGGCAATCGGTTTTCTGCTATTAGAAAGCTGGCAACCCTACCCCGGGCAAGCTTGACGAGACCTCTCCTTCTCATTACCTAGGTTTTCCTTTCCTGCGCAGCGCCCAGCCTCCCGGCAGCCGACCGGCAGCAAGCGCCCAGCTGCCAATCTCCCCGCTAACGAAGCTGGCGGCGGCTCAGAACCAGCTGGCCACCCGGCTGCTCGCTTTGTGCTGTGCTGTAAACATTTCCCGGGTGCCAGCTCCCCAGATGTGTCCGTGCCAAAGCGCGCCGAGATTGCCTGTGTGGCAGGATCCCCCAGGGGAGCCGCTCTCTAACCAGATGGCCCGGCTGTGTGCCAGCCAAGCAGTTACTCGCTGTGCACCACAAGGGATGGACTAAGACACCCAGAGCTGGGCTTAAACCATGAAGCTGCACTAGTCCCTAGGAGCGGGGGATGGGAAGGAGCAAGGCCGTGGTGCTGCCCCCTGCAGGAAGGGAAGGTGTCGACATGGCTGTCTCAGCTCTGGGCATGGGATTCGGAGGCCGCAAGGGGACTTGGTCTGAGGCGCCAGGCTGATGCCGCTGTGCCACTCTTCTGGCTCCCGTCCTTTGACTCAGCTGCTGGGCCGCGTCTGCTCCTCTCTGGGGGGCAGTTAAACGCTCATTATAATTAATAAAAAATGACTGCGCTGTAACGTGCTCCAGCCAGTCGGTAGCAGCACATGCAGCATCGCAGCTGAACCCACCACCCCCAGGAGAGACCCCGGGGGACTCCACCCATGAAAGCACAGCAGGGACGGGCAGCTTAGCTGGGCAGGGGCTTGTCACCGGTACTGGTCTGCAACTTGCTGTGCACACATGCTAAGCATCTCCATTAATGGCAGTGAGGATAGCAGCGACTAATACGGAGGCTCCAAACCTGAATGGGAAAGGGCACGACCGTCTTTGGCTGGAAGGGTGTAGCGCTCAGAGCACTTTGCACAGGGGATGAGCAGCATTACTACCCTCATGGTCCCAATGGGGAAACTGAGGCACAGAGCGGAGACGTGACTGGCCCCAGGGCCCAAAGGGAGACAGTGATAGAGCCATGAATATAACCAAGGCTCCCTTAACCAGTCTCCTTCCCTGGTGGGGCTGGGAATGGGTCACGGAGCCTTTGCCCTTCCCTGGCCGGAAGGGGCCGTAGACACAGAGCTCCGGTCCCCACCCAGAAGTCGTCACTCCAGCTCAGGGCGAAGGTGCAACAGCACAACAGCCTGGTGAGGAACACACAGAAGCCACTGCTCTCCAGAGCTCTCAATGCAGCACCAGTCCCCAGTGTGTCTAATACACAGCTATTCCTGGCTCTCCTCCTCCTCCGACCCAGCGGCCTTGACTCCTGCATGCCGCCCGGCTTCTCCCCTGGTCTATTCCAACAAGCGGCGCTGGCCCCCTCCTCTCACATCGCTCCTCCCTCCAGATTCCTTCACTGCCTCCTCCGGCCTTCCCCATCCAGCCCCAACACCGTCCCCTTCAGGCCTCCGCCCCCTTCTCCGGCCTTCCCCAGCCAGCCCCAACACCGCCCCCTCCAGGCCTCTGCCCCAGCCAGCCCCAACACCACCCCTCCAGGCCTCCGCCCCCTCCTCCAGCCTTCCCCAGCCAGCCCCAACACCGCCCCTCCAGGCCTCCGCCCCCTCCTCCGGCCTTCCCCAGCCAGCCCCAACACCGCCCCCTCCAGGCCTCCGCCCCCTCCTCCGGCCTTCCCCATCCAGCCCCAACACCGCCCCCTCCAGGCCTCCGCCCCCTCCTCCGGCCTTCCCCAGCCAGCCCCAACACCGCCCCCTACAGGCCTCTGCCCCAGCCAGCCCCAACACCACCCCTCCAGGCCTCCGCCCCCTCCTCCTGCCTTCCCCAGCCAGCCCCAACACCGCCTCCTCCAGGCCTCCGCCCCCTCCTCCGGCCTTCCCCAGCCAGCCCCAACACCGCCCCCTACAGGCCTCTGCCCCCTCCTCCGTCCCTGCTACCCTATCCCTTCTCCTGCTCTCACCCCCTCGCCTGCCCCTGGTGCCTGGAATTTCATCCCGCACTAAAGCCATCCCCCCCTCTCTGCAGTCAACTCCCTCCCCTCCAAGCTCAAGTCTTCCCAATAGAGACCAGCGCCCGCTTAGCCCCCAGGCCCCAGCCCTAGGACCAAGCTGCCCCAGGGATACCGGGGAGCGAGCCATACAGCGGGACAGTCCAAGGGCCAGCCCAGGGCTCTGTGGGGAGAGGCTGTGTGCATGGTCAGACCCTGCGGCAGGGGGTTAATCCAAACAGCCCCAGAAGGGCATCAAGGGCAAGGACAATGAGATTGAAAGGAAGGGAGCAGCCTGGCCTGGGAACATATAATCTCCTGGTTAATTCCATTTCCCTTCAGAGCCCTGGCCGCGCGTGGGCCCACTTGTCAGCCGCACTTGGAAGAAGAAGGTTGTAGAAACACATGCGATCGTTAGCAGCCCATAAAACGAGCCGTGTGACCGCGACGGGAGGTGCCAGGAGGCCTGTGCCCAGCTCTGTGGTACAGAATGAGGTCACCTACGCACGCTCCCAGCGCACAGTCCACCGGCTCTCCGCTCCGCAGGGAGAGGAAACGGGAAGGGCGTCCTACTGCCATGCGGAGTAACAGGCAGGGCTGATGAGCTGAGGCATGGCACAGGCATATGTGGCTGGCAAGGGCTGGATGACTACGGCCCAGTGAATTGCACGCTTAAGATTGTGGAAGCACCTGAGAACGGCAGGCGGGGGTCCGGGCCCCGCTGTGGTAGGTGCTGCTCACACACGTCCTGGCCCCACAGAGCTGACTGTCTCCATGTCAGACAAACCGGGAAGGCGGCAATGGAACCACGAGTAGGTACTACTGGGATTCAAACCCCCCACTGTAGACACTGCAACTCCCACTGGGAGGGAGGCACCTAAATACCACTGAGGGTCCGCGCTGTTGTCTTGTGGTGCCTCAGTTTCCCCTTAGTAAAATGAGGGTAGCGGTCCCTTGTCGTTTCGCCTGTTTCAGGCAGGGGCAGGCTCTTGCTACGGGTCTGCTCCGCACCTTGAGCAAGGCAGCTCCGATTCCGTTAGGGACTCCAGCAAATGCAAAGAAATGACCCCGCCACAGCGAACGAGCAGCGTCGGCGGTGTGCAAGTTCTGGCGGTGCTGCGTTCAACGCCCACCGAGGGTTTGATTCTGTCACCCACCGCCATAGCGGCTGGGCACCTTCCCTGTAAAATCAGTAGCAATAACAAAGAGCCTAGTGGCTTTCCAGGAGGCTCTGGCATCTGCCATGCCTCAGTTTCCCCCGTAACACAATGCTGGGGAGGGAGACAGTGAAGCAAGCCTGCTCAGGTTAATGAGCAGCAGCAGCCACATGCCCCCTGCTTAGCCATGCGGGGGCGACAAGCCCATGTTAGGACGGCTCTCGAGCCCTGCTTGGGCTGACGTAGTGTGGGCCAGTGGCTAGGACACTGGACAGGACTCAGGAGAGCTGAGTTCTATTCCCAGCTCAGCCTCTGCCCGGCCGCGTGATTCTGGACAAGTCACTTCCCCTCTGTTCACCTTCACGTTGTCGTCTGTCTTGTCTATATAGACTGGAAGCTCCTCTGGGCAGGGACTCCCACCCTGTGCATGTACAGAGCCTAGCACAATGGGGCCCTGATCATGGCGGGGGCCTCTGTCAGCTACTGTAAGACCGAGAACAGGAGAACAGGCTTCGTCTGGCAGCGCCTGGATGTTCCCGGGCAGGGTCAGTTTAGAATCACTGCCAGAAGAGCCTGGAATATGGCCCCCGGGGCCCTTCACAGACCTCAGCACGGGTCTGGGGTGGGTGACAGTTTGAGTCACGTCCTTGTTTACCTGGACAGGCTGGCTGCTGACCTGACGCCAAAAGGCTAGGCTCGCCCTCCTGTTCCCAGAGCCATCTGCGCGCCCCACATCATCTCCCCCCGGTGGGAAGGGAGCAGAGAGGATGCGCCGTGCATGCCCCGGGGAACTGATGCACACGGTTCCCGCTGCGCTGCAGACGCTGCCGCGATGAGTCACCCCCCCCCCCCCCCCCCCCCACACACACACACTTCATGAGCTGTTGAAATTCAGATCAGGCTTCCTGCGGCCGGCAGGCCCAGCCTGCTCTGCTCTGCCCTCTGGATAAGTGGAAGCAAGCAGGAGGGAGAGAGACAAGCTGTTCATCTGGAGACAGGGGAAGGGAGGAAGAAAACAGAGCTGGTTTCAATTCTAATGGTCTCCCAGCAGACCTGTGTTGCTTTAATTACAGGTGCTGCCCCAGCTTGCTTTGCATAAAGAGATCATTGGCCTGGATTACAAGCTCTTCCTTAGCAGCCGGCTCCACACGACTCTGCCATGAGAGAAGAGGACCGATGTTCGCTGCCAGCGTGGCTCCAATTAAAGCTGTGCCCTCAAGCGGCCTTCCGCTAGTCTCTGAGCTGCACTTTATCCCCGGCTGCGTCTTGCTGTCGGCAGCAGGTAGCCAGCTGCCTGGCACTGGCGGGATGGAGCATCTCCGCCAGCTGCCTTGGGACCCATTGCCCAGCACTGGCAGCAGTGGCCAGGGAGGCTGTAGGGCTGGCGGGGAGATCTGCAGAGGCTGACGGCCAGCTCCCAGCAGAGTCCAGCTTCACGTATTTGCCCGGAGGGACCCAGCTAGGCCTCAGCCGTGCAGACAGCACACAGAGTGCCCTGCTCCGCTCTCCACTGGAGTGACCCAAGCTGAGAGCCGTGTCTGGTGCCCAGCTGGCAAAGAGTACGGAACAAACTCCACGCTGGTGGGCAAGCCCAAGAGACGGCAGTGCCCCGAGATGTCCCGCTGCCGGTTCTGTGGGTCAAGCGACAGTATTCGGAGAGAGAATTATGGCCCTGATTTAAGGAAGTTCCTAGGAGTCTTTCCACTGACTTCAGTGGGCATTGTATCCCTGGTTCAACAGCCACCTGGGGAAAGGATCTCCTTCCCTGTTCAGGTCACAGGTCTCCATCCAACCCTGCTAAATGTTACGGGGCTTTTCTGTAAGGGCAGACGTAGCGCGGCGTCTTTGAGCACTGCTGATCCAGCTGATGTCCACTGGGGGCGCTGCAGCTACACGGCCTCATTCTCTCCCACACGGAGCTCTGCGTGGCAGGATGGGGGGTAGATGAGTGGATGGGGGATACATTTCCCAGGAGACGGACAGCTGAGATTCAATGTTACTATTATGTGCATGATAGTAGCACCTTGATCAAGAGCACTGTACATTCACAGCAAGAGATGGTCTCTGCCTTACAGACCCACGTCATACCCCCAGCTCTTCTCTGTAGCACGCGACAGAGCTCTCAAAGCCACCGCAGCAGTGGGCAAGTAGCAGCAATCCCATTGTACAGCTGGGGAAACCGAGTCACTTGGCCAAGGTCCCAGAGTGGGGTCAGGGGCAGAACTGAGGTCTCCCAGTACAACACCCTAGCCACAAGCCCACGCTGCCTTTCTAGGCACTCCCATTCCTGCTTTAGCTGAGAAAATACCGACGTTATGACTCAGCAGCTCAGAGGTTCATAAAGAGGCTAAAAGCTGGCTCCATCTGCAGCCAGGCCGAGGTATCTAGGCCCCAAGATGCATCTAATTCTCCCCATGTAGCCCCCCTAAAATATTTGTTCCTGTCTGCAGCAGCGTCCACGTATGGGACATTCTGTAGCAAAGCGCCCATTAAATCGCTCCGTCAAGTCTATCTTTGAGCCTCGCAGCATCCTTGTTTCCAAGGCTTACAGCTGGCGTGCGGGGTGAGCTCATGCTCCCTGCAGTTGTTAAGTCAGTTCCAGCTAAGCCCTGGGTTACACCAATTCCAGCAACACAGCTCCAATCGTATTTCACACTGATTGCACCCGCTTTAAGCGTGTGCTTTCTCTGTGAAGGCAGTAGGGCAGGAAATCAAACTGCCTTTCCTCGGGGCTGATAAAGGTACCACACACTTGCTCTGTGCCAATCCAAGCATCATATTTGATGACCACTACCTCATTGCAATAGGAACTCATAGAATATCAGGGTTGGAAGGGACCTCAGGAGGTCATCTAGTCCAACCCCCTGCTCAAAGCAGGCCCAATCCCCAGACAGATTTTTGCCCCAGATTCCTAAATGGCCCCCTCAAGGATTGAACTCTCAACCCTGGATTTAGTAGGCCAAGGTTCAAACCACTGAGCTATCCCTCACCCAAAGCTCAGCTGAGATCAGGGCCCCATGGTGCTAAGCACTGGGCCTACACATAGTAAGGTAGTGTCAACTCTTCAGGGGAGGAAGTAGCTAAATAGACAAGACGATGCAGGGGGAAATTGAGGCACAGAAAGGGGAAGTCACGGGGAGCACAGTAGGTCAGAACCAGGACTAGACCCTGGCTCTCCAGACTCCCAGCCCTGTGCCCTCATGACTAGACTGTGCTGTTTCATAGTCACTCCCCTCTGTTGGGCAGCACAGTCAGGGCCGTCCTTACTCATATGCAAAGTACGCAGCTGCGTAGGGCACCAGGAAATTTGGGGCACCAAATTTCCTGGTGCCCTGCGCAGCTGCGTGCTGCTCCAGCCCCTGTTCCAGCTCTTCCCCAGGGCCCCCGCCCCGCCCCCACTCCCCTGAGGACTCCAGAAGGGGTCGGGCCTGGCATTCACCGGTTCCCCCCTCCCCCCAAGCCTGGGAGCCAGGGGAGTGGAGCAGGCTGGGGCCGGGACACTCCACTTCCCGCAGGAAGTGGCCAGCCCCACTCCCCACCATTCCCCACAGAGGCCTGAGGCCAGAGGTCATCCCCAGCCGCTCCCTCCTGCAGAGGCTTGGGGCTGTGTAGGGCACCAAAATAGCTAGTGATGGCCCTGAGCACAGTTGCCAACTTTCACGCGGTAAATAAGGACCCGACTTTCACAATAAGCCAAAAATCAGGCTAATCCCATTTCACAACAAGCCAATCCCTAAGAACCCCAACACTTGATGTGACTAGATCCCCCCGGCGTGCAGTCTGGGACTGTGGTGGGTCCGCTGTGCACCCCGACTCTCTTCCCCCTTTGTCCCCCATTGCCGGGAGCCAATCAAAAAAAAAAAGAAGCAACAAGTTACAAGCCAAACACTAGCCAACAAACAGCTCACAAGGCAATTAAGCCAAAACCAAGCCCAATTTCTGCATTTTTTCCGCGGGTTTGGCATGTCTGGCGGGCAGTGCATTTGAGCCCCCTGGTGGTCAGAAGGGTGCTGTGCATCCTGAACAGTAACTCTAAGGCACCGCTGCATTAACGTACATCTTTTTCCAGCTCCTTGGTGAGCAAGCTGCAGCAGCTAAGCCTTCCTCGCCTGTGGGTGCCGGTAGGTATAAGGGAGTCTGAATGGGCATAAGAAGGAGCTGTGACTGACAGGGGTCTCAGGATCACACAGCGATTAGTCGATAGGTACGGCGTGGATGGTACGGTTGCACATACACGCAAGGAGCGTACATAACAGAAGAGGTTTCTGAGTAGAAGCGGTTTCTGCTGCTCCTGTAACTCAAGCACTCAAGGCACTTGGAGTGCTGGAGGTCCTAGGTTCGAATCCTGCTGTCAGCCCAAGAGGGGGTTGCTTACGCTGGTAAAATAATAAATAAAGCAACAATATAGGGCCAAATTCTCCACTAGAGTAAGTCCAGCTCTGCTGAAGTCAAAGTGCTGTCAAAGACAGACCCACAGGAGGCATGTGACCCGGCCAGAGGAAAGGCCTGCGTGGCATGACCTGCGGTGAGGGGCAAGGGCAAGCAAAGGCCCTTCAGGGGAAATTCAGAGGCCTCTGATAGAACAGCAGAAGAGGCTGCAGGACGTCAGCCTTCGGTTTATTGAACTGAGTTAGTTTAATGAACTAGAGCCTGGACGTAGGGATGTTGGATGTTCCCCAGCGTCTGGAACAGACCCCAGGAGTGGGGCCAGTGAGACAGGGCAGGGGCTGACACTGGGTGAAGTAGGCTGTAGGCTTTGCCTGCTCTGTAGATACAGACGACTTCATCCTTCAAGGCTGTTGATGTGGCATCTTCCACCTGCCGGGAATTAACTCGAAACACCGCTGTTTATCTGGAGGCCTTGCCAAAGCGCCTCTTGTGCCGTGCTTATCTCCAGCCGAGCCCGGTGGAACCAGGAACAAAGAGAGCAATCTCTCCCAGAGCACTGCTCAAGCCACACATCTGATGCCCTGCACAGGGCGAGATAAACAAGCAAGCCGAGGGCTTTGTCCTCCGCCGAGCAAAAATGAGCCCCGGCTGTTATATGCCTGCCGGAGGTGCCAGCCGAGCCATTGTCTGGTAAGCAAAGAGGATGCCGCTCGGCGGAGAGACGCACCGAGGTGCTGAGAGCTGCAGGCAATTAAACACCACTGCATTCTGTGTGGAGAAAGCAAACCAGCAGGGTTCCCAGCAGCCGGTATTCAGCGCTGTAATGAACGGCATCCATGATGAGGGAATAAAGGCTGCTGTGTCCTGGCTTTCATCTCGAGTCCCCAGATTTGCAGATGTCAGTATTACAAAGGACTTGCTTCCCCACCCCAGCGTATTCAGGATCAGACCCAAGCCAGTCGAGGGTCCCCGTCCACTCCCGGTACAGCTCCAAGGGCTAGCGACACAGCACTGGGGCAGAAACAGCCTGGGGAAAGCGTTTCGCTGTCCAACGAAGGAAAGGGCTTTTCCAGGAGCTAGTCAAACAGCCAGGAGGAGTCAGCTCCTCAACCTGCAGATGCACAGCACAGGCCTCTGCCACCTGAGCTACAAGAGCGTTTCCTTTAGCTAGTAGCAGCAGTAGGCTGTTCTCTCCTAGCGGACTGGCCACTCGAGGGAGAATTGATGCACACTGTGATACTACGTTACACTAGTAAAGGGTAGCCACAATGGCCGTGCTATTGTCCCTTTAAGAGACCCCCAGGCTGGCTGTATTGAGTCCGGATTGTGCGGCAGGCAGAGACGCTAAGCTGCCTGGCTCTGAGCTGGTGTAACAGCCTCTACAGCCACACCAAGAATTGTGGTGACACCTTATGCTCCGCACCAAACCGGCAATGACCTACAAGACTTTCTGCTCCAAAAGTACAGCCCGCCGAGGAACGGAGGCAGCTTTCAATCTGCAGCAAGTGTATTAAGCTGCGTCCACTAGCGGGCGACACGATCGCTCCCACATCTTGTGAGCTGCTCTGACGCTTTGCCCTACAGAGGGCAGTGTGCTCACACCAACACCAGCTATTATACCGCAGTGCCCAGGTCAGAGCTAATCAATCCATTTGAAGTCCTCACCTTCTGGGAAATAATAAGGAGGGGGAAGAATTCTACAGGGGGACCCAAAGGGTCGTAACTAGGTGGGATGAAAACGAGCAAAGGAAAACTGGTTATAGAGCACGCCTCTTAGACAAGAAACCCCTTAGAGCAGGACTGTCATTTGATGTGTACATGCAGCGCCTAGCACAACTGGGCCCTGAATCTGGGTGGTGCCTCTGGACGCTACCCTGATAGAAACATCACTGAATAACAGAGAGCAGGCCAGACTTTCATTTTTAAGGTCTCGCCCAGTAAGACCCACCCCTAGTAAACTGCACGGTGCTCCATTCATCTCCCCCACCAGGAGGAGGGGACCAAGATGTTGCTCTCTGGTTTTGAACCTGTGGCTTAAGGGAGTATGTGAGGCAGATTTTGATTTAGCAACATTGGCGCCAAGCCAGACTAGCCCCGGAGAAGCTGATTAAGAATGTCCGGATTTGGCTCTGTAGCTGAACCCCTTTGGGGGCCTTTAGGCTAAAGGAGGGTGTAGCAGGTAAAATCTTGGCTATTTTGGGGGATGAAGATAGTGTGGTCTAGTGGGCCCTGGCCTAGGAGTCGGAAGACCTGGGTTCTATTACTAGGTCTACTGCTGGATGGCCGTGGGCAGTGGGAATTGTAGGACAGACTGTGGCCCCACCTTGAGGCCCTGCACTTACTCCCCCTCTCCCCTAAAGCCAGGGGGCTGGTCAATGGGCTGGGGCAGCCAGGGCAGCTTGGGGGTCAGGCTGAGTGGGTTCACCCACTTCCCATGTGGCTGACCTGATATTCATCCCTAAGTTTTAAAGCAGGATAAGCACCATTGTCCTCATTGTACAGGTAGGGAAACCGAGGCAATTTGAGGCTGTGATATGGTACCCTCTCTTTAAAATCTATGGCTGAAAAGCGCCGTCTAAGAGCCCGGTATTATGCGTATGCAGGGTCTGCCATCATTGTCCAGCAGCACAGAAGCAGAACCAGACCAGAGTACAATGCCCCGATCCAGTTATAGGCTTCCAATAACTACGAGAGCTCACGCCACGAACGCATTCAGAGAGCAACTCCATCTGATAAGTGTCATTTCTAAGCGTCAGCGTAACAGCCGATCCTGTCCTCAGATGACTGATGCTGGCTAGAGCCGTCAGTGCCAACGGATGCATCTGCCCATGGCCCGCTCTTCGTTCCCAGGGCCAGTCAACCAGGACCCGCAAGAAACCAAAGCCAGTCCTTGCAGAAACTTCCTCCGTGACAGCATGAGTTTAACGCACAGAGAATTTCTCCAGATGCTCCGGCTCTTGGGGAGGATGGAGCGGCAGGTGTGTGTGTTATATACTGAAAGCAGCAATGCCGGCAGCTTTCCTATAGAAAAGCCGTAAAAATGCCTCTTCTAAGACTGGGAGTGGTTGGGTCATTACAAAACCTAAACCTAATTTCCCCAATACTAATTTCTCCCTACTGTTACTCACACCTTCTTGTCAACTGTCTGTAATGGGCCACTCTCTTACCACTTCAATAGTTATTTTTCCTCCCTTGGTATCCTAATTGATTTATCTCATTAGACTGACCTCACACTTGGTAAAGCACTCCCATCCTTTCATGTATGTATACCTGCTCCTGTATTTTTCACTCCATGCATCTGATGAAGTGGGTTTTAGCCCACGAAAGCTTATGCCCAAATAAATTTGTGAGTCTCTAAGGTGCCACAAGGACCCCTCGTTGTTTTTGCTGATACAGACTAACACGGCTCCCACTCTGAAACCTGTCTTCTAAGAGCGTGCTCTAGACATTCACAGTGGCAAGTTGGAGATGGTTGCTGTGGTACAGACCAGTTAGGAGGGTCCTAAATGGTGCGTAGGCTTTGGGCTAGCCCTCTGCACAGGGTGAATTTCACCCACTAGGGGGAGCCCTTACCAAATATTAATCTATGGCTAAACATAAATAAACTTTGGCCCTGAAATTCCCCGATCCTAGCTACTCTATGCCTGCAAATCTGGAGTGCCCTGCATGGATACAAAATCTGTATCCACATCCGACCTGCAACCCGTAAGCGTGGTCTGCAGATATAAAGCAGATATCCGCAGATTTGCAGGGTTCTACAAATCCGTCCCCGTTCTCAGCAGTGCTGTGCACACACGCCACTCCCTCCAGTCCATCTCTGCCCCTATCCTCATCGCCTCTTCCCGGCCGGTCCAGCTCCCCACGCCCCAGCACAGGCCAGATGCTCCCGCCACCTGCTTGCCTGAGCAGATGGGACAACCTCCATCTCGGCCAACACACGTGGCATCTAACGAGGCATCCCCAGAGCTGAAAGAATGAGCAAGTCTGCTGCTTGAGTTAAATAGCCAGGCTGCCGAGCTGGGCGCTGTATCTGACTCGTCTCCTCTGAGGGCTGGGCACAGAGGGGCATTCATAACACACTGGCCAGGGGGCGACACCAGGAAGCCCATCCCTGGCTCCAGATCTGCTGGCTTATTCATTTCAGGAGCTAGTTTGAAAAGGAACTCGTTGGCCATAGCTCATCACTCATGGGAAGGGCTACATCCTCACCAGAGTGCACAGAACTTTCAGCGATGGGGGCTCCGGTGATAGGACAGACAATCCAGACACCTCACAGTGGGCTAAGGACCTTCATCGGCCACCCTGCTGGAAATCATTCTGCGTTTTATGGGGAGCGGGCTCCCTCCGTAGAACGACCGAGTGCAGGTTGACTGCTTTCATGGGTGCACTGCTTCAGCCATGTCCAGGTGACTTATTCCTGCCCCGGGGCTGCCTCATATAGTCGCGGTGCTACCAATATATTAGTGGCGCTATTTGCTTTTCTACGGCACCCTTAGCCCCAGGATCCCAGAGCGTTTTGCAAACATTAAATAAGCCCCACAACCCCCCAGGAGGACATGCTGTCATCCCCATGTTCCAGAAGGGAAACTGAGGCATAGAGCGGCTAAGTGACTTTACTAATATCAGCAACGGAGCTAGGAATAGAAGCCAGGAATCCCTTAGTCTTTTGCTTCAACTACCAGCCAACATTCCTCTGCGTCTAATGTATTAGATCTGTTAGGGGCTGCTAGTCAGTGTGGGTCAAATGGTTCTCTCGTTTACAGAGATGTAAATCGAGGGCATCCCAGTGGAAATCACTGGAGTTTCTTTGGTTTAACAGAGAGAAGAATCTGTTCCTCAACAAGAACCAACGTAAGGATCACATTAACCCTGATGTAAACTCACCGCAGTCAATAGGTCACATCAGGGCTGGATTGGCCCCTACATTTTGTTTCCCCGGCATTCAGGCCTACCTCTTCATTATCCATGAGAACGCACATCCCCCGCCTTGCCTGCCGCCCCGGCTCGGATGTCTGATTGGCCGTCAGAACAAATCAGATTGGAATTCGCCCGCACCGCCCCTGGAATTCCAGATGCAACTCATTAGCTCTCCGACCCCAAGATTCATCCGATTAGCTTATTGAATAAACTTCCATCTCAATCACATTTAGAGCGCGGGCGCTGGCGAGCCGGCAGGATGACTCACCGGCCAGCTGTACGCACAGAGACATTCAGCAAACAAGCTTCTGTCCAACTCCTGGATTCGTTACCCCGGCAGTCGCTTTTTTTGTGCCGCCTCGATTTCTGGGCATTTGGAGCTCGTGCCACCACTCCTTGCAAAGCAGTGGCTGTGACTTCTCTGCAGTTACGCTGCATGGCTACAAACGCCCACTAGTGAACACAGCCGCTCTGCACAGAGCCCATCCCGGCGGAGCACGCCCAGGTATGCGTATTCATGGCCTCCGCCTCGCTATGCAAAGCAGTCGTGTCCCAGTCAGCCGCTGCCTTGGGTTTTCCAGCCCTCTCGGGGCCTGGTCCCCAGTGCCCGCCCAGAGGCTGAGCGCCCGCTGCTAACAATAACCCAGCAGCATGGAAGCATCCGCAGAGCTAGATTCGCACCTTTCCCAAGCTGAGGCGTGAACAAGCCCTCCATTGAAGATGTTTTAGGTGAGGCCCCTTAACTAACGCCTAGAGCCGTGTTTCCATTATATGTTGTGATTTGGGGGCACAGTTTAAAGGTTCAGCCACCCCCCCAAACAGCTGGTGTCACCCCCCCCTCCTTGCCCTCAGTCTCCTCTCCTGGAAAACGGTGGCCCTTCCTGCAGCGCCCAGCTGTTGCTGCTGAATCGCTGTTACCAAGGGCAGCGAGATGCGCCGCCTTGGTGTTTGCACTGGTGCTGACAGCAGGGATGGGCGCCCTGCACCACGCAGCCTCCTCAGGGGCTCCGGCAGCGTCGCTGGAGACACATGGGGCCAGGGTGCGCGGTGCCTGAGGCAGCTCTTGTCAGTGGCGGCAGCTGTGGCATTCGGTCGCCGGGGCGCTCCCCTTCCCTGGGCAATTCCCCCGCGCCTGCCCGACCGAGGCCCAGAGAGCCTGGAACTCCACAGGCAGAGGTTGACTTCTCGAGCCACCTTCCCCGGGGCGGGCTCTCACTGAAGGGCTGCAGGGACAGAGACAGGTCGGCACTTGGACGTGCAGACGTATTTCATTATCCTACGGTTAAGTAAGTAGTTTAGGGGAAATCGTCAAGGCGGCCCACAGCAAGAGTTGGTGGCCGCACTCTGAGGTCACTACAAATTTGCTGTGAGAACCCCTGGCCTAGAGTCTGCTCCACGGCTTGTCAGAACGAAATGGTCTCCAAAGCAGCCAATCTCATGGAGGGAGGGATTAGAGAGCAGCGCGGGGGTGGGTGAGGCTGGTTTGCATCATGCTGGGCCGGGGGGGGGGAGAAAGAGGGCATGGTCCAATTAAAAATAAAGTCCCAAGAAATGTAGTGGCCCGTGTTGTACATTAGGTCAGACTAGATGATCTAATATTCCCTTCTGGCCTTAAATGCTATGAATCCTTGGCTCTGCTACTGACTTGGTGGGTGACCATGGGCAAGTCCTTTAATCTGCCTGTGCCTCGCTGCCCTCCGCTAAAATAGCAATAAATGAGACTTCCCCCTCCTCCCTTTTTGTAAAGCACTTGGAGATCTCTGGATGGAAAGCTCTACTTTGCTTAGGTGTTTGTGGCATTTGCAGAAACGTTTTTTTTTTTTTTAATCTATTTCTCTGAATTGCTTTAAAGCTTCCAAGCCCAGCAGCTATTCAATCGTCAGCTTTGATTTTCTCTGCACCAACGTCTCGAGTGAGCGGAAAGGGGAGCAGCATTTCGGTTGCACAGGGGCTCTCTGACGTCAGAAATCAGCACTTGGGAGGCCCTTGCGGGTTGAGCAGTTTAGGAGAAGGGTGGAAATATTTGCACTGTACACCGCTAATAAGCAATCACTCAGATCTGGGCGTCGAATCACCAAGAGTCCAGCCCCTCGGGGATTCCTTCCAGCTTCTGGAGCGAAATTCTCACCCACGCACCTGCTGGCTCAAAATCACTCTTTGCAGGTCCCTTAGTGGCCAGGTCACACTGCTAGCATTGTCCTTCCCCGGGTTACCACTTAGATCCCCAGAGAAAAGACTCTGATGGATGTATCTAGCATTGTTACCAGCTGCTATGAGCTTATTCAGGTAGATCCTTACACTCTCAATGCCTTGTGCAGCTTCTCCCCACCCCCACACAAGCACCCTCTCATCCACACTCGTGGGGGGCTCTTCTCCCCGCTCCCTGCCTGTCCCTGCACGTCCTAGCCTCACGGCTGAAATATGTCAGCCACCTGGAGTCTCCCCTTGCCATCTCTAGGCTCTCTCTGCGCAGACCCCTTGCGCCACATTTCACAGCCAGGTGACCGAGTGGGACTCCTTGACTAGCAGCAGAGGGCGCTCAAGAGACCCTTGTCAGCTTTCAACCCTCTCCCTGCAGGGCAAGCCCTTTTCAAGGCTTAGCTTGCACCATCTGAGCAATTGCATTGACTCTCCCTTGTAGCCAGGACCGCTGGGAGACTCCAGGCCCAGGGGGCAACAAGAAGGAATGGTGCTTATCCAACCCCGCATACCCCGCCCTTCTCCCTCGCTCTGGATCTCCTCCCCACCCCTCCCTGTGTTCCCTTCACTCCACACTTCTCCCTTCTTGGTCTCTTTACCACTGGGTCATGATCTCCTCAGCTAAGCAGGGCCAGGCGAGGGGGGCACTTGGGCAGCAGTCCTGCCCCTGAATCCAGGGCGCTTCAGGGAGTGGGGCTGGCAACTCAGCCAGTAGCTCTCTTCCCTCTTCTGCACATTTCTGCCGAGTCACTGCATCTGGGGTTGGGATCAAGGCAACGGGGTTGGAGGTTGCTTTAAATTACCTTTGCGCTCCCTACATTCAGCTGACAAAGTGGGTATTCACCCACGAAAGCTTATGCTCCTATACGTCTGTTAGTCTATAAGGTGCCACAGGACTCTTTGTCGCTTTTTACAGATCCAGACTAACACGGCTACCCCTCTGATACTTTGTGCTCCCTGTATTCTGGGGTCACGAAAGGGTTTTCCCAGCCCCTGGCATAAGCTAGAGCAGTCTCAGGGCTGCTCTAATTCACACTAAAAGAACAGGAGTACTTGTGGCACCTTAGAGACTAACAAATTTATTAGAACATAAGCTTTCGTGGACTACAGCCCACTTCTTCGGATGACCTAATTCACACTGTGCTTTCCATAGTCTCACCTGTTGGCCCTAGTAAGCAGAGAATAGCTGTTCTGCAGTGCACTCTGGCCACACTAGCTCCGCACTGGCCAGGAAGGACTCAAGCACATGAGAGATTCTCAGGGGGTTATTTCCACCCAGTCTAAGGCTCTTTTACACTGCTAGAAGAGTCTTTTACACTGCCAGTCAAGGCCTGAAGAGTCCTTGTTGTGACTGAGAATCATGCCCTCTATCCTAAACTATTGAGTAGTGTCACTGTGTGCTGTTAAGCAGATGCTGTGTTCCACCCCAGAGATGGCTGCATTCCTGTGCAAGGTGAAGTAGAGAGTTAGAGAGTACCTGTACATTTTTCATGTGCTTTGGGCTATCTGGATGAAAGGCACAGTATCAAAGGCAGTCACAGTTATTCCGACACCCTTGGATAGCTCCAGCCCTCTTATACCAGTTTCTCAGGCCACAACAGTGAAGTTCAAAATGACAAAGGGTCCCACTTTCCATTAGGGGCCATTTAGGGGACTGATTTGCAGCAGCTCAGCCCATTGGATGCTCTTTTGAAACTGCTTATCGGTGTCACACAGGGAGCTGCTGGGTGCCGAGAATCTACCCTTCTTTAGGCGCCTCTATGGGATCTGAGCCCTTTTGAAAATCTGACCTATGCCGAGGACTGGAAGAAATCTAGCCTTTGGAGTCTAAGGGCATCCTTTAAGTTTGGTGGAACAGTTGTACTATGGGCTATTGCAGTCCTATGTAGTGTGACCAGACAGCTGAGTAACGACTACGTAGTCACAATAAATAGGACTTCATTAACCAACTGGTGTGCAATGAATAGGAGTAACTATTTCAACTAGAGGCCTCTCTTACAACTGCAGAGCAAGGGCATCTTCTAGCTTTGTGTTCTTTATTTGGATTGCTATAAAGATTGGGCCCGATTCTCCGCTCACTTACACCGGTGCAAATCCGAAGTTCACTCCCATGCCACCCAATGGAGTTAAATCTGTCACAAAGGGGAATCTGACCCCTTGTAAGTGCCTGCCTGAATGCAGGGGCAGAGAAGCGCAGGATAGGAAACAGATCACTGCTAGCGTGTCAATGGGTACGCAGAGCTTTGCTGGCCGTCAGATTTTGGTTTTGGTTTGACGGGGATGGGGAATAATCTGATCGGGAGACAGGGAATCCTTTGGGAAAAGGGGGTGCACATAGGCCTGTCTCTTCAAAGGCTTTATTTTTTTGAATATTAAAAGACTTATGTTTGGGTGGTGGGGAGTGGACACATGAGGTCTGGTGCTGGTGGAATGCAAAGCAACACCTCTTGTTAAGATTGCCTGGGCATCTCCATTCTCAAGGGCTCCTTTCAGACGTGTCTCACCCAGAGCCGGCTTTTTATGAACATTATAAAATGTTTAAATTTAAAAAAAATAAACCTGAAAAATGTTTTGATGACATTTCCCACCTCGTTTTTCACCCAATTCCAAACCTGGTTGAAATGTTCTGAAATGGGAAAAAATCTCAATTTTTTCCAAAGTCGATAAATTTCAACCTAAAAAAGGTGGGAGGGAAATTGTGTGTGTGGGGGGGGGGTGTCATAATTTTTTTCCTTTTCTCCCCTCACCTGCTCTACTTCTAACTTTGTCAAACTTGGATGTATGGGGCTGAAATTTGCTGTGCTCCCATCTAAGGGTATGTCTACACAGCAAAACCAGCCCCACAGCAGCACGTCCTAGAGGCGCCGGCGCTGCGGGGCTAACAGTAGCAACATATACATTCGGGCTCGGGCTGAAGCCTGGATTCGGAGATCCTCCCCACTTGCTGGGTTTCAGAACCCAGGCTCCAGCCCGGGCCCGGCATCTACACTGCTTTTGGGAGCTCCACCAGCCCAAGTCAGCTGATCTGTGCTGAGATTCGCTGCGGCGTCTCTCTTTTTTTGTTTTGTTTTGCTGTGTAGATGTCCCCTGACAGTGCTTTGAAACGGTTGAGCAAAAGGGGGCGCTGGTTTTTGAGGACAAAGAAAGCAGAGTATGCTCTTTGACCCATATAAGGAGAACGTTTGCATAGTTCTAGCACCTCAGTAGGACACAGACAAAGCTTGAAATTTAGCAGAGGCATGGTCCTTCCATTGCAGACGTGGTCTGGTGAAAATATCATTTTCATTTGGCCAAGTTATGAGAGTGTAAAATGTGCTGCATGCGCACTCCCTGGATTTGACAATACGATCACAGGTTTTCTACTCTCTGCTCAAAATGCTCCACTGGTTCTCTGCATGGGTGCAAATGTAACGCAAGTGGAAGCACATTTCCTTACGATCCAGTCTCTCAATGTTCCATTGGGTCTGCACCTAAGAGAGTTGGCTCCATGTTGAAGGATGCAACATCCATTCCATTCAAAGCCCTTCAGTTGCTCCCTTCTGACTTTGTCGAAATAACCCTAATTCATGGTGCCCAAATACTCATCCTTAGCACTGAGAGGTGAGATTTCTGCTCAGCAGATCGCCCAGGCCATTTCTGAGTTAGCAAATACATGAAACTTCTGACTTTCAGGCCAAGCGGCTAATAGTTTCTGGTACAGACACACCCCTCAAAAATGTATAGTTACTCCTCGGGGAATTCTGCGCCAAAACACTTAAAATTCTGTACACGCACCCCTCAAAAATGGCTTCCAGTGTATAGTCATTCCTGGGGGAATTCTGCGCCAAAACATTTTAAATGCTGCAACAAAAAAATTAAAATTCTGCATACAATTTTTCAAATTCTGCATATTTTATGTGTCAAAATAACACAATATAATCACACCAGTTTCAGTTATTTTTGGTGATTTATTTCACAATACCTGTCAGCAAATGTGTCTGTAACAATACAGACAACAAAAAAGATTCAGGAATTTTTTTTTTTTGACAAATAGATTCTTTACTAGGCATATTAATACAGAACTCTGAGTAATAATTCATTTAAACTACAATCCGGAACCGTATTTTCCACACCCCTCAGAAGCAGTGCAAAGGCTGGGGGGAGTCCGGGGTAATGGAGGAGCTGAGGGAGAGGAAAGTAATTGCTGTGAAGGAGCCTGGGTGTGAACTTGGAAGGTTGTCGGGTATGGGTGGGAAAAGTATTGAACAGGGTTTTTTTGGGGGCGGGGGGCGCAGGGAAGGACTGTTAGGGATCTCCCCCCATCAGACCCTGGCTGACCCCAGCCTCTCCCACTCAGTCAGACAGATCTGCCCTGTCCCCATGTGTCCCTCCACCCCCACTCAGACACCCACTCCCCCATCCCCATGTTGCCCTGCAACCCCTCCCCCATCACCATGTGGCCCTGCACCTCCCTCCCCCCTGTGGCCCTGCACCTCCACTCCCATTAAGCCCCTGCCCCAGTCTGTCCTCCCCCCACCAGCCCTTATGAGCCCCTGTCTGACCCCCCAGCACACCACGCTGTCTGTCTCCCCATAGCCTGTCTCCTGACCTGGCCTGAGAGGTGCTGCGAAGAAGATAGGCTCTTTCTCTTTCCTAGCTGGCTGTGAGCTGCTGCTCTGTTCTAGCACCACAGCACCCTCTAGTGGGCAAGAGGCAGAACTGCAGCAACATTCCAGCAGAAGCTTTCTTCTGCGCAGAAAATTAAAAATATGAATGGCTCATTAATTATGCGCATGCCCAGTAGTGCAGAATTCCCCCAGGTGAATGTATTATATTTGTAGTGCCGTGCTGCACAGGGGCCTCAACTGTGGCCCCATTGCACAAGGGGTTGTAAATGCATAGGGAGAAACAGGGCTTACAAGCTAAACAGACAATCAGCAGGAAGGGGAAGAGAGACACCCAGAGAGAAAGTGACCAGCAAGGCTACCCAGCAAAACAGTGGCAGGGCTGGGAACTGAACTTGAGTTCTGGTCTCAGGGCTAATGTTGCTCTCATAGCTGCTGTGAAGCTGTTACTGACCCAGAGCTGTTGTGATGAACTGGCTCAGTCAGAGGAGAAGGCTCCGGAGCCTCGTCCATATCTATTATATCAACTTGTTGTCGTAGAGCACCCACTGGCAGCAAGCCATGAAGTAAGTGCATCTGCCCCCGTTTCCCTTTGGGCCAGCCATTAAAACAAGTACAGTCTCTCGCTGTCCGATACCAAGGCCTGCCCCCAGATGTAATTTATTCATTTATATGTTCAATAGTCCATAAAACCTTCCTGGTACAACCACTCGCCCGATTCACACCATAAAATATATAGAGCTCCCATGACTGTCCATTTCCCTCATCCATGAATCCCCCAACACTTGGTTCCTAGTTCTGTTCTGCCCTTGTTCTATAGTCCAAATAACCCTAATTCATGGTGCCCAAATACTCATCCTTAGCACTGAGAGGTGAGATTTCTGCTCAGCCACCTCTTCAGGCCACCACCTGACAGTGACCAGTCTCATGTCGCTTCTACTTAGATTCCAGCAACTCAGCCCGTTGCAGCCTCCTGGCAGAGGCTCTACTTGGTAGGTCAGCTGGCTATCCCCTCTACCAGTCTCCTAGCCAATTCCTCCTCCTTCCCAGGGATTGCCTGCAGAGCGTTCCGCTCTCTGAAAACATCCGCTCAATGTTCAGCATCAGTCAAAAAAAGCTAACCAAATGTTAGGAACCACTGGATAGATAATAAGACAGAAAATATCATAAATCCATGGTACATATGCCAGCACCTTGAATACTGTGTGCAGAGCTGGTCGCCTCATCTCAAAAAAGCTATATTAGAATTGGAAAAGATACAGAGAAGGGCAACGACAATGATGAGGGGTATGAAACAGCTTCCATATGAGGAGAGATTAAAAAGACCGGGACTGTTCAGCTTGGAAAAGAAAGAGACGACTAAGGGGGGATATGATAGAGGTCGATAAAATCATGACTGGTGCAGAGAAAGTAAATAAGGAAGTGTTATTTACTCCTTCGCATAACATAAGAACTCAGGGTCACCCAATGAAATTAATAGGCAGCAGGTTTAAAAATAAACCAAAGGAAGTATTTCTTCAGACAACGCACAGTCAACCCATGGAACTCGTTGCCAGAGGATGTTGTGAAGGCCAAAACTATAACAGGGTTCAAAAAAGAACTAGATACATTCAAGGAGGGTAGGTCCATCAATGGCTACTAGCCAGGATGGGCAGGCATGGTGTCCCTAGCCTCTGTTTGCCAGAAGCTGGGACTGGACGATAGGGGATGGATCATTTGGTGATGACCAGTTCTGTTCATTCCCTCTGGGACACCTGGCATTGGCCACTGTCAGAAGACAGGATACTGGGCTAGGTGGACCTTTGGTCTGACCTAGGATGGCCATTCTTACATCCTAATGTTCCCTGCAGTCTGTCTCCCAGACAGCTCTCACCTGCCCCTTTCCTTGCCCCTCCAGTCTGTGCTCTCAGGCGGCTCTGACTCATCATGTCTCTTCCCTCTAGGCTCCAGCTGCCCTTTTAAGCCCAGTTGGGGGCAAGCTGACCAGTCACATGTGCAATGGCTTCCTCCCACCCTCCTGTCCCAGTTTACTAATAAGTCCCCTTCTCAATCACCAACAGATTTCTCCCCTTGCATCCAGCATTTTAATCTCTTTTTGCGACAAACAGGTTCCTTAACTGAGCAGCCTGCTGCAAAATACTGTGACAAACCTGTGGTATTAGCAGCATGTAGGATGGGCACCAAGTCTGCTCAAAGGCCACAGTGTCACTGTGACGAGGACAGAGACCCTCCAGCTCCACTAGCACAGGCCCCCGACCTTGGGGAAAGTCTCCATGAGCAGTACGGTTCTTATGACACACAGAGCAGTCTTAATTCCATCCAGCAGGGGGAAGTGGTACTGATACACACTAATCCATTCATCCCAAAACCTAGTCTAGTGGGCCCGCTTGCTGTTTCGAGTTTCATTTCAGATTTCCTAATTTTCCCAGCAAAGTGAGATCATCTCACCACCAGGGAGAGGCAAATCTACAGTTTGTTTCGTTTTCAGGCAAGGTAAACACTCTTCCTCCCAATGGTAGATAAAACCTCAATCCTGGATTGACCAATCAGATGCCATGTCATCCTCCCTGCAGAATTCTGGGTAACTGACTGACAAACAGACCCAGCTGGTCTCACTTTGCAAGTCTCCACTCTCAGCAAGAATGCGCCTTTTTAGGACAGGGAAACCGCCCAGGGAGCTACAGAGAAGTTTCTTAATCCCCTGTCAACTGCAGGGGAACAGATCTGTTCCCTGATTCATTTGCGGCTGAATAGAGATGGAGCTTTAACAAAGCCCTGGATGTGAATTAAAAGCCAGATTTTCATTTTGCAGATTGATGGCGCTTTACATTGGGCCAAAACAAATCCCCTGCTCTAGACACTCCTGAACTTTGACTGTTTGCCGACTTACAATTTTATCTTGAGTTATGACATTCCTGGATTCATGGGATTGCATGACAATTTCAGCTCATTCTTTTTTTAAAACAAGTTTCTTCCCCTCTGGCTGCAGAGAAGAGCTTGAAAACATGACCCAAGCACCCTGTGACACCCAGGCACCCCAATATTCACCAGTCATGTAATTAGGATATGTTTTATACAAAGTCTGCCTTGTGAGGTGTCATTCTAAAAGTCTTGATCTGCTAGACATTAATATCTCGTTGGATTGAATGTGCTATCGTCGTATGTGATGTTTTGAAGTTTGGCTATGTAAGTGTTACGGAAACATACTGTGAGGTTGAAAACACCCACAAGCAGCCTTTCCGGCGCAACAGTAAAAAGGCCAAACAACGTTAATGGCTTATTGAGGAAATTCACAAAAGCACAAGGATTACCTCAGGAACTGTGTACAATAGAAACCTCTCAGAGATAGCACTGCACAATGGGAACTGTTTGACCCAGGCCACAGCAACAGAGCTTTCCAGCCAGTGGGAAGGAGATACAAAAGGGGGACAATGACATCATGATGGTACTTCATTCTCCCTACAACACCACACCTGGAAACACCTGAGGAATAAAGACTGACCAGGGGGGAGTACTGGTCCCAGGCTAAGGGATTGCTAGCCTGAGTATGAAAACCTGGGAAAGCCAAGGCAGCTTGTGCCTTAAGAATCTGCCAGCCTGTTAAAAACACTCAGGGTGAGAATTTGTTACTTTATATCTTACCTATTTAGTATATTAAGTTTAAATTGCATTCTGTTTATTTGCTAGGTAATCCGCTTTGATCTGTTTGCTATCCCTTATAATCACTTAAAATCTATCTTTTGTAGTTAATAACTTGTTTTTGTTTTGTCTAAAACCAGTGGGTGGAAATCATAACTGGGGGGGCAGAACACTGTTGCATCTCTCTCTCCACATTGAGGGAGGAGGTGACTTTCATGAGCTTATGCCGTACAGTTTCCTGTGAAGTGCAAGACGGTATAATTTTGGGTTTACACTTGGGGGGGGGGTGCCTTAGGAAGTGGGAGGTGCCTTAGCTGAGCCTTCCCATGCAGAGCTGATCTCAGCACCTGTGTGTGTAGCTGCAGCTGGGTGTATCCCTACCTGTGTGCTGGTGAAAGTGTGAGACCAGGAGCGTGTCTGCAGCTTGTCACAGCATTACAGGGTGAGTGGAAGCCCAGGCTGGTGGGTCAGGGGGCTCAGTGGTACCCAAGTTCCAGGCAGCACCCCGAGGGGGGGGAACCCATCACAAAACCCTTATAGCTCAGAAACCAAAGGCAAATAAAAAAGAACTCAAAATGCATTATTTAAAAAACCCTCATTATTTTTACACCAATCTCAAGATTTTTTTGGACCCAACTCATGAGACTTGAACACCCGGGGCTGGCAAGACTGTATCCAGATCTGAATGTTGCAGTGTGAGGCAGGGGCCATTGCTTCCCAGGTCTTCCAAGAACCATCTAGCAGACGCTTGGGTAGCATAAAATGAAGAGCAAAGTTCCCTATTGTGGGACAAAGCACTGTACATTTTGCAGTTTAAAAATGCCTTATTGGCCAGGTGACTTACTTCCGCATTCCCTTCACTAAGCCTCGTGCACACATTTCACAGCACATTCAGACACTGTCACATCATGGCCACAAAAGGGGCCCTCGAATTTTGACAGGACACGCTTGAAAAAAAGGCTTTTGACACACACACACACACACACACACACACACACACTCCTGGCTTTCAAAACCCAAAGATACAAGGATGATGGACTCACCTTTCCATTGGGACTCGCTTTCTTAAATACTCTGCAAAACAAGGAAGGGAAAGATTTGTTAGCAACAAGAGAAGAGAGATTTTGAAACCAGGGTGAACTTCACAGGGGCATGCAGCCGTACTGGCATAGCTAAACCGGGGGAGCCAAAACGCAATATAGGCAAGCCCGGGGCTTATTTAGGCATCTATATATACGGATTTTGATATAATCTGTCTGTCTACCCCGTGCTTAACCCTGTAGTACCAGAGTCCCTAAAGTTTGCTCGAAGCTCTGATCAGCATTAGCTGATCTTTTAACTCCTTCTCCAAACTGGACAAAACCCAGTGGAGTGCAGCCATCACTCAAGCAAGCCACGCACTGAAATCAGCGGCAGCGTGACTGTGAGTCTGTTTAAAGCCAGCGGTCGTCTCAAGGGTGGGGATGGGAGCAGAGACTGAATTCTGGCAGCACATTTTGCAGCTAACACTCACTATTTCGAGCTAACTAACAGGAGGCAGCAAGGTCTAGCAGAAGGGGTGCCAGGCTAGAGCTGGGGACACTCATGTTATATTGCCAGCTCTGTGTGACCTTGGGCATATCGCTCCCCCTGTGCCTCAGTTTCCCTGTGTCTAAGGGTAGCCCCTCCTCTGGCAGACTCCAGCACCCCAAGGATGCCTGCCTCTGTCCCCTTTAGTCACCCACGCAAAGGAATACTGTCTCTCTCAGCAGAAAATTCAAATCCTTTTATTCACAAAGTGCCACAGCCAGCAGACCCCTTACAGAAAAATCAGCTCTTCCCCAAGGAAAACCCGGCACAACACTGCAGCGCTTCACTGTGTAACCCCTCTGCCCCACTTCCTTTAGCTCCTCTGCCAGCGCCCCGCTCTCCACGCCTCCTACCTGAGACTTCCAGGACCCATGTCTCCCCGTGAGCCTTCTCCTGCAGCCCACTCCCAGGCCTCCTCACTGGAGGGTCCTACCCCTGCTCTGGGGGATCCCCCTCCAGAGTCCATCCCTTGCTTCTAGGCCTAGCTTGCATTTGCCAAACTGGTTCTTCCCCTCATTCCCTGGGGCCCACTGCATGAGCCTTCCTGCGACATTCATTCAATCCTTCCCTGCTCAGTTTGTTTTCACACAGCTCTCCTTTATACAGGCCTGGTGCCTTCTCTCAACCCCAGCTGGGAGACAGCTGGCCAGCCACTAGTGCAGTGGGCCCTGCTCCCTCTTAAAGGGGCCTGTCACCAGTGAGAGAGCCCCAATCTCAGTCGGGGCCTGGATAGGGTGACCAGATTTCATAGAATATCAGGGATGGAAGGGACCTCAGGAGGTATCTAGTCCAAGCCCCTGCTCAAAGCAGGACCAATCCCCAGACAGATTTTTGCCCCAAATCCCTAAATGGCCCCCTCAAGGATTGAACTCACAACCCTGGGTTTAGCAGGCCAATGCTCAAACCTCTGAGCTATCCCTCCCCTCCACAAGCAGGATGCCATGCGGGGCTGTCCTGAGCCGCTTGGTGTTGCAGCTCACCTGAGACATCCTGCACCCTGCATGGGGCTGTACCACGCCACTTGGCTTTGCTGCTCACCTGAGCCTCGTGCCCCGGACTGACTGCTGAGTCCCACGGCGCCTGGCACTGGGGCTGTCCACCTGAGCCCCATGCCACCCTGGGCTGACCGCCCAAGCCCTGTGCTGCCTGGGACTGGGGTTGGGGCTGACTACCTGAGCCCTGCGCTGCCCCGGGCTGATCGCCCGAGCCCGGCACCGCCCAGCGCCTTGTGTCGCCACTGGCCTCCCCAAACATTCCTCCACGCCCCCCTAAGGGGGCTCAACCCACTGGACATTTGTTCCCTTTGCTCTTGCCAACTGATCAGAGCAACTTGCAACAGGCAAGAACAAACGGGACAAAGGCCCATTTTTGCCCCCCCCAAAAGTCAGCATGTCCAGGACGGGGCTTAAAAAAGGGGAGTGTCCTAGCAAAAATGGGATGTTTGGTCACCCTAGGCCTGTCGCATTAGAAAGCATTCTCTGCAAAGCTGATGCTCTGTGATGCGGCTGCTCCATTTGTTCTGGAGTTGCTAGAAACCAGGGGGCATTGAGGGAGGAAGTCTGGGCTGAGAGCTGCCTCCCTGGTGGATACGTTAGCATCATGCAGCTGAGGAAGGTGACAATCCCTCGGCAGAGGCAGCAGCCGTGCAAGCTCACTTGACTGCCAGGTGCTTGGCAATGGACCCCGTGTTGCCGCTGCACGTCCACATCCCGGCTGCCGTCAGAAAGTCAAACGCTGGGGGTTTCTTTAAGGAGGTTGGTGAAGTGATAATTGTGCCGAGCTGGGAGAGAGGATCTGCTACTGCAACTCGGGAATAATTCCCTGCGTCCTCCTCAGTAGGACTGCTGCAGGAAATGTCACTCGAGAGCGTCTGTCTGGCTAGACTCATCGCCCAGGGACCCCAGCGCCTCCCACAGAGTAACCACAGAGCAGCTCCGCCATGGTCACCCAGCGTCAGGAGCAGAGCTGGGAGAGAACACAGGCAGCCTGACTCCAGGAAGCTGTGCACTAATCCAACGCCCATTGAAGCCAAAGGGAGTCGGTCCCTTGATTTAAACGGACGTTTACGTCCAGTCCATGGATAGAGGTGGGGTAAAATCACCTGGGACCCCCTACGGGGCTAGCGTCCATTGCACCCAGCTCAGCCTGCTTAGAATATCTGCACCTAGACAGACGGGAAAGGAATCTGGTGTCTCTTGAATCTGTCCGAGTTCTCTGAGCACAGGGAATAAAGGAGATTAGTTATGGCTGATATCGCTTATTTGGACGTTGAAGAAGCCTTTGGAAAGTCCCTCACGAGGGGCTATTAGGGAAACTAACAGGCCGAGAGGTGAAGTGTCGCCCTGGCTTCACGACGGGCTAAGAGACAGGAAACAAAGATCTGGGGTCAAATGGTCAGTTTTCATCATGGCTAAAGGGAGCAGCTGCCACAAGGCTCCATGCGAGGGCTGGTGTTAGCGTAATTCTTCAGGCTTTAGAAGAGGGAGAGAACGGGGCCAGGGGACGTGTGCAGATGACACAAAGTCACTGAGGTTCATCAGGGCTAGAGAAGACAGAGAGGAACGTTGGAGGGACCTAGCAGAGGTAGGGGGATGGGCACCGTGATGGCGGTGTCGGCAAATGCAAAGCGAGGGGCCTTGGGAGGAACAATTTGAGATTGTGGCATACGTCGCTGGGATCTGACATAACTGTAACCAGTTGGGGGACAAACCCGGAGAGCCTCTCTCCATCTGTGCTATGCTACCTAGATGTACCAGGGTCAGTTCTGGTCACCCTATCTCCAAAAAGATGGAGCAGAAAGACGGGGGCAGCTTGTGAGAATAATTAGAGAGGCCTGGTGAGAAACCCACAGCCGGAGAGACTGAAAAGATTGGCCCTGTGTAGCTGAGAAGCCGAAGGAGAGGAGGCATGATAAGGTATAGGACACACACTGACTGGTGCAGAGAAGGGCAATCAGCCGCTCCTATTTACCCTTTCATAATGCAAGAGTAACCCACGCGTGAGTTTGTTACAAGTCACCCTCTGTGCCTGATCCACAGAGGTTATAAATTGTGACAGCCCATAACTGGGGAACCTCGGCTCTGGAAGTGCCTGATTCCGTGTCCGGGGTGTCAGCCCAGGGACCAGCCACTGCACAAGCACCAGCAGACGTTAACACTCATAAATAACTATTCGCTGCCCACTGCGGGGATTTGGACTCTGGCACCTTCCGCTGCAGTATGTGGTACTGGCCATGCTCCGAGACAGGCTGCTGGATTCGGTGGGGCGTTGGTCTGATCCAGCCTGGCAGCTCCTGGGAGCTGAGACGATCTGCCAGGACTTCCACAGGCTGTGTCACAATATCGCCCGTGAGCTCTTACTATGATTCATTGTCTGGAACAGCACGTCGGATTCCCAGTCGGGGGCCAGGACCCCGTCGGTGCCGTACGGATTATCCCAAAGAGTTTTCTCTCCAAGTAATCTCCGTAACAATGGGTAAACATGCCAAGGAGTGTACAGGGCCCCAAGTCCCGCGGCCTTCTTGCCTTGGGCTAGGCAGGGCTTGCGATTTGCTCTTTCATCTCCATTGGATCCAATATCCCCAAACCGTTTTAACAGAAGCCGGGTTAGACGAAGACCAGGTCAGCCAGCCCAAGACGGGATCTCTGTGTTAGAAAAACGTCTGCCCTTTACGGGGGGCACTCACAGCACTGCGGGAACTTTGGCTGAGATTCTGAAAGGGACGGAAGGATTTAGGCACCCGCTGGAATTCAATGGGAGTTGGCCACCTACTTCCCTTCCAGGAGGTTCCCCATGTCACAGGATGCCACGGAGGCAGGGAGTGAACTGACAGGCCCAGGGTCCGTGCCAAGTCACCGCTCAAGGGAATAAGAGCTCGTTTGCTCTTGGTCCACCACAGTTGATGGGACGCAGCCCTATGTCCCCTGTTTGAAAGGGGAGGTTGTCGCATTAATCAGGACACTCTCTGGGAGACCTGCCTTTTCTTGTCTCACACCCGACACAACACGACCTCTACGCAGCACAATACATTGCCTCTGAACTTGCCTTTGTGTGTCAATTTCACCAACTCTCCCTCCCCTTTCCGAGGCCTCCTGGGCAGCTCTTGCCCACCTAATCCACCCTTCCGAAAAGATTCCTAGACTCAGCCACTGGGAGGCAGCGTGATTCAGTGGGGTGGGCTCTGGCCTGGGAGTCAGGGACCTGGGTTTTAGTCCCAGCTCTGCCACGGGGTGAGCACGGGCAAGCCACTTCCCGTCTCAGTTTCCCCTCCCACCGTTTGTGTTGGCTATATAGATACAGAGCTTGTCTCTCTGTGGGTTTATGCAACACCCAGCATGATGGAGTCCCCATCTGAGTCAGGGCCTCTGCTGTAATGCTAATAAACAACCCCAGCAGGGGAGAGAGAAGCTGACAAGCCGAAACCCAAACCGAGTCTTGCTTTATTGATTGAGCAGCAGCTAAATGCTTTGTGTCGAAGCTTTTCCCAGCTCTAAGAAGTGTCAACATCTCGGTGACCCCAGGCTCCCCTGCCCAGCGTTACATCTTCAGCTCTTGTTCTCCCAAAGGGGCTGGGTGCCGGATTCCCCTCAGATGTTGGGGGTTATTGTTTGCACACCGTGCAGCTGGAGAGAGGTTCTTTGTGCTTCTGTTCCGCTCCCCATTCGCTACACAGCAGCAGCAGCAGCTTCACAGTTGCTCAGAGAATCGCGGCATAATTGGAACGCTACTTCCCTTCCCTTTCACGTCCCTGCCAGCTGCTCTGTCATTTCAAAGGCAGTGCAGTGACATCTGCGCTCTCCATTTCACTGCTGGAGGGTGGCATCTTCCCCTCCATCCTAAGGCAAAGGCATGTGGGGTCAGGGTGTATTACTGCAGTGACCGTGTAGCCTAGTGGTCAGAACACAGGAGCAGGGCTCAGGATTCCTGGGTTCTAGTCCTCGCTCTGGCGCGCTCTGTGACTGCACATCACTTGGTGTCTCCACGCTTCAGGTTCCCCCAGCTACGAAGCGGGTGTACCAGACCCTCGCAAGGGGACTGGGAAGCTTAGTTCATTAATACTTCCAGAGCTTTGTGATTCTGGGGGGAAAGCCACCCCGGGAAGCTCAGAGCCATTGAAAAAGAAAGAGGTTCTCTGTGCAGGTGTGTGGTATCAGCCCCTCAGCCAAGCTGTCTCCTTCGTCAAAGCGAGCGCTGGCCAGTTTATGGCGCTGTGTATCCTCTGGGCTTCGAGGGCAAAGGCAGCAGCCTGCAGGCGTGAACCGGCAAGAGGCAGCAGCGGGAGGGTCCGTGCTCATTGTTCTGGCCCAGCAACAGCTGCGAGAAAGGCAAGTGGGGACGCTGGGGATGCACCTCTGGCTCCCTGCGCGTTCTGGCCAATCTGCCAGACTCCTTGGGGCGGGGGGGGCATCTTGGCAGATAACCAGCGAGGTGCCAACCCAGGCCAGCGCCTCTGCTCCCAGCTCATTGGGGGCACCTCTGCAGTCGGGTCCCAGGGAAGCAGAGAGCTCGCTGTGCACATGCAGGGAAGTGGAGCAGGCGGGCACAGGCCGGGAAATGAAGCACACACACAGGTGAATCCAAACCCAGAACACGGAGACGCTGACACAGGGAAAATCACTGCTCATACAGAGGCACTACACAGACACACCCAGAAAGATGCATGCCCACCTGAGCACCAAAACCACAGCCGCACGTGCCCACAAACACAGAGAGATAGCCCAGCCCTCTACAGCCTTGCTTTGCTCAGTCATAGAATCATAGAAGATTAGGGTTGGAAGGGACCTCAGGAGGTATCTAGTCCAACTCCCTGCTCAAAGCAGGACCAACCCCAACTAAATCATCCCAGCCAGGGCTTTGTCAAGCCTGACCTTAAAAACCTCTAAGGATGGAGATTCCACCACCTCCCTAGGTAACGCATTCCAGTGCTTCATCACCCTCCTAGTGAAATAGTGTTTCCTAATATCCAACCTAAACCTCCCCCACTGCAACTTGAGACCATTGTTCCTTGTTCTGTCATCTGCCACCACTGAGAACAGCCTAGATCCATCCTCTTTGGAACCCCCCTTCAGGTAGTTGAAAGCAGCTATCAAATCCCCCCTCATTCTTCTCTTCCGCAGACTAAGTAACTCCAGTTCCCTCAGCCTCTCCTCACAAGTCCTGTGCTCCAGCCCCCTGATCATTTTCAGTCTCAGCCCCGCCCCCCCGCTCGGTGTCATGTCCTGAGGACAGCGAAGCATTTCCAGCTCCTCCCTGGCCTGCCGTACCCAGAGTTGGCGGCGCCCCTCTCCTTCGCAGCAACTGACCCAGTTTGCTGCGTCACAAGCAATTAGCTACACAGCTCCTTCCCCGGAGAGAGCGCGGAGCTAGCGCCAGGCCTTTGCACACCACATGCGCCCGCTTGCCAGCATTCCCTACGGCCCAGCGAGCAGCCTGAGCTCCCATCACCTTCGCAGGGAGCACCCAGCTCCTAGTAACCTCTGGTTGCGGCAGTGACTGACTCTAATCAGCGCTATTTTGCTCCCCGTTAGAAGGCTCCCCAAACCACTGAACTACCCTAATCCAAGCCCACCAATCCGGGGCAGAGTGCGACCGTCTCCGTTTCGTCCCACGAGGTGCCGTGCAGATCGCACTGACAGTCACGGTCCAGAAGCTTTACAATCCCACCTGCCCGGGCGAATTCCAGGGGCAGGCACGGAGTCCGTGCACAGAAAGAACCAACCGGCAGGACGAGCTGGTGTGTACAGCAACCAGGTCCGGAGGGAGTACTGAAAAATACGGCCCATGTATGCCATGTTCCCCTCTAGCGGCTAGTCTGCACAGAGGATAACAGCCACCTACTGCTGCCAGCTAATGGAGTTTCTTCTTTAAGTTCAGGTAACAGTGGGGTGTGCGCTGGGGATTTAAATGGCGCTGAAATGCAACCTGAGCCGGCATTAAAAGGCAGTTCCCAGCACAACGCAGGAAAGTTTGCACTCTGCAGCGCCCAGGGACTGGTGGTCTCTGACCGGGAGCACTACAGGAATGGGCCCGTGGGGACTAACAGGGGAGCTGGTCAGAGATGACCCAGTGCTGTAGATCTTTAATTAGCAGCTCTGATTCCATTAGCACCTGCCCCGGCCTACCCATTATTCATCTCAAACCGGCCCCCGGCGTGTTTTACAGCCCGCCCCAGGCAAAGGAGATGAAAACGCGTTCCGTTTTCCTGGAAAGGCTCATATTTTAGTCATGCCTCCATGAATTTTTCATTGCCACCCTCCTCCTTTTCCCCCTCCCCCCTTCGGGAAGATAGGACGGATTTCAATTCGGCGCAATGTGGCCTCGACAGAAGTCAAGGCGTGACTGAGGGCGCGTGCCCGCCTCGCGGCTCTGGCCGGGGAGCGGACAGGAAAGGAAACCGAGCCGCTGCAAAGGCGTCTGCAGCGCCGGTTCCCAGGGGAACACGGGGCGCTGATGTTGTAATGGCGGCCCTAGCTGTCTTCTGCCATTTCCTGTCTACGGGCCAATTAAGGGCAGCGTTTTACAATGGAAATGGCCCTGGAAACAAAGAAATCCTGAGCTGCCAAGGCAGAATTCAGAGGCCTGCTGGGTCCAACCCAGATCTAAGCTCGCTCAGGGCATCAGGGGGGTCACTATGCGGCTGGGTCAGCTCACGCTGCTGCATGTGCCAGCAAGTCCGACCAGGTTCCAGAGCCACTTACAATCTTGGAGCAGAGGGGGGGCTTGGCAAGAGAGGGGAGCACACACGGGGGTCGCGACCAACACCCGCGATTCAGCAGAGGTTTTTAGGCTCCTGCTGACAACGTTCACAATGTTTCCTTGCAGCGACATGCCGGGGCAAGTGGGATGAGTCCTGGGAGCTGCGGATCAGACTCAGCGCTCGCTTTGGGCCATACGTGCCCCCCCCGAGGCATGCTCCCCTGCGAGTCCCTCCCCCTTGATGTTCAGCGTACACTTTCCCTGGACTCATCCCATCACTCCTAGCGAACCCCCCCCCTAAGCCAAATCGCCATCACTTAACTTCCTCTCGCCCACGTTATACACGTAGGGCAACATTCTGCCCCCTGCGACCCCAGCGTACGTGCTCTGATCGCCACGGGTCCGCACCAGTACCACGGAGCCCACGGCACTTAGCTCCTGTCATCTTTTCCCCTGCTCAGTTCTGCTGCTCATTTCTGAACAGTTTCCAGTTCCTGGCTCCCTCGCTCCCAACCTGCCCAGAACTGAACCGTCACCCCAGGTGCTGTTCCTGTCCGGACGCAGCTCACTCCCCACCGGGCCTATCTGCTGCTGTTTGGCTTTGCTCGCCCTGGTTGTATCTGTGGCACGTTCACCCCACTATCTCAGCCTCACACCTTCCCGGGAGACTCCCACCGACTTCCTCTGCCTTCACCTGGCTTCCCCCAGGTGCATTAGCCTGCATTTCTCCTCATGCCAATCTCTGTTCAGTAGTTTCTAACCTCTCCCACCCCCTTTGGCTTCTTTCTCCGTCCTGGTGTTTGCAGCTCCTCACAAGTCAGTGTCAGCTGCACACGGACATGCTCTTTACTCCCTTTTCCAGATCACTCATGGCAATGGTAAATAAGACCAAACCCAACCCTGATCCCTGAGTTATGTGCCAGCAGGCAACTCCCCCAAACAGATACCACTGATATTTAGCATTACACTTTGGCCCAGATCCGTGGCTGCATGGGAGCGGTGTTCAGCACAGCTTAGAGAGCTGGGGGGCGGGAGGGGGCAGGGAGAAGGGTAGACTTATGCTATCTTTGCATCTGTCAGTCCTGGGTCCAACCAGTTACCCAAGTGATCTCTGGCATAAAGCGGAGCAGCCTCAAGGTTGCTCTACTTTGCACAAGCTGCCAGTGGCTCCAAAAGGGCATAGAGACACCTCTTCCATGCCCCCTATTCCTGGGGCTGGTCGTGGAGGTGGGGTAGGAGCTGCTTCAGTAGTTCTATACCACCTGGAGATTTTCACACCCACGGGATCTCCTCCCCGGTCCAGGAAAGCAGCGCAGCAGGACAAGATCTGCCTCTCCATTTATAGCACTGAAGCCAGTTTTCAATCCACCAACCAGTGTTTCTCCCCAAATCAATTCAAATTAATTCACCAAGGGAGATCGTGAGAGACATGGTAACACTATGTTGGGTCTGCTACTTCCCGCCTTCACTCGCTCATTGGGCAATTCGCCCCGAGACACGACACGGGTTCACGTGGCCCCGGTGCTTAGCGCTCATGCTGCTGTTACCCTTTGGCTAGTTAGTGATTCTTCCTCGTATTTGGGCCGTTCCTTTGCTAGGGACAGACCCACAGCGTGGAAACAACCAGGGTCCCTCTGCTTCCTTCCTCCAGAAGCCATTGCCCATTTGCCCTTCTACGCAGCTGTCTGATCTCCCCCTCCCGCTCGGAAGTACCGTCAGAGGAGCAGTAAGACCTTGAGCAAATTGCCTCTGAGATGGTGCAGCTGTGATGGATGGAGGCTGAGACAGAGCCATGTTGGCTTCGGGAACTGCACTGAGACCCAGAGCAATGTCAGCAGAACCAAGTAAACCTAGGCCAGCCCTGACAGGTGTTCGACCTGTTGTTAAAAACCTCCCGTGACGGGGATCGCAGCCCCCTCGGGAATCAGTGCCAATGCATAACTCTCCTTCGAGCTGGACACTTTTTCCCTAATACCTAAAACTCCCTTTTGGCCTCTACGGAGCCAGGCTGTGCTGAGCTGGAGATGGAAGCCATCTGGAGCTGAGCTAATCCCGAAGTATGCAGCGCAAACAGCTGCCGTGGGGCTAATGCTCCTGGTGTTACGGTCCAGTTCCTAGTTCCTCCTCCCGCTGACGCACTTAGATGATCTTGCGGTTAAGACCCCTGGGACTGGGAGGTGTGGGTTCAATTCCTGGCTCTACCACTGACTCGCTGCAGCACTACAGCTCCGTGCCTCAGTTTACCCAGTGGTGTAATAGACACAACAATACTCCTTTGTAGGTTTAGAGCACAGGCTCTTCAGGACAGATTCTCCCTTACTGCATGAGTCCAGCACAATGGGGCCCTGATCTCAGTCAGGCCCTCTAGGCGTGTCCCTCCCGACTGACCCCTGCCAGCAGAGGACCAACCAGCAGGTCGGGGAAGGTGCCGCTTAACTCTGTTCATATGGCCCTAGCCTTAGAGCCACCAAACCTAGAGTCAGAAACCCAGGTCCCTGGAGCCCTGCTCAGGCAGTGACTGAGGGCTCGCAAGCTGTAGCACCCAGCTCAGCTTCTGGTCCTCCCCTACTCAACTGCCTGTTCCTGTTTACAGAGCCCGGCCCCTCCCTGACTGCCCCAGGTGCCTCTGGCTGTGTGCACCAGGCTGTCCCCAAAAGGGGCAGAACACCCCGTGCTGTAGCACCAATGATAACGTCTGCCCTGACCACACAGGGCTGACTGATCTGTCCCAGCATGCACTGGGCCGAGCATAAAACCGGGGATGGGTTTGCAGGGGTGGTAGGCGGCGGTGGGTCTGGCGGTCTCTTCCTGGCTGTTCCACAGTCCCGGCCAGGAACCTGGAGGGGATATTGCTGAGTTAGGAGCGGACCACGCTCTGACGCCCGAAGGCAGCCAGCCTCATTCGTAGGCACCGTGCACTGGAGTCATGCAGACCTCACAGGCAAAGCCGAACGCAAACCCAGCTCCCGATTTATTGCACAGTCAAGACAGTCCTCACCACACGATCACGGCCTCCGGCAGATAACAGAGGTCTGGCAGGGTGTAATGACCCCCCGCAATAAAGCTTTTCCCATAAATCTCCCCTACTGAAAGGTGCCACCTTCCAGTTATTAATCTAACCCTGGCCTAGGAGGCCCCACCAAGCTACTACATTACATTAATGGACTGGGAATGGCACCATCTCTCTCTTCTCTGCTTTATGTGATCATAAATCTCCAATGCTTTCTCCACGCAGCAGCAGCTAATGAGTCGGATCGGAGGAGCCAAGGGGCCAACCTTTCTTCAGCACTAACCGTTCAGCGGAGGGTCGTGGAGGGATAGAAATAGCCAGGCCCTGCTGAAAAATAAAGGATGCCTACGACTCGTGAGAGCTCAGCAGCCTGGGGATCAAAGGGTTAAAACCACAGGCCGGGTGAAAGGAAGGGCCCATCGATCCAATAGAGCACTAGCAGGCAACGCTTAGCAAACAGGGCACGACCTGCTCCCAGCATTCCTGCTACAAGCTGGCACA
The DNA here is from genome assembly GCF_011386835.1 of Chrysemys picta bellii. Taxonomy (NCBI): domain Eukaryota; kingdom Metazoa; phylum Chordata; order Testudines; family Emydidae; genus Chrysemys; species Chrysemys picta. The sequence continues at coordinate 346,497,730 of NC_088791.1, forward strand.
CACACAAACCCTCCCCTACGCTCAAGCGGGGAGGGGAAGGTGTAGATTTCAGGATCTCCCACTCCAGAGATGCTGGCGCCTGGTGCTCGAGCTGTCTTAGCGCTCGTGGCCTGGGTGGGCCTCCACTCACCAGAGGGCAATATAGTGCTACGCTGGAGCAGGTCGGATATCCCAGCCAGTAGAGAAAACGCTGGTAGTTCAATTCCCTTCTCTGCCACAGACTTCATGTGTGACCGTGGGCATGTCACTTAGCCATTCCGTGCCTCAGTTCCCCATCTGTGCAATGGTGATAACAGCCCTGCCCTGCCCCCTGGGGTGTGTGAGGCTAAAGATTGTGAGGTGCTCAGATGCTCTGGTGATGGAGGCCAGGTAAGTACCAAAGACAGGTCCCCCTGGCGGACCCTGTTCAGTGAGAGATCGAGTGCTTGCAGTTCTCTCTGGGCCCGGTTCTGCAAGGCGCTGAGCACTTGCAGCTCTTGCTGACTTCCCTGCGAGCGCAGGGTGCTCAGCGGGCCGCAGGGTCCCGTTATATGGCACACTCCCTCTGGTGGAGAGTCCAACCCAATTTACGGCTCAAAGTGATCCAGGGGGTGGGAGGGTCGGAAGGATCCATGGAAGATTCACCCACCTCTGAGGACCAGGTTAGAGGGGTGCAGGGTCACAAGGGTCTGGCTCTGCTGTTCTGTGAGTGCTTTGCAGGTGAGTTGGTACGTTCTCCGCTCACAAAGGGCAAAGCGGGCAGTGTAATGTAATCAAGTCAAACCCCATTCACAGCAGATTTGCTCCAGCCACTGCCAAGCAAGAAGGGCCAGGACAGATCACCGGTCGGCTCCGTCATGCTGAGACGCTGTGGCACTTGGCCAGGGACGGCGCTCAAAAAGTCAAGTAGCAATTAGGTGCAGCGTGAAAAGCTGCAGCGAGGAGTTAGGGGAATGAGAATGGACAGGGCTGCAGGGCAGAGTTGAATGGAGCCGCATGCCACGACCATCCACAACACCGTCTGCCAGCCACGGGATGTCTACTCCACTTGACAGAAACTGTGCATCTTCCTCAACCTCTGTTCACTTGCCCCCAGATCCTCCTTCCCCATGACATCCAGCCTCAGACGTGTGCGCTCAGGAGCGGATTACAAACCCCGCCTTGTTGTGCTCAAAGAGCTCAATCTATTTAGCTTAACAAAGAGAAGGGGGGACTCGATTACAGTCTAAGGATCTACACGGGGCACAAATATTTAATAAGGGACTCGTCAGTCCAGCAGAGACAGATCGAACACGGTCCAATGGCTGGAAGTGGAAGCGAGACTGGAAATAAAGTGCAAATTTTTAATGGCGAGAGTAATTAGCCGCTGGAACAATTTACCAGAGGTCGTGGTGGATTCTCCATCACTGAGAATTTTTAAATCAAGACTGGCTGGTTTTCTAGAAGCTCTGCTCTAGGAGTTATTTGGGGACAGGTCTCCAGCCGGTGCTATGCCGGGGGTCCGACTGGATGATCACAACGGTCCCTTCTGGCCTTGAAATCGATGAATCGATGATCTCTACCTATCCTCTCTCGTCTGTTTCCTGCTCAACCATCTGATTTCCATTGTCGCCCCTTCTGGAGCTTTCCTGGCACACACATCTGTGCAGTGCCTAGCACAACGGGGCCCTGGTTTCTAGCGGTGATGCTGAGAGGAGAGGAAGAATTGAGAATACTGCACCAGATCTTCAGCTGGTGAAAAGCATCATAGTCAATTGACTTTAATAGAGCTACGATGATTTACACTAACTGAGGATCCAGCCCTCGGTTTTCTCTGTCTCTCTCACTCCCTTGCTATCGCTCCCAGTAACATACGAATCCATAGAGCTCCCACCACCACATGCCATCAGCAGGGAATGCACCTGGCATCTCCATCACTGAAAAGCACAGCCGCCCATCACTTGAGCAACCCCTATATGCTGTGCAAACAGCCACTAGAGGGGGACATTCCACACCTAACCAGCCTGTTACACAAATGGCAACTGTTTAGCCAAATGGCGCATCGGGCACCAGGGGTGTGATACAGAAGTGCCGGGAAGAGACTGAACTTTCCCTCCAAGCCCCAGTCACCTGACGCTGGAAAGGGTTACAAAGCATTGTACTCCGGTCACACAGCAGAGGTCAGCACCTCTAGACTCCGAGAGCTGCCATCACACAGTGGAGTGGTTAACTACGGGGAGAAGATTCCGGATTCCTGGTTTCAGTTCCCAATTCTGCCTCACACATTCTGTACGATCGTGGGCAAGTCAATTAGATTCTCTGTGCCTCATATGTAAATGGTGCTCCTGATATTTACCCACTTCATGGCGGGGTGGGAGGGATGGGAAGGGTATTGATATTTGGACGCTGCTTTGAGGTCCTCAGACGAAAGATGCTGAATGGAGAAAACAGTCTCATGACGGCATCCAACCCAGTTTTAATTGGCAGTAAAATGATCGCCTAGCGCTGGTCTGAGACATTTCAACAGGACCGTATTCCATCAGAATAAGCAGTTCCATTGGAATTGAAACACTTTGTGAAATAGGGTCAGTCTTGCTAGAATTTCATTCTGGAAGAAAACCAGAAAAACGTTCCAACAATGTCAAAATGCCCCATTTACAGCACGGCTGAGAGGGATCTGGGAGTTACAGTGGATCACCTCTCAGATATGAGTCAACAAGGTGATGCTGTTGCAAAAAAATACCAATTTCATCCTGGGCTGTGTTAACAGGCGTGTGGTATGTAAGACTCAGGAGGTAACTGTCCTGCTTTACTCAGCATTGGTGAGGCCTCAGCTGGAGTTCTGTGTCCAGTTCCGGTGTTGTGGAAAATCGACCACATGATTGATTTTGGATCAGATCAGCCTGCGGCACCTTTATTGATTACAAGCGTGCAGGGGGGGAACAGCTCTCAGTAGCTGCTCCCCGCTTCAAGGAACATGCAAGCCTTTTAAAGCTTAAATTACACATACTTCTGTATTAATTACCTTATTTGGAATACATTGCAAAATTTAATACAGGTCAAAAGCGAAAAGAAACAATCATCTCCCTTGTTTGGCTTTTCCTGTTATTGTTATTCCCAATTTCGTTCTTTTGCGGTTTGACTTTTCTAACGCTTCCATTGTGGTTATATTTAACAAGCTTGGCTATGGCTAATTGTGTTTGGGGACTTTCCACCTCGCCTCCTCATGCCCCCTATACACAGAAAGCCATTGTTCTGTTTTGGGGACTTTCCACTTTTCCTCCTCATGCCCCTTGCACACAAAAGCAAGCTCCGCTAATACTTCAGGCCTACCAACTTGACCAAAGATCTAAAGGCCCTCTGTAAATTTTCCTCTACACTGGGTACCACACTTAAGAAAAGATGTTGACAAATTGGAGCGAGTCCGGAGGAGAGCAACGAAAATGATAAAAAGTTGAGAAAACCTGAGCTGTGAGGAAAGGTTAAAAAGACTGAGGGGGACCTGAGAACAGTTTTCAGATCTGTTCAGGTTTGTTATCAACAGGACTGATCTATTGTTCTGCATTTCTGCTAAAGGTAGGGCAAGAAGTCATGGGCTTAAGCGATGGCATGGAATATTTAGGTTAGATGTTAGGAAAAACTTACTAACCCTTAGGGCAGTTAAGCTCTGGAACAGGCGTCCGAGGGAGGTTGTGGAATCCCGTCACTGGAGGTGTTAAGATCAGGCTGGACAAACCCCTGTCAGGGCAGGTCTAGGTGTACTTGGCCTTGCCTCAGCGCAGGGGGCTGGACTCGACGACATTTCAAGCCCGACAGTTCTCAGATTCTGTGTCAATGGAGTCATGCCGGCGCAGCAGGGCCGGGGCTGGCCAAGGGGAGCTTTGCAGGATTGGATAAGAACGGGCGGCAGTGGGAGCCTGCTGCTGCCGAACGGGCCTTGCGAATCAAAGCGCTGCCCTGGGATGATCCTGACCTTTTTAATATTCCTCCTTATTCTATTATCTCCCTTTCTTCGGCTTGCTGCACAGGCTGAGCTGAGCTGGCACCAGGAGCAGTGGGAGGCGAGATGGTTAGCCAGGGCTGCTGAAAGGCTCAAAAAGATCCCCAAGGCCTGTGAGACAGTCTGACGGGAGCTCAGGCGTTAGCCACCTCTCCTGACAATGGCGGAAATGGGAGCTCAGAGGATATTAATCCACCTGTGCTCTGTCCTGCCTGTCACCCCGCATCTTGGATATCAGCTGTAACTGTGCAATTAAATTAGGCACTAATTAGGCATGGGAGGTAGTAAAGGCCCCGGGTTGAGAGCCAGGAGATCACAGGATACTTCCCTATGTCCAGGAATCTGATTTGGCGGAAAAGAAGGGTGGTGCTTCTCCCAACTCCACCCAATTGTGCTGCCAAAATGAAAGATCGCTCTCAGTAGACTGTGCAGATCTGCCGATTACGACAGTCTCTCTCGGGCATGCTTTGATCAGCAGCTAAAGGATTAACAATAATGACATATGAGTTATCCTTCGGCACTACCAGAACCAACAACCCATTGCAACGAGCAGGACCAGTTCCCACCTCTCATTTCAGGCTCTCGGCAGACTCAGGCAGACATCGGCTTAGCATTCGAAGGCTCTCTTTGCCGCCACAACGCCCCGAGAAACATTCTGAAATGAAAGCTGAGATTCTGGAGCAACAGATGCAGCCAAGAGAGAAAAAGCACAGCCCAGCCAGGCCGCTCAGCTGGAGTCCTGCCTGCTGGAGAGGGATCGAGAGGCTAAACTCCCGCACCTATGTACAGCGCGTTGAGATCCTGCGACGCAATGACTCTATGGGTGCAAAGGAAGAGTAACAGGACACCAGCCAGGCCCTGCAGGGGGCGTGTAGATGTCTTCAGGGTTCTCTCTAACCTGCAGCTCAGGAAGGTTGGATCACTGAGATCCCCCCCCACACACACACACACACCAGGCCCAACGACTGAAATGAGACCAAAGTATTACAGGCTTCAGGAGACTAAACCACAGTTTGCCCCAGTGCCTGAGGCCCCTGCAATCCAGCCCGTCAAGCTAAATGTGCTGTTTTGGGGGCCTCCCATGAACTCAGGGCTCCAGCTGACAATTTCTCCCCACCTCTTGTCAGCCCTGCCTGGGCTAGCAGAGATTTGGTTAAGTGAGATGCCCAGAAGGGGGCTCTGATTTCTCCCATCAAGCCAGATAAGGTGTTTACAATGAGACACTGAGTCAGCTTCAGCTAGGCCCAAATCTGCCTGGTAAGCACTCCCCAAGCAGCCCAGGGGAAGAGGGTGTGTGTGAAATCAGAGCTTAAATTAAGGCTCCACCAATAAACCGTGTATTAATATTCATCACGATTAATAGACCCAGCCACAGCCTTGAATAACTCATTGCATGGCGTGTGGTCCGAGGCGTTGGCCACACTGGCCGAGCACAGGATGCTGGAGTGCGATCACAAAGCCGCACCGGCCTTCAGCACCACTGTAGGCCTGAGCCCTGTTCTCGGCTCACGCTGCCATTCCTGGGACCTTCCCTAATTCAGCGCTGCAGGGCACCCGGCGCCGGCTGCTGTTTAACGGCACAGAGCCCATCAAAGCCACCAGGGAACAGTCTGTAGGGAATGATGTTGCATTAGCTGGGATTGGATGGGCCAGTAGAATTGTGCATCTCTAGGGCCTCCGATCCTCCACACAGGTTGCACATCACTCCCTCCTCCCGCCCATTCTGTGCCGCATGGAGCTGATAGGTTACATTCCTCTTCTCCCAAACCAGATCCCTGTTCTTGCTCAGGGACTCAGCGGGGCAGGGCTGCCTGGTGGAGAGGACTCCATCGTAGGAGTCAATAGACTTGGGGTCTGTCCGTCTCAAGGCCCAAATTGCTTTGAAATATCTGGCCGGGACAAACGTCTGAGCCGTCGCAGAGCAAGGGGTAAGGAAATGACGGACAGGACGACGGCTGGGTTGGTTTGCTCTGCTGTTTCTCTTTCCCCGAAGAACCATCCCGAAATATAGTTCCCCGCTTAGCTAGAGGAGAGGCAGAAATACAGAACGCTCCTAATCCACGGGTCGTGGGGAGCGTCGGCAAAGTCCAATTTAGATTTCTACGCTGGACTGTCGATAAACGAGTCTGCTCCCGATGGAGTCATGCCACCCTGTAAATTGTGGTCAAGCAGCTCAGCATCCCTCCCGGCTGCCGAGATTGGATTCACGTCCGTCTGCCTTTGCAGGGAGCTGTAATGGAAAGCTGTGTCAAGAGCCCGGAATGCTTTGTTGATTTAGCACTGGTGTAGCTTGTTGGGGTTCTTTCCCCGCCCCCCTGTTCTCAAATGAATCGGAGAGCTCCTCGGAGCCTTTTATTTAGTGTTCCAGAGAACATTACCCCGGCTTAAAAAACTCTGCAAACAAACGGAGCCTTAATTTAGAAATGCACTAAGTCAAGGCCCAGGAGACGGGCTTGCTGGTTAAAGCACAGAACAAGGACTCCTGAGAATTGAGTTCGGCCACAATCTGAACCGGGCAATTCTCTTAACATCTGTGTCTCATTTTCCCTGCCTTCCCCACCCACTTCTTCAATCACAAATGATGACGCTTACTGCCAGGATTGCTGGGGGACACTCCCTGGCCTGGGCTATGCAGGAGGCCAGACTGAATGATCCTGATGAGACCAGGATCTGACCTTAAAAAAAAAAAATCTCTGAATCTAAAAACCTGCTGTCACATGGGGATTGTGCTTCCTGCCTCTGGCTTGTCTGTTTAGATTGTAAGTTCTCTGGGACAGGGACCGCCTCGCATTATGTGTATGTGCAGCACTGTGAGGCCCTGATCCTGGCTGGGACCGAGCCGTGTTACCATTAGTACACAAGGTTTGGAAAAGGACAAGGCAGGTGAGACAAAGCAGCCCCAGGAAGGAAGGAGGCCGGGGTAACGATAGCAGAACATGTGTTAGCTCGGACGAGCCCCATGCGCCATTCACAGGCTGTGACGGTGCTGTCCCTGGGAGCCAGCTGAGGTCACTCAATCAGGGTGAACTGCAAACAAAACGGGGCAGACAAACCCCAAACACTGGTGGATGTTCCAATACTTAGATTTACCAAGCCAGCAAAAAACAGCTTCTATAGTACCTCACTGGTTACTCAGAAGTCCAAACAACGCAGTTCCCCTAAAGTACCCAGCCTCGGGCCTCCGCCCAGACACACCTGTCAGATATGATGATGATTACTGAAAATCTTATCTCATCATATAAAAGAAAAGGTTCTTCCAATCCCAAAGGATCAGCCACATACCCACGTCCAATTATAACTTAGATCTTACCCAAAATACACGCTTATAGCCAATTCTTATTAACTAAGCTAAAATTTATTAAAAAAGAAAAGAGAGCGAGTGTTGGTTAAAAGATCAATATACAGACAGACTTGAATTCAATTCTTGAGGTTCAGATACATAGCAGAGGTGAGCTTGTAGTTGCCAAAAGTCCCTTTAGAAATAGTCCGGGAGGTTATAGTCCAATGTCCATATTCAGGGTGACTCCAGTCAGTGACTGGGGATCTCAATCCTTGTGGCTTAAGGTTTCCCCCTCTTGAAACCCAAAGCAGATCTGAGATGAAGCAGGATCGTGTCCCAAGGTTTTTATACATTTCCAGCAGCCTTTTGGCCTGAGAAAACAACAGGCTCAACTTTCCTTCTTCTAAACATCCTGGCAATTAGCACAGGGTAATTTATCCATTAAACGGTTCAGATACAGGTTACCACAACCTTCAAAGAGATATAGAGACAATAATACTATTTCCCTCGAGTATCATCATAAATGTTAATATTCCTTCTTTGATCTTTGAATTAAAGCTGTAGCAATAGACAAGACTTGTTTGCTGACATCACAAGCCCTGAGCAAACATCTCCCCGTCTACCTCTAACAATACAGACTTACTGTTCAAAGCTCTATTCATTTACCTATCTTCCTAACCAGTCTAGTTCGGCCATAGGTCAGGTCAGTCGGTGAGTTAATTAACTCTTTCTGGCCCTGTCATCTTTCAATGAGCTACTATATTACACTCATAACGTCACACGGGCGTAGTGAGCCGATGGGTAGCGGGAACAGCAGCAAATCGCAATGCAGCACCAGCCTAGCCCATGTAAAGAGGCTGGATGCTGTAGGCTGTACCCTACAGCTCGCAGAACTCCATTGGGATAGTACCCATATCTCCTGCTCCAACAGCATAGCCCCCTCCCTCCACTTGAGGGAAAGGAGAATCTCTATTAGCTGTATAGGGCCTATGACACTTTTCTCCACCCAAACAGGCTTTTCTATTACACTGCCCACCACAGCTGCCAAGCACCTCATAGCCGTTAAATAATTTTTTCCTCGCTCCCCTTTGAGGTAAGGGGCTACTATTATTTTTATTTCACAGAGGGGGAAAGTGAGGCACAGAGGGATCAGGTCACAACAGAGCAGGGAGAACAGAGCACACGGCCCTTCTTCTTCCCAGCTGAGATAGTCCAACCCATCCAGGGAAGGCGGCGAGGCACAAATGCTGCAATATCCTAGATCCAGAAGCCGCTAAGATAGTTGTATTTTGTCCATGGGAGCTTTGGGAAGACTCTAACAGCAGCCCTTCTTCTGTGGCTAAGAAGGGGCAAAATGTCCAGCATGCACTGCGGGCCGGGATGACTGAAGAGATTTATTATTACTACTACCAATAATTATCGGCATTACCGTCATGCGTAGGAGCCTTAGTCATGAACCAGCCCCCTGTTGTGTGAGGTGCTGTACGGACACAGAACACAGAGACAGCCCCGGCCGCTCATTGTACAGATGGGGAACTCAAGCACTGGGTAGGTTAAGTGACTTGCCCCAGGTCACACAAGATATCTGTGGCGGAGCTAGGAATTGAACTCAGGCATCCTGAGTCTTGGTCCCTAGCCACTAGATCATCCTCCTTACCCTGTCACTTCCTTCCCCTCTTGATTTATATGGTCTGTCCTTTTCCTTTTCAGGTAAGAAAAACAATTCTCCTGCCACGAATGGATGGAAGACCCTCAGCAAAGCACTAGTTTAAGGAGTGAACACAGGGGTAACTTGGAGAACAGGGTACTCCTGCAAAGAGCTCGGCAGAACAGCTCCCCCCAGATGGTCTGGGCCAGGCTCGGGGGCGATGTGAACGGTGGTGGTGGGAGGCCATACAACACACATAAAGAGATCAGAAAGTAGCTGTGTGACTTGCACCGATCGGGGTATCAGTGGGGTACACCACAATTGTATCTGGCATGCAGAGGGATGGGAGGGGGTTGACACATGAAAAGCAGCTAACAGGTCAAAATAAAGCAGCCCCAACTCCTACTTGGTCTTCAGCCCTGTCCATCCTGCGGGGGGAGAATTCTCCCTTCCAATGTAGTCCGTGTGCGCCTCCATAAATTGGTGCAGCTGGCAGTGATCAGGACGTGGACGGTCGTGCCTTGTGGCTGGAGCAGGAGTTAGGCAGCCTAGTGGTCAGAGCAGGAATTGGCGCCCAGGGTCAGAAACAGAGTCAGAGGCCAGATGTCCATGTTAGAGGCCAGGAATTGGCGCCCAGGGTCAGAAACAGAGTCAGAGGCCAGATGTCCATGTCAGAGGCCAGGAATTGGAGCCCAGGGTCACAACCGGCTTACCTGGATTGAGGCAAGGTGGGGGCCAAGGCAGGGGCAGGCTGGGGCTTGGCACAGCTCCTACAGGAGAGGGAGCTAGAGTATATTCTGGCTCCTGCATCATCAGAGATTGACGTACACCAGGGAATCCAGCATGGTATTCAGAGCAGCAGAGGGTCACCATGACCCACTAGACCCTACCCAAAAGGCTTAGGTAGGGAAGAGACTCAATATCCCAGATAGCCCCCTCATAGCATAGCAGGGCATTGCCACACATTTGCCTCAGTTTCCCCTTGGTCTTCTGTGACTGTTTTGTATGAATCGTGTGTGTGCCTCAGTTTCCCCTATGTGTTGCATGATTAACCAGGAGGTGAGACAAAGGTATTGATCTACAACTGATGGCTGGGGGGAGCCCACCCTCTGCAAGAAGCCAGCGGGCTGCGACAAGTTGGAGAACAAAGAGTCGAGGTGGAGGCCAGGTGACCCTGTTTGTCCGGAAGGAGGAACAAAGGATGGAGGAGGGGCACATGGGCATGACTGAATGTCGGCTGTTGGAAGCACATCTCGCTGTCCTGTTCTGGGGTCGGGGGGAGAGCCAGGACTTTGGGCTCTGGGGTTGACCCAGGTGAACTTTGCTGTACTTTCTTGTTTTCGGAGCTAACAAAGAACGTGCCTACGCTGTGCTCCAGACAACCAATGAACCCGGCTGTTTTACACTGCTGTCTGAGTCACTGCTGGCGGTGGAAGCTGGGGGTGCATGACTCCCCTTGGGGGGGTGGTAAAGCCTCCCCCGGGCTCCGATTCAGGCAGCCTCACTACGAGGGGCTCGTGGCGTGAAACAGGGGTGCTGAAGGCTCTGAGGTCGGTCCCAGGAGGTGCTGAAGCCAAGGAGACGTACCCTAGTGAGGGTGTGAGCTGAGGGGGTCCCGCTGAAGGGGGTCCTGCCTGGGTTTGATTCAGAGTTGCTGCAGAGCACCGAGCCTGTGCCCTGGTGACATCCTCCAGCCCAGCCCCTCACAAGAGCCCAGCAGGATATCTCAGTGCAAAGCGAACAAAATGCAGCGTCTCTGCCCCAGTCTCCAGCCGGGCCCAGCCTCTCCCTCCCGAGGGATCTGTTGTCTCTCCTCTAATCTCAGACACTCTTCTGCCCACCCTGCGAGCTCAGCTTTCGCCCTTCCTGGGCGACTTCCCACCTCTCTCCTCAGCCCCGCCTGCTCCTGCTCCCTTCGCTTTCCTGGGCAGCCCCTGCCAGGCCTTCCTGCCTGGCATCTCCCACTCGCCTCTCCCTGCCTTGTGCTGTCCTCAGAGCCACCCAGCCCGTCTCCAGCCAGCCCACCCTTCTGCCCGACTTTCCTCCTTTTAAACCCCACCCCCTCCACGGGTATGGTGGGGCGGGGCTAACCGAACACCGCTGATTGGCCCCAGGCCTATTCCTGGCCTTTAAAGGGGCAGGCCGTGCTGTTCCGAGGGCCTTGTGCCAGCTCTCAGCACAGGACAGTGAAATAGACTGAGTTGGCACAAAGCCCATACCCCACTCAAGCCGTTGTGGTGCATTTAAATGGGACTTAATGGGTGCAGCCCTCTGCCCGGGGTGAATTTCACCCTCTGAAGAAGAGCCTTCAAGTTTCAAGGTATCAGCTGCCAGGAAGGTGGTTTCTGACCCCTGCTGCATTGCCTGTGGTAGGGTTAATCTCCATTTCTGCTGGTGTCATGGGAAGTCGGCACCAAAAGACCATTGCGAGGAGGGGGAGATCGGATCCCGGACTGACATTAACTGAACTAGCCAGGAGCATAGCAAGGCTTATGGTGAAAGAGGCCCCTTGACTTTGTTTAAGGAGGTTTAGATCAGTCCAGCGGCGATTTCCTTAGGGGTCCATGTGGGTTAAAGAAAAGGCACCCGCTGCATGAAGTAGTCTGAGGACGGGCATGAAAACATGCTCGTGAGCAAAGTGTAACAGGGATCCCATGATGACAGGTCCTTATCGTGTGTCTGGTTCAGAGAGGCCACACCGAGAACCCAAGTGAAGGCAGACCCAGAAAGGACGACCTGAATAAAGTGCAGGTTATTTTTCAATCAATAATTGAGTCACCATTTTGCCTTGATGGCATTACTGGTTCAATAAATCTAGAGGTTTAGATGTCGGTTCTCTGGCCTGAACACACGACCTGAGATTTCACACCTGGACGCTGCAGCTAGAGCAGGGCCTGATTTCCCTCCCACTCACACCAGGATTGACTCTGCAGTGGAGTTACCTGGGCCCAGATGAGTGTAAATGTAGGGGAATCCAGATGTTTGCTTATTGAAACACTGATTCTTGGAGTCCCCTCCCAGCGATGGGGCTGTCGCCAGACTCCAGGCCAAACTCCGAGGGGCTGTGTGCGGGGTAGGTGCATGAGTGAGGGGGAAGGGACCTAAGCCTGGCCGCAGTCACTCCAACGAGCGCCAAACAAGCAGGAGAGCAGAATCGGGCCCGTTTAGCTCCCCCGACCCCTCCTTACCGCCGCATAACTTTCATCACCTCTGAATGGTGTGGGGGAGGGGGAAATTAGTGGGCCTGACTCTGACCTCACACCGGTGGGATTGCCCTGATTACAGTGGGGTTACTCCTGATTTACACCGGTGTAGGGGACAACAGAATCGGGCCCAACGTAGCTAGTGAACACCAAAGCATTGCGTGATCAAGTGTGACAGGGCGCCGCTCTCCTCCCGCTCTGGCGCCTCCCACTGGCCCATCAGGGGATTAGCTCACCACACGGCCTGACACCCCTTCCGGCGGTAGTCCCACTCACTCGCTCCATGGCCTCTCTCACGCTCCCGGCGCTGCCGCGCTTTGCTCCTCTGGCCAAGTCACACCGATGTTCCCCCGCTTCCGGGGTGTTATCAAAGTCCCCTTCCAAACAGTCCCCAGCAACCGCCAACTAGGCTGTAGGGGAACCCAGGCCAGCCCCCTACACTGGCTTCCAATCCAGGGACCCGTGACCCAGCAGCTCTGGTCTTTATTCGCGCAGCCCTCACTGCCTATGACAGGCTGCTGGTAGCTGCTCTCCCTTCCTCACTGCAGAGCAGCAGAGGGTCACCATGACCTCCTCCCCTGGTGCGAGAAGCCCGGCCTATTCTTGCCCAGGTGAGCTTCATCCCCATCTAAGCCTCATTGGGTCCTAGCCCCCTCCAGGTGCAGCCGAGGGCCAGTTGGCCTCTCTTGCCTCCAGGGCTCAGGTGGGGTGAGTGTCCCATCACGTCACATCTCTGCTACTGGCTGGCCAGGAGTGTAGGGCAGGGTAGCGCCTTCTGATCTGTGTGGACAGCAGGTGCTACTGGAAACAGACTCAGGCACCCTGGTGCCTGGCTGGGACTCCCAAGTGTGACGATGGCGTGGATCGATAATAATATGGCATGGCTATTTAGTATTGGCATTGTGGTGGCAGCGAGGGACTCCAGCTAGGGATCAGGGCCCCAGTGTGCTGGGCACCATGCAATAAAGAGATGCTGCCCCCTTCCGCAAAGAGCTCCCCGTCTAGACATATAAACAGTAACCACCACCTGGGTTCTTTATCTGTAGGTCTCTTGTTCCTTACCTACTGGAGACACCTTTAGGGTGGTAACAAGGGCCCTATCCCTCTTAAGTGAATGAGAATCACAGAGTTGGTGCCTTGTCGGATTGGGCCTCAAAATGCTTATACCTGGCAAGCCCTGGCTTTCTGGATCTCATGACTCCAGCCCTGCACAAAAGGTGCTTCTACACCTAACAGACCGTCTTGTCTCTGTGCTGCATCCCGTGCCAAGGTGCCTTGGGATCAGTCCCCGTAGCAGTGGTGAAGCAAGGCTGAAGGACATACAGGCTGCCCTGTCACTCGGGTAGCAGCCCTGCATTTTTTCATCGGGAGCGTGGCTATTGAAGTGAATGTGATATTGGGACTTATGGTCTCTCCCTGAACTTGCCAGGCCTCGATAAATGCTCTCTGTTAACCAACTGCTATTTAATATACATTCGACAGCTGCCCCCATTACAGCCAGGCAAAATCCTCCTTTGAGGCACTTCGTTTAAAGCAGGCTCAGAACTCAGCCGCTTCCACTGCTGCTCGGTCCTGCAGAAGACAAGGATGCCCTAGACCCACAAGGATAGTGCTTAGGAACAGAGCAACTGCCAGACTGGATCAGACCCCATGATCTGTCCAGTCCAACATGTTGTCTCTGACAGTGACCAGTGCCAGGTGCTTCAGAGAAAGGTGCAGGAAACTCCCCAAATGGCCAATTGGGTCGTTTTCATTATCCATATAAATATCATTTTTAAAAGACATAGTAATCTCTTGACCTCACTGATACCTTGTGGCAATGAGTTCCACAGGTTAATTCCACAGCAGACTGTTCAGATCACTTTACAGACGTAGTAAGCCTCACAACACTGCTTTGAGCTCCCTTCCACATTCCTGACCAGGTCTTCGGAGAAAGCTAAAGGAGAACCCACTCCAGATTTTATACCGAGCTTAATGCATTCTAACAGGGTTTCATAGGTTGGACAGTGGTGTCTGTATATCCACATGGTGTGCAGACAGAATCAATAGTGCTCCCAGCTACATATCTCACTATCAGCTCTCAGTGGCTTTGATCTAAGGAACTCCCAGCCACTTGGCTCACAACAAGAAAGCAGTGTCCTCATTTTACAGATGAGGACACTGAGGCACAGAGCAGCTGCGGCATAGAGCAGCTGTTACCTAGGTGCTGCCTATTGAAAAGTCAAGCTGCATTCGATTGGATTTGCTTAACATTGCCTTAAATGCCACATAGGTCTTATCAGCAGCTCCCAATATTCCTCTTCTGAACTGCTCGGGTGCCAAAGGCAGAGTAGAACACGAGTTGCGACAACATATCAGACTACACGCTGGACTAATTAACCCTTTGATTACTGAGCTAAAATATAACTGTGCAAAGTTCGCAAATCTAACTTTGGCCAAGGCTGTTGGTGGCAGTGCTAGGATTACACGAAAGGAGGCTCAACTATTAGTATTTGCTCTAACCACTAGGACACACTCTCTCCCGTTTAAAGAAGCAACTGTGGCTAAACAGCTACTTCAGAGGGAAATATTTGCTCACATGTGCTGGAAAGCTGCAAAAATGCCCTGTGCATGAGCAACCCCTTCGAATACAGACCCAGAGTCAGTGACATTGGCACAGGGATGTTCCTGTTACACCTACTGTGCTAGCGAGGCCTTTGTGCACAATTATTATGTGAATTACAATAGCAGGTAGAGGCCCCCAGTGAGATCAGGGCTGTATTGTTCCAGGTGCTGTACTACACAAAGACACAGTCCCCGCCCCAAAAAGCCTGCAATCTAAATGGACACAGTCCCGTGAGGCCAGGCAGGATCTTATCCTCCTTCTACGGCTGGGGACATCCACACTTCAAGCTGCAGACGTATTCATAGAATCATAGAATCTCAGAGTTGGAAGGGACCTCAGGAGGTCATCTAGTCCAACCCCCTGCTCAAAGCAGGACCAATTCCCAACTAAATGATCCCAGCCAGGGCTTTGTCAAGCCGGGCTTTAAAAACCTCCAAGGAAGGAGACTCCACCACCTCCCTAGGTAACGCATTCCAGTGCTTCACCACCCTCCTAGTGAAATAGTGTTTCCTAATATCCAACCTAAACCTCCCCCACTGCAACTTGAGACCATTGCTCCTTGTTCTGTCATCTGCCACCACTGAGAACAGCCGAGCTCCATCCTCTTTGGAACCCCCCTTCAGGTAGTTGAAGGCTGCTATCAAATCCCCCCTCATTCTTCTCTTCTGGAGACTAAACAATCCCAGTTCCCTCAGCCTCTCCTCATAAGTCATGTGCTCCAGACCCCTAATCATTTTTGTTGCCCTCCGCTGGACTTTCCAATTTTTCCACGTCCTTCTTGTAGTGTGAGGCCCAAAACTGGACACAGTACTCCAGATGAGGCCTCACCAATGTCGAATAAAGGGGAACGATCACGTTCCTTGATCTACTGGCAATGCCCCTACTTATACAGCCCAAAATGCCGTTAGCCTTCTTGGCAACAAGAGCACACTGTTGACTCATATCCAGCTTCTCGTCCACTGTGATCCCTAGGTCCTTTTCTGCAGAACTGCTACCTAGCCATTCGGTCCCTAGTCTGTAGCAGTGCATGGGATTCTTCCGTCCTAAGTGCAGGACTCTGCACTTGTCCTTGTTGAACCTCACCAGGTTTTTTTTGGCCCAATCCTCTCATTTGTCTAGGTCCCTCTGTATCCGATCCGTACCCTCTAGTGTATCTACCATGCCTCCTAGTTTAGTGTCATCTGCAAATTTGCTGAGAGTGCAGTCCACACCATCCTCCAGATCATTAATAAAGATATTAAACAAAACCGGCCCCAGGACCGACCCTTGGGGCACTCCACTTGAAACCGGCTGCCAACTAGACATGGAGCCATTGATCACTACCCATTGAGCCCGACGATCCTGCCAGCTTTCTATCCACCTTACAGTCCATTCATCCAGCCCATACTACTTTAACTTGCTGGCAAGAATACTGTGGGAGACCGTATCAAAAGCTTTGCTAAAGTCAAGGAATAACACATCCACTGCTTTCCCCTCATCCACAGAGCCAGTTATCTCGTCATAGAAGGCAATTAGGTTAGTCAGGCATGACTTCCCCTTGGTGAATCCATGCTGACTGTTCCTGATCACTTGCCTCTCCTCTAAGTGCTTCAGAATTGATTCCTTGAGGACCTGCTCCATGATTTTTCCAGGGACTGAGGTGAGGCCGACTGGCCTGTAGTTCCCCGGATCCTCCTTCTTCCTTTTTTTAAAGATGGGCACTATATTAGCTTTTTTCCAGTCATCCGGGACCTCCCCCGATCACCATGAGTTTTCAAAGATAATGGCCAATGGCTCTGCAATCACATCCGCCAACTCCTTTAGCACTCTCGGATGCAGCGCATCCGGCCCCATGGACTTGTGCACGTCCAGTTTTTCTAAATAGTCCCGAACCACTTCTTTCTCCACAGAGGGCTGGTCACCTTCTCCCCATACTGTGCTGCCCAGTGCAGCAGTCTGGGAGCTGACCTTGTTTGTGAAGACAGAGGCAAAAAAATCATTGAGTACATTAGCTTTTTCCACATCCTCAGTCACTAGGTTGCCTCCCTCATTCAGTAAGGGGCCCACACTTTCCTTGACATTCTTCTTGTTGCTAACATACCTGAAGAAACCCTTCTTGTTACTCTTAACATCTCTTGCTAGCTGCAACTCCAAGTGTGATTTGGCCTTCCTGATTTCACTCCTGCATGCCTGAGCAATATTTTTATACTCCTCCCTGGTCATTTGTCCAATCTTCCACTTCTTGTAAGCTTCTTTTTTGCGTTTAAGATCAGCAAAGACTTCACTGTTTAGCCAAGCTGGTCGCCTGCCATATTTACTATTCTTTCTACACATCGGGATAGTTTGTTCCTGCAACCACAATAAGGATTCTTTAAAATACAGCCAGCTCTCCTGGACCCCTTTGCCCTTCATGTTATTCTCCCAGGGGATCCTGCCCATCTGTTCCCTGAGGGAGTCAAAGTCTTCTTTTCTGACGTCCAGGGTCCGTATTCTGCAGCTTTCCTTTCTTTGTTGTGTCAGGATCCTGAACTCGACCATCTCATGGTCACTGCCTCCCAGGTTCCCGTCCACTTTTGCTTCCCGTACTAATCCTTCCCTGTTTCTGAGCAGCAGGTCAAGAAAAGCTCTGCCCCTAGTTGGTTCCTCCTGCACCAGGAAATTGTCCCCTACACTTTCCAAAAACTTCCTGGATTGTCTGTGCACTGCTGTATTGTTCTCCCAGCAGATATCAGGGTGATTAAAGTCTCCCATGAGAACCAGGGCCTGCGATCCAGCAACTACTGCTAGTTGCCAGAAGAAAGCCTCATCCACCTCATCCCCCTGGTCTGGTGGTCTATAGCAGACTCCAACCACGACATCACCCTTGTTGCTCACACTTCTCAACTTTATCCAGAGACTCTCAGGTTTTTCTGCAGTTTCATACTGGAGCTCTGAGCAGTCATACTCCTCTCTAACATACAACACAACTCCCCCACCTTTTCTGCCCTGCCTGACCTTCCTGAACAGTTTATATCCATCCATGACAGTACTCCAGTCATGTGAGTTATCCCACCAAGTCTCTGTTATTCCAATCACATCATAGTTCCCTGACTGTGACAGGACTTCCAGTTCTCCCTGCTTGTTTCCCAGGCTTCTTGCATTTGTGTATAGGCACTTAAGATAACTCATCGATCGTCCCTCTTTCTCGGTATGAGACAGGAGTCCTCCCCTCTTGCGCTCTCCTGCTTGTGCTTCCTCCCAGGATCCCATTTCCCCACTTATCTCAGGGCTTTGGTCTCCTTCCCCCGGTGAACCTAGTTTAAAGCCCTCCTCACTAGGTTAGCCAGCCTGTTGGCGAAGATGCTCTTCCCTCTCTTCGTTTCTGCCTAGCACTCCTCCTTCTTGGAACACCATCCCATGGTCGAAGAATCCAAAGCCTTCTCTCCGACACCATCTGCATAGCCATTCTTTGACTTCCACGATTTGATGGTCTCTACCCAGGCCTTTTCCTTGCACAGGGAGGATGGACGAGAACACCACTTGTGCCTCAAACTCCTTTATCCTTCTTCCCAGAGCCACGTAGTCTGCAGTGATCCACTCAAGGTCATTCTTGGCAGTATCATTGGTGCCCACGTGGAGAAGCAGAAAGGGGTAGCGATCCGAGGGCTTGATGAGTCTCAGCAGTCTCTCCGTCACATCGTGTATCCTAGCTCCTGGCAAGCAGCAGACCTCTTGGTTTTCCCGGTCGGGGCGGCAGATAGATGACTCAGTCCCCCTGAGGAGGGAGTCCCCGACCACCACCACTCTCCTCCTCCTCCTCCTCTTGGGAGTGGTGGTCATGGAACCCCCATCCCTAGGACAGTGCATCTTTTGCCTTCCAATCGGTGGAGTCTCCTTCTGGTCCCTTCCCTCAGATGGGTCATCTAGTCCACTCTCCACATTAGTACCTGTAGAGAGAACATGGAAATAATTGCTCACGTGTATCTCCATTGCTGGTACATGGACGCTCCTCTTTCTCCTTCTGGAGGTCACATGCTGCCAAACTTCTTCACCATCCTTCTGTCCCTGCTGCGCCTGCTCTGAATCTTCAGAACATTGCGGCCGTAGAAGCATCTCCTGACATCTGTCCAGGAAATCTTCATTTTCCCTTATGCAACGCAGAGTCGATACTCGTTTCTCCAGACCTCGAACCTCCTCTTCCAATATGGAGACCAGTTTGCACTTTGTACAGACAAAGTCGCTTCTGTCTTTTCTTGTTTTTCATTCTTACTTCCCAGTGCTTTCACCTGGCGCCTGGTTAGACTAGTGTTGTCCAGCAACACACTGGAGTTTGGAGGCTCTCTGCTTCGCTAGGAGCAGACGCACAGTGCTCACGCAGCACTGGAGCTGGGGCACGTGTGGACAGAGGAAAGGCAGCTGGCTGGCATGCTCCCTCCTTGTAAGCAGCGGTCGAAGGAAAGCTGTCCGCTGTCACATCTACATATGGTGGTGCAGGCATGGCTGTTCAGAGCGGGTGGAGCCATTCCACCCGCCATAGCCATCCCCCCTCCTTTACAGGGCTGGCTGCACAGTCCTGCAGCTCGTTAAAACTGTGTGGGTTCAGCCGCCGGCAAGAAACTGACACACAGGCCTGGGGAGGAGCAAGTCTCAGCCCAGGATGGAACACATGATAGCTGGGTTCAAAGCACTCTCGGCCGAGGGGATCTGGCTGTGGAACGAACTTCCACAGGAGAATAGACTGAGTCTAACCATCTTTGGGAAATGCTGCAGACCCTTCCTTTCCACCAAAAGTAACTCACAATACGGACACCCCTTCTATTCCCAACCCCCTACCAAACTCCGTCCCCAACCACCCCGCCCCAAACCCCAACCCAAGCAGAGTTTGAACCTTGAAAAGGGAAAAGCGCCAGAGACTCCATGAAGTTCACTAGGGACTCTCCTATTGCTACTGAGTTTTCGTACGAGGCGCCCAGATGCTATGGTGATGGGTGGCTGTTTAAAACCCTGAGACCATTAGATAGCACGGGCTGTCCAACCAGCAGCCGAGGATGACCCATGAGCCACAGATTTTGGGGCCATCAGTCCCCGTGGAGCCTTGGCCCCCTGCCCCCTTCCATGTTGCCCGTTTCCTCCCCCAGGGGAGAATGTTGCTCATTTCCTGCAACCTGCGCTGTTTGGACTGTCTCACATATGTTTCCCCGTCCTTGGGGGCTTCCATGGGCATGTTATGGCGGTCAGAAGACCAGGCATCTTACAACAGCTTAGTATATGGGATCATATCGCCCCCTTGTGGCTGGCCTCAGTGATTATAACAACCTGCTTCTTACATCTGACAGAGCTGTCGCTTAGCTCTGTGCCGGGAACAGTGCTGAAGGTCCTGGGTTTGATCCACACCGGTGCCTGGCACCACGCCCCTCTGCACGAGGCTGTGGGTCATTGCTTTTTAAAAGAAGAAAATTAATGGAAAAAATAGGGAGAAGACTGCCCTGGGGGTCGGTTCATCTAGACATGGGTCATTCTCTGGATCCATTGTTCTCCCTTCCCCTCTGGCACGCATGGCCCAGAACCGTGGTGGAAAGCCTCATGCCTCAGCTGAAGTCAGACTGCGGCGTTTTAATTAAAGAACAATGGCCGCAGTAAGTCAGCGCCGTCCTGCACCGTCCAAACCACAGAGTCCCCAGCTGGGAGCAGCTTCCCCAGTGACGCACGGGCTTCCTGAAACGGGATCATTCATATGCATGTGTAAACAACATGCAAAACCCCTTTGCAAAGCAGCTGTTTGTCTGAGGGTGGCTGGGTTTGATTTTTTTACTTAAATCAAAACTGCTCACAAGTCTGTAACAGTTTAATGATTGTTCGGCATGGGGGGGTGGCCAGATTCTCCTCTCACTTAGGCTTGTCTACACGCAAGAGTGCACTGGCTTAACTGAACTGGTGCAAAACCCAGTGTGCACTCTCTTTTGGGGTGAAGAGTGGCTTACTTTGGTTTAGCTTAAGTAATTGACTCACATCACAGGCGGTGACTCCATGGGTGCTCCGGGACTCAAGCACCATGGAAAAAAAAAAGTGGGTGCTCAGCACCCACCAGCCACAGCTGTTCAGCATGGGGTCACTCATCAGCTATTCGGGGCGGGGCCTCCGATCAGCTGTTTGGCGGCTGGCAGGAGGCGCTTGGGGAGGGCTGAGAGCAGCGAGCGGGCAGGCAGCCTCAGGGGAGGGGGCGGAGCAGAGGTGGAGCAGGAGCAGAGCCTCGGGGATGGGGCGGAGTGGGGGCAGGATCTTGGGGGGAGCGGTGGGGAGCACCCACAGGGAAAAATAAAACTCAGCACCTGTAACTAACACTACATTGAAATGAGCCTGACTGAAACAGAAACAAACGTCCACCCAGCCTTTTGCACCAGTTTCTCTTAGGGTACGTCTTCACTTACCTCCGGGTCCGGCGGTAAGCAATTGATGTTCTGGGATCGATCCCGGAAGTGCTCGCTGTCGACGCCGGTACTCCAGCTCGCCGAGAGGAGTACGCGGCATCGACGGGGGAGCCTTCCTGCCGCGTCTGGACCCGCGGTAAGTTCGGACTAAGGTACTTCGAATTCAGCTACGTTATTAACGTAGCTGAATTTGCGTACCTTAGTCCGAAGTGGGGGCTTAGTGGGGACCAGGCCTTAATCTAGGCTGACCCCATCGACATTAGTGGAAAGATGCTGGTGTCAAGGAAAGGAAGATGAGCCCAAATTGAGTCTGGGTCACTCCAACCATTTCATTTGATCATTTCCAAATGTTCGGTTTCGATTTCAGCCTTCTGCTAGTGAATATTTACCAACATTTCTAAGCGAAAAGTCATTTCGTCTCGAAAAACACAACCTTTCCAGCTCAACAATCGCCAAACTTTTTGTTTACAAAAAAAAAAAAAAAAAAATGTTTTGCGTCGGGTGTGTCTTTGAATCGACGCTGTTTCGTGAAGGGTTTCGGTTTTGATGAGACGGCGTTATTGGCAAAAAAACATTGTATCAAAAAATTGCCAACCAGTTCTAGTCTACGGCTAACCCCATCACAGCTCCACTGAGGGGATCAGAGCTGGGCTGCACATGGAGAGTTAGACTCCCTTTGTCAGAAGCCAAGACATGGAGGGCCAAGCCTAGTGTTGGAGCAGTGGTAGTTGAGCCTAATGGTTGGTGCAGAGGCAGCCAGGCCAGGAACCGGAGCCAGAAATCAAAGCTGGAGTCAGGAGTCAATAGTGGGTGTGGAACAAAGGAAGAGTAGGGCTGGGAGCTAGGCTGGAGCAGGGCTGAGGCCTGTGGTGTCTGTCACCACTCTCAGGCAGGGGAGAGTCCCAAGCCATAAAGTGACGTTGGGCAGACTGAGCTGCTGTTCTTCCCATGGGCTTATATACCTGGCCTGAGGGTCACCAGACCAGCACCTGGTTTGCGGATTGGCTGGAGCCTAGCACAGGAATGACTCATCACCGCGTGTGACTTAATCAGGCTCTAGGTCGGGGGTGACTCGGCACTGCACAGCCTTGCCTCTGGAAGCCGTTCCCCGCTGGAAAGGCCTGCAGTGGGGTGCAGGAGACGTTTTCCCTGATAGTTCCCATCCCATGGGAAAAGCTTGCCAGGCTGTACCCACACTGTACCCGTCCTGGGGATAAACACAGGAGTTCATTCTCCAGGCCTCTCCAGCTGGCCCCTTTCACCTGCACCAAGGCAACTGTCTCTTCAGCACCTCAGAGGGCAGCCCATCCGGTCACTGCAACGCTCTCCAACGCCCCATACTCCTGCAGAGCCACCTAATGCCTTTTCTACTAGCTGCCTGTCAATGCAAGGAAAGGCCTCATAGCAAAACCGAAGAGCTCTTGCCAGTGGGAGCAGCCCAAGGCTGGCTTGGCTCTCGCTGCGGTCTGTTCACTGCTGAAAACTTCTGATGCATTGCCTGGAATGGCCAATGGCATTCTGGAAATGCTGCTTGGCAGCCAAGCTATGTGCATTAGCACAGATGTTGTTCTTTACTGCTGGCAGACAGCAGCTGTAAAGAGGTTAGATATTTCCTTGTTAGAGGCAATCAGAGCTGCCTTCCCAGCTTCTGGGCTCCAAGGAGCAAGGTTAGCAGCAAGCGCAGTGGGACGGCTGGGACAGCAAGATCTCCTAGGGGCAGCTGAACGTAACGACAGCACTTTGGGCAATGAGGAATCAAGCCCCTGAAGCAGGCCGCCATGGAAGAAATGGCCCGCGACTGGAAACTGGCTTGCCAGGCTAAGAGTGTGCCACCTTCTCAAGCTATGGCAGAATTCCCCCATCACCCTAGCCGCTGCCTCTCGGAGAGGTGGCGGATCTAGACCAGCGATGGAAAACCCCCTCTGCTGCTGGAGTAAGTGTCTACATTACAGCACTCCAGCCTTTCTAGTGTATGCACAGGCTGAGCAGCAGGTCGTTATAATCACTGGGGCCAGTCACTAGACCAAGACATCGTAACAGGAGCTTCTGGAGCCAGAGGAAACTGAGGGTATGAAATCTTTGGGAAACCGGAACCGTTGTCAGCAGTTTCTCACCAGCCTGCCTGCATCTCGCACCTTCCTGATGGACACATCGACGTGCCGGGCACTGCAAGTGTGTTACCAGCCCGGCCTCTCACGATCAAAGCCCACAGAAGGAGTCCAGCTGCTGGGGAGAGGGAGGGAGCAGGGGAGAACTAGCTGGGAATTGCTGCGTGGGGCTGGCTCAGTTGCTGTGGAAGGGATCCGGGTGGTTTCTAAAGGTAAGCAGGATGCAGATGAGAAAGCCCAGCGTGTGCCCCAAGCCCATCCCCTGGTGCTGAGCAGAGTCAGAACAAGGGGGAGACATGAGCCTGGCTTTGATCTGAGCGTGGCTCTCGTGCCTGTGAAAGGATCCGGAGCCACATGGATAGCGCGTAGTCGTGATGTCAGGCCCACACGATGGTCTGTGGGCGTTCTGGCGGGTCTCTCGGCATTCCAAGGCTGGCTTGGCCAGGAGGGCCTCCGATTTGACAGCCTTTGGGACGCCCTGAGCGATAGGATCCTGGATATTCCAGGAGCCCCTCTCGGCCACTGCGCAAGCCCAAGCTGACTGCAGAGGCTGCAAAGCCAGGATCTCTTGTGGCAAGGCCCTGGTGCGTTGCTCCACACCAGCAACTGAGCTGTGGCTACACACTGTGCAGGGGGAGCTTAGGATCGCCGGGAAACCTCAAGCACAGGCGGAGAACGAGGGGCCAGCAGGCAGATCAGGGCTGCAGAGGCCAAGAGACTTCACGCTGCACTGGGGTGAAGTTCGCCCCCTGTGAAGCCTTGGCACCATTTAAATCCCAGTGAGGACTGTGGCCTCCCCAGGATGGGGAAATCCCCAGCAGCCATAGAGCCACCATAGCTAGCTCCTACATCCGCCTGTCCCATCAGGAGCCATCATCACCTCTGTTGTCCTCTGGCCGTGGGGGAGGGTCCAACAGAAGTCCTGCGATAAAGCATCCCTGCTCCTTTGGGAGGGACGGCTCCGAATCCAGAGCCAGACCCACCCTTGTGACTCGGCTCTCGCCAGGGCCTCTGGGACGGCTCATGGCATTTCTAGGAAGGTGGGTTTAGTGCAGTTTGCTCCGCAGGGTGCCCGCCAGTGCCAGACCGAGAGAGGGAATGGCCCACGCCTGCTAACAGCCACCCACAACCCGTGCCTCGTTTCTGCAGGGTCCAGGTGTGTGGACAGCAGCCACTGGAGTGAGTGGACGTCACAGGGACTATTCACTTCTTGTGACCCTGACCCATCTCAGGTGACCCAGGCCAGCCTCTCACACCTTGATCATATGGTGTCAATAGTAAACTTAAGAACGGAGCAAATGAAGCCACTCCCTGGAAGGGAACCAACCTGGGTGGAGGGGCGAGCTGGCCAAGTTCTTCCATGGAAGAAGTGGTATTGCTGGGAAACTGGAGAAGGGGCAGCCCTGCCCCCGGCTGCAGGCCCAAAGGCAGTGAGAGGCAACGTGCTCCTGTGGAGATTGTATTGGAGAGGGAATCAGGAGACGGGCGTTCCCTTCCTAGCTCTGCCGCTGACCTGTTGTATAAAACATACGAACGGCCAGACTGGGTCAGACCCATGGTCCATCCATCCCAGTGTCCGGTCTTCTGACAGAGGCCAACGCCAGGTGCTTCAGAGGGAATGAACAGAACAGGCAATCACCGAGTGATCAATGACCTTGTTAATCAAGGATCGAGCCGTATGACCTTGAGCAAATCACTGGGTCTCAGTTTCCCCTCCCGTCATCTGCCTCATTATTGAGTGTAAGCTCTTCGCAGCAGCGGACTGTCTCTTTTTACAGCCCCTAGCACAACAGGGCCCTGAGTTTGGTTGTGGGTTCAGTGTCCTACCATAATACCAATAACAAGGGCCAGCAGGCTGAATGGATCTGGTTGTTAAAGTCCCATCAGAACTTCCAGCAGGAAGGAAAGCACTAACCATGACGTAAGCTGCTATGATACTGATGGATGTGAGGAACAGTTTGTATTTACCGAAGTGACTGATTTATGCCTGTTTGTACTGTCTGGATTACAAACCAATATTTCAGTGCGAGAGAAAAAAAACAACTTTTCACTCTGTTATTGGAAAGAGAATAAACAACCCCCTTCGTCTGAATCCGTCACTGCTCCAGGGCGCGGGAAAGTTAGACTGTTCCAAGGGAGTTTAGTTGTAATCAGAAAGTTCTTCGAGAACCAAGTGGAATTTCTCGGACAGCGAGTTTGCCAGGACTGTCGCTCTTGATCAGTGTCAGAAAACCAGGCTCTGAGTTTTCCCTCTGCCTCCCGGAGGCGAGCGTTTTGAGATGTTTTCCCTGTGAGTGCAGCTGACAGCACGAAGCCATTCTGGGGACGTCAGTGTCGCCTTCGGGAACGGAGCGCTTCCATTTGGGCTGGAAATGGACACGTGGCAAATGCCTAACGGTCTTTTCCCAGTCTAAGGGTCCGTCTACTTTTGGAGCAGGAGGGGGAATTCCCAGCTCAAGGAGACATACCCACGCTAGCTCTGAGCGAGCTGGCACGCACAGTTAAGAGTCCATCTCTCACACGGGGGGCTAGACACTTACCCGGCCCTCGTTACCACTGGATCTAAGTGCCCCATGATCAGTAATGAACTGATTATCACCGACCCCCTCCCCCGCCCCGTGAGGTGAGGCTGCATTATCACCCTGTCTGACAGCTGAGGAAATGGAGGCACAGAGCGGTGAAGGCCTGGCCTGGCTTTAGGTGCCTCAAATTTTGGGTGCTTGGCTTGAGACATCGTACAAGGGGACTTTAGGATCTGCCGAGCACCCACCCTCCGAAAATCAGGCCTCTTACAATCAAAACTGGACGTCTCTCTAAACGCTGCGCTCCGGTTCAGCCTGAGATACGCAGGAGGTCAGACTGGATGGTCATATGGATCCTTAGCGACTCTGTGAGGTGTTTCAAGTTGTGGCACCCCAAATCACCCGTGAAAAGCTTGGCTGTGAGACTGTAGCGGGGTGGCCACCCCGCTCCTGCCTGAAGGAGTAAAACCAGCCCTGGAGAAAGGCCGATTGGGGAAGCAGCCTCAGGGGCTATAAAGGGGCTGCGTGGCTGGAGCTAAGAGAGTCTCTCTCTAGAGGTTGAGAGGGATGGGCCTGGCTGCTGGGAGCTGAGCAGGGTACCTAGACTGGAGCGGGGCTGGGGAAAGGCCAGAGGAGCTGGGGAGCTCTGGCCTGGAAACCCTCCAGGCTGCAGGCCTTGCTAAAGGCCGGAAAAGGTACTGGGGCTGCAGGGGGCAGCCCAAGGGTAGGCAGAGGCAGGAGGTCCAAACCCTCCTTGTCGACGATGAGTGGCAATTACACTGCAGTCTGCCCCAGTGAGCGGGGGCTAGATGGTGACTGGCAGTAGCCAAGGACTGAGGCGAGGTGGGGATAGGGGGTTGGGGGTTCCCCGGGGAGGGGAGACCCAGCGAGACTGCAGGGGGCAGAACCCCGAGAGAAGGCCCGCAGAGGGTGCTCCTGAGTGGACAGAGCTAATTCCCAGGACGACCAGCAGGAGGTGCCGCCGGGTCAGTTGTCGCCCTGCTACACTACCCCCTGGAGCCATGCCTGAACAAGCAGCCAGTTTAAAGCAGAGCTTGTGGTCGCAAATGCCCTTAGCAGACATGACACTGAACACGCTTCACTCCAGTCTACACAGCCTGCTCCCCCCTGTTCAGCAGACAGAGCCGGGACCAGTCACCGGCCGTGCTGCTGGTGGAGGTGTCTGTGGCGTGGGACAGAACCGAAGGCCACCAACTCATTCCGCGTGGGGCCCCCAGCAAACAGCCTCTGCCAGGGAAAAAGTTGAGCCACAGCGGACAAGGAGGAGAGAGAAAGAGCGTGCCAAAGGGCGTGGGCGAAAGACCGAGGGGAACAAATTGAAAGCACAATGAAGAGGGCTGCCTGGATGCCCCGTAAGTGGTTTCATGGCTCTTGCTGGACTGGAGCTTGGGGAATAGCTTTTGTTAATGAACGATTTCCTTGAAGAAAGAAAGAATCGCTCAGCGTTATTCTCTCCCTTGTTATTGTTTTGGCCCATCTCGCCACAAACCACAATCCATACCTCTGAGCGTTCGGAGCGGGGTGGGTGTCCTTAAAGGGGCATGCTCAACCTTCTGGTAATCCATGAAACCACTGGATCGTGCTGACAAGGTGCTTAGCAAAATCTTGCCCTGGGTGGCTTACAGCCAGCTTGCAAAGAACAATGGCTGGAGCTACCCACAAACCACTGGCTCCTAAAACTATGTCTCTTCTCTTGGTGAAGACTTGCTAGGAGATTTTATTCCTCAAGCCCATACGAGTCCAGAGATCTGATGGAGACCAGTCTCTCTGTCCACGATCGCGTACGCACGCTGAATGCAGCTGGAGATCTGTGCTCCCGTCCCTGAAAAAGGAAGCAGGAGTGCTTGAATTCTAATCTCAGCTCTAACAGGGACTCGCCTTTGTGACCCCAGACAAGGCACATAACTGCTCTGTGCCTCGGTTTCTCCATGTGGATAATACTGTAATGACCTGGTGTCGTGGAGTCACCGGGCCGATGCTCTGAAACTGCTCCAAAAGAAGCCAGTCAGGACTCAGGTGGACTTGCTATGGGAAGCGCACAGCGAATGGGGATGCTGAATGCTCTGAGGTCAGACACAGGAAGGCCGAAGCCATGCCCTGGTAACAGTGGCATCAGCCATAGTTTACATGCAGGCAACTGGGCAGCCTCACCTGCCCTGAGAGCCGCAGGAAAAGTCGCACTCCCAATTCCCACCTAGGCACTGGTGCAGTACACAGGGAAACTGAGGTGCACACAGTATTAGTACAGGACAGTGAGACTCACTGGAGAACACCCCACCTCGTCACCCCTGGTTAGCGTGTATGTTCCACGGCCCCCTCTCTAGCGCATGGGTGTCTCACAGGCCCTAGATTGCTAACCGCTAATGGACAGATTCTCCTTCAGCTCAAGTTGTAGCAACTGATGATTTAAGGGTTTGGTTCCTCGCTGTCACCATGACATTCCAAGGAGCCAGGCTTGTTTCACCTGGGTGGTGATGGATTTGTTACAGTACATCCTTCATCCACAGGGGTGTGAAGCATTAACCGGTACAAGCTGGCGACATGCTTTGAAGATGGATAGTGTTGTTGTTGTTTAATAAAGCAAAGAAAAATGTGATCAGTATTGGGAAGGCTCCCCTTAAGATTCAATCGATCGGGCTGTCAAACGACCTCCCGTGGGAAGGAGCAGAAGTTCCGGTGCATTGCATCGTTCAGTGCTGGACTGGCAACGATCAGGGTCTTGCATCTGTGCAGGGCTTTTCATCCGAGTGGGTCCCAAAGCACTTGCCAAAGGGCTCATGCCAATGACCGGGAGAAATATCAGAATCGCTTCGACCAGCCCTGGGGCTGCAACGGCGTCTGGATTCAGGAAGGAAGAACCAGATAACCCTCTCCGCCTGACGGGAGCCTCAGGAGTGCTGGGTGCCTCCAAATATTTAAAAATCAAAACAACAATCTCCCTCTTTCTTCCTTCCCGGGCTGGAGGCATAACAGCGTGACGAGCGGTGAGGCGGCTGGGCGTGCGGGAGCGTGCAAAGGACGAGGGAGCTAAGCCGAAGGGATGAGCTTGCACAATGGGAGGTCCACAGTCCTCATACGAGCAGCACCCCTCAGCCTTCAGCTGCTCCCCACCCAGGTGCTGACTTTGGCCAGGCACTGGACGAGCTGGGGTGGGGTGGGGCGTGCTGGGTGCTACCTGTGTACTGAGGGCGCTTGGGCCCGTGCCATTTCACCAGCACCCCCAACGGCTTCCTTCAGATGTTGGACGACACGGAGGAGAGGCCTGAGCCTCGTGCGATGCTGGAGGCAAAGGAACATAGCGACCCTGGAGGTTTTGTTGGAGAGGAAGGACCTTAGCCATGTCAGGTTGTTTCCATACATCCCTGCAGCTCCTTGGAGGCAGGGGAACTGGGTGATTGGCAGCAGATCAAATGCCACAGACGGGTCCAACATGACTAGCACGGATGAACTGCCCTTGCCTCGGGCAGGATGAGCCCATCTTTGACCCTCCCACCCAGTAGCCCCCCCAAATCGCGGCTTTGAAACAACATTGGACAATGGATTTAGTTGGGGATTAGTCCTGCTTTGAGCAGGGGGTTGGACTAGATGACTTCCTGAGGTCCCTTCCAACCCTGATATTCTATGAATGCAACCGTAATCTCGCCTCAGAGAGAGAGAGACAGAGACACAGGCTCTGCTTGGCCTCCCAGCCAGTATGGGTGGTGGCTCGGGCTAGCCACCTGAGTTCGGACCAAAGGGATGGCCGGGCATGGAGTCAGGTGGGTAGCCCGTGCCCCAACGTCCAGACTGCTATTTTTAGCATCTGTCTGTCTAGCCAGGCTGGGAGGCACCCTCTCCATGTAGTATAGACAGACCCGCCCAGACCTTTGGTCACCTGACATATATCCGAGCAGCACTTAGACATCACAGTGATGGGCAGGGCATGGCAAGCAAGGATGGCCAGATGGCTCCAACCCCTAGATCAGATGCTGGGCACCCTCAAACACTGAGGGTGTTTGTATCCTGGGTCTGAAATCTAAGAACATGAGAACAGCCAGAGGGGGTCAGACCAATGGTCCATCTAGCCCAGGATACTGTCTCTGGCAGGGGCCAGCACCAGGTGCTTCAGAGGGAATGAACAGAACAGGTCATTTCCAGTGATCCATCCTCTGTCATCCAGTCCCAGCTTCTGGCTAGGGACACCCAGAGCATGGGACTGGGCCCCTGACCACCTTGGCTAATAGCCACTGACAGACCTGTCCTCCATGAACGTATCTAATTCTTTTTTGAACCCTGTTATAGTTTTGGCCTTCGCAACATCCCTTGGCAATGAGTTCCACAGGCTGACTGCGCTGTGTGAAGAAATACTTCCTTATGTTTGTTTTAAACCTGCTGCCTCTTAATTCTGCAGCTGAGCCCTCGAATAGTTTCCATGTAAGACCCTAGGCTACATAAAATAGGAGCAGAAATTAACTCAGGTTATTTTTTTGCTAATTGGCCTCTCTCTCTGGCTACGCGGTCGAGTAGATGAGAAATAAATCCAGCCGGGCAGCCTAATTCTTCCCCAGATCAGGAAATCACTACCATCATTTTTGCTCTTGCAAAATCCCTTTGCTGGTTTGTTTCTTCTCACCATTGCTTTGTGCATGAGTTGTGCCGTATCCTGGAGGGGCTGAGTTGTGCAAAGCAATATTAGACGTCCGAAATGGGTGATGATAATAATAATAATACTCTCCAGCACTTATATAACTACACTTTTCATCCGTGGCTCTCAAAGTGCTTTCTAAGGAGGTCACTATCACTATTTTACAGATGGGGAAACTGAGGCACAGAGTAGGGACGTGACTTGCCCAAGTTCTCCAGTCAGGCCAGAACCAGGGATAGACACCAAATCTCCTGAATCTAGGCCAGCGCACTATCCCCAGGCCACACTGTCTAGGCTGAGCAGATCGGTGACGAAAGGACATACAATTATGAGTCTCCAAGGATGAGACGAGAGGGTGAATATGAAGGAGTGAAAGGAATTGTGTAGGGGGTTCAACAGAGCCTAATTTAAAGGTCTAGGCTGAACAGGACAGACACCTGTCAGGGATAGTCTAGGTTTACTCGGTCCTGCCTCAGTGCAGGGGACTGGACATGATGACTTCGTGCACTCTTTTCAGCAGTGGAATAGACTCCCAAGGGGAGAGTGGACAAAGGCAGTGGAGAATTAGAGACAGTGCCACGCTGGCCAGAGAGTGTGGCTGAGTATACGACAACCCTTTTCTGCCTCTGAGTCCGTTGGGTCAATCTGTGATCAAGTCAAATTCATCCCGGACTCCTCAGACAACAATTCCACACACTTCCACAGCTGGCCTTGCAGGGCAAGACAGAGTTGCCAGTTACCCTAATGGTTGTTCACATTCCGTGTGCTAGCTAAGGCACGTGTGCCAGCTGGGGGGTCTGACCTCCTCTCTGACAATGCCTCGATGTGTGGCCCCGGGTAGGTCATTTCACTGCTCTGAGACTTGGCTGTCTTCCCAATAAACTGGTTAATACACGTGTCACCCACAGTTGTGCAGCTGTGTGCTATTGGGCCTATAGTGCTAGGAGATTCTTCTTTCACTCACGCGGCAGGAGCTTGAGCGTTTTGGAACAGGAAGGCCTGGTTTCTAGCCCAGCCTCTGTTGCTAAACTCTGAGTCATTATGGTGTCCAGTATACTGACAACCATGATGTCCTAGGTGACTGCAAATTTGTTATGCTATTTCATCTGGATCATATGACCATAAGAGCGGCCATACTGGGTCAGACCAACGGTCCATCTAGTCCAGTATCCTATCTTCCAACAGTGGCCAATGCCAGGTGCTTCAGAGGGAATGAAGAGAACAAGCAATCATTGAGTGATCCATCCCCTGTTGTCCACTCCCAGCTTCTGTCAGTCAGAGGCTAGAGACACTCAGGGCATCTGGTTGCATCCCTGACCATCCTGGCTAATAGCCATTGATGGACCTAGCCTCCATGAACTTATCCGATTATTTTTTTAACCTAGTTATAGTTTTGGCCTTCACAAAGTCCCCTGGCAATGAGTTCCACAGACTGACTGCACTGAGTGAAGAAATACTTCCTTTTGTTTGTTTTACACCTACTGCCTATTAATGTCATTTGGTGACCCCTAGTTCTTGTGTTATGGGAAAGAAATAACACTTCCTTATTCACTTTCTCCACACGTCATGATTTTATAGACCTCTCTCATATCCCCCCCAGTCATCTCTTTTCCAAGCTAAACAGTCCCAGTCTTATTAATCTCTCCTCATACGGAAGCCGTTCCATACCCCTCATCATTTTATTGCCCTTTTCTGTACCCTTTTCAATTCCAATATATCTTTTTTTATATGGGGTGATCACATCTGCACACAACGTGTGAGGGTACCATGGATTTATATAGAGGTAATATGATATTTTCTGTCTTATTATCAATCCCTTTCCTAATGGCTCCTAACATTCTGTTTGCTTTTTTGCCTGCCGCTGCACACCGAGTGGATGTTTTTAGAGAACTGTCCACAACGACTCCAAGATCTTTCTTGAGTGGTAAAAGCTCATTTAGACCCCATCATTTTCTATGTATAGTTGGGATCATGTTTTCCAGGGTGCATTACTTTGCATTTATCAACATTTAATTTCATCTGCCATTTTGTTGCCCAGAAAGCGGCTGTCAGGTCCTTGCAGCCCCTAGGTGCATGGGCGGCCAGTGAGGATCCGTGCGCTGCCCTCACGCCTGCAGGCGCCGCCCCCTCAGCTCTCATTGGTCGCGGTTCCCAGACAATGGGAGCTGCGGAACTGGCACTAGGGGTGGGGGCAGCGCGCAGAGCCTCCCTAGCTGCCCATGCGCTTAGGGGATGCGAGGACCTGGTGGCCACTTCCCGGAGCCGCATGGAGTCAGGGCAGGCTAGGAGCCGGCCTTAGCCCCAGGCCCCCGCTGCGCTGCCAACCGGACTTTTAACGGCCCAGTCCGCAGTGCCGACCGGAACCGCCAGCCTGGCAACCCTAGCCACAGTTCTGAAAGGGTCTGTTTCCCTTTGCATTTCCCTCTACGGTTTGTGCTACCCACTGTCTAAGGAAGGGCCTGCTCCAGACCAGCCGGCTCAGCCAATCACTGGGGACTCTGCCAGGACACCATGACCTCTGCAGGAGTGAGAGAGCCTATGCTTGCAGTGTCCCAGTTGGATCCATCAAGCTTCAAGTAACAGCGCTGGAGCCGCGCGTCACCCTGTATTCTGCTCCGGCGGCGGCAGCACGTTCCCTAGGCCTCGCAGAAACCCCAACCTTTCACACGGCTTTGCTGGGTAGAAAGCACAAGGCGGGGCCTTTTGACGGATGGGATTTTCCATCTGCACAGGCTGTTTGCAGCCGAAGCCCTTTACAGACGGAAACAAATGAAGCGCACGGTGGGATCACGAAGGGGAGATCGAGCTCGAGAACTGTGTCGTGCTGGCAAAAAGGCCACCCAGCGTCCGAATAAACACCAGACTATTAGTCAAATAGTTACGATGCAATTAAAAGCTTTGCGGCTGAATAGACCAGGCAGATGCACCAGATGCACTGCAAAATATTACCAGGTATGCAAGGTTAGAATATACCTGCAGTGCAACGAAATGCACTAAGTGGGTGCTGGTAGAACACACCTGCAGTGGTACTAAATAGACCAGGTATGCTCAGGTAGAACACACTAGCTGCGCTGCCAATGCATCCGGCACAATCCAGCTCTCTCTTAGAGGCAGCTCAGTGGCGGGAGGTGGGAGGGGGTGCAGCAGTGAATGGGTTAAAAAGCAAATGGTCCAGCCCTCGTTGGCCAGGGGCGTGATGTCAGGGGGCGAAATGCAGCATTCCGTGAGGCATGCAGACCCGCGGGTAGAAAAGCCGGTACCTGTACTTGTAGGCTGCCGTCTCGTTACCACTGAGAAGCAAGGCAGAAAACAGCATGGTCAAAACCTCTCCAAACAAGGATTAGTAAAAGGTCAGACAATTCCCCGTCAATCACACTGGCCCACGCCACTGGGACTCCGAATGCGCCACGAATCCAAGAGGCAATGTACATGGACACATACAAGCAATCACAGGAGAATAAAAGGCTCTCTCCATGCCCACCCCCAACCCCACATCTGAGCAGCTGGGTTATGCTGACAGCCCCCCAGGAGACAAGGAAGGACACCGGCAACATTTACAAACGGGGAAACCGAGGCACCGAGAGAGCACGGGACTGGCCTGAGGTACCCACAGAAAGTCTGAGGCACAGCTGGGAATTGGACCCTGCTTTCCATCCAGTGCCTGAACCACACGGCCCATCTTCTTCCTTGGAACCTATTCATTGTTAGCCTGGAGCGCCCAGGCCTCTGAGCAGCTCTTGTAACAGGCTGCAGAACCTTTCCCCTCTCGAGTCCCAGGTCAGCTCCGGGAGCGGACACAAGCCATTGCTATAGGACAGGACGGCTGTTCAGCGACTCGTACCAAAGGAGCTGCCCCCGTTCCCAGTGGGGAGGGGTGTAAAACAAGAGAGAGCCGCAGCCAGGGAGCCCTGCGGAGAGTGGGCACTGCAGGAAGCACCTCTCGAAGGACCCATCGTGACAGCACCCTGCAGGCCTCTGACAGCCCCACACACTAGTTAACCCCAGGAAGGTATCTGGGCAATCACTCAGACTTCACCTTGTCCCCTGATTGCCAGTCTCCGACCGTGACTCCAGCCTGGGCCTACCTCTGATCTCTCATCTCTGACCCCGGCCCGACTCTGACCCTGGCGCTAGCGATTTCTCTGACCCCTGCTCACCGCCTACCCCAGCCCAGCTGTGACCGTTAGGCCAGATTGCCTGCACCCCGGTGCCGTACAAGAGATCCCCATCAGAAAAGATCACAATTGCACCTATGTTGGCACTCAGCAGAGATATCAGGGGCCATATAAGCCTGGGTAGCAAACCTCCCAGTGCTGCACCTTGAATAAAGTCAGAAGCAGTTTACCACTGACTTCAATAGGAACAGGGACCTCTCCCCCCCCAATATTCTTGGTGCTCATTATGCAGACAGAGCTTCATTGACACAGCACAGCAAAACGCAGACACTTTACTGGTCAGGAGCAACTTGCTATTCAAGAAGCTTCCCGATAATGGCATCTCGAGTTAACGTGAACACGTAGGAAGGAAAAGGGGAAGACAAGAGAAAGAAAAGCCAGCAGAGGGATCTATGGAACCATCGGCCACACAAATGCCAGGAAAGGGTATTTTTGTATGAACCGGTGCTAGCGAGGACAAAGAGGAAACAATCAAAGGAAGAAGACGACGGCTGTTGAAATACACCCTCTCCGCTCCTTTCGGACGTGCCAGCCAGCGAGAGAAAGGGCGGGATGCGGCACAATGACGTGACGATCCAGGAGGCAGCCCCGACTTTGGGCTGTGAAAACCAACCATGGGAATTCATTCCTAGAGCCACTCATGCACGGACACACACGTGGTGCATTTCAAAAGAGCCTGGACATTGTTCAGAAAACAACTGAATGACTTAATGACGGTTGGTGACCAAAGAGCAGGCATCGCACACTCTGAAATTAGAGAGCATCCCAGTGCTATCCCCTGGCCAGATACGATCTCTCGGACGCTGGTGTTAGTCTGGTTACTTCAAATGTTGATGAGCTCAGGGGAATATTAACATGCAACAGCTGATGGGTCCAGAAACAGCTGCCCAGCGTTGTTCCCTTTAAGATCCCGGAACGATTCCCCATTGACTGGAATGGGCTTTGATCAGGCCCAGTGTAAATTTCTGGCTGGAGAAAGGTGTTGGGTCCATAGCCCTGGAGACCAGAACTTTCTGCCGTCCAGCTCCACCATGCAGGCCCAGCACAGGCTGCAACCCGCACTTCTCCCGCATCGGCCCCTGCCAACGGGCTCAGCGCTGACCTGGCGGGACCGCTCGCTGGGTGCGGGGGAGGTCGGTCTCCAGCCTCATTCACATTGGAGCTGACAGGGTGAAAAATTACTCACTTTGTTTTTCCATCTTTACTCGCATTTCTCGGCTGCCAGTGAACCAGAACAAATCCCGGCGTGAGCCTGCCGGGGCCAGCTGCTGCCGTGGGAACACCTGGCCTTCGGGAACCAGGTTGAGCTCAATGTCTTTTCCATAAGACACTGAAGAGCCATCAAATGGAAAGGCTCTACCGGGCCCGAAAGGAACTAAAGTGGTGGGCGGTTTTGCAGAGCAGTATGGGCCAGTGTGTAGGGCACTGGGAGTCAGGAGACCTGGGTTTCATTCCTGCTACAGTCACTAACCTGCTGGGTGACCTTGGGCAAGTCACGTCCCTGCTCCGTGCCTCAGTTTTCCCCACACCCTTCGTCTTCTTTATTTAGACTGGAAGGCCTTTGGGGAAAGGACTGTCTCTCCCTAGGTGTTTGCCAGCACTTAGTACAAATAAGCTGATCATGGCTGAAGCTACTGCAATACTCCCCATGCCTCATAACCCACAGCCCACTTCATAGCCTGCCTCCACCCCTCCTTCCGCATGCTGCCCTGGGCCTGTATCACCCTGCTTGACAGAGCCTCCCATTCTTCCTCCAGATGTCAACTCACTTTTCCCAGAATGCCCTGCTTCGCCCCACCACATCTTCTGACTTGTCTGCACAGAGGCACAGCCAGGAGTTATCCGGCTCCTGGGAACGGCTTCCTTCTGTTAGCCCTTCCCAAGTCCTAGAGACACTCTCCTCCACTGGGGAAGCCGGCCAGGATGAGAAGCAGCCAGGTGAGGAGGACAAGGGGAAGAGAGATGGATGAAGGGACCTATGCCATGTGGAAGTCACATGGGAGGCTGTTACAGATCAGGCTCTGATAAGATTTCCTCCCCCAGGCCAACACATGGAAGGCTGTTACAAGCCTGCTGTTCGGGTGCTGCATGCTAGGAGGTCTGGAGGTCTGTGAGATAGAGAGGAAAGGGTTAACAGAGGGGTGAGGAGAGGAGGAGGGGAATGTGACC
Organism: Chrysemys picta bellii; assembly: GCF_011386835.1. NCBI lineage: Eukaryota > Metazoa > Chordata > Testudines > Emydidae > Chrysemys > Chrysemys picta. The sequence goes on from NC_088791.1 coordinate 346,534,429, forward strand.
AGCTGGGCCGAGCACAGGTCTGGGAGCCAGGATCCAGCCTCTGACGCTGACTCATATCTCTGACCTGAGACAGACACTGAACTGCTCTGCCTTGCTTTCCCACATGTGTCAAATGAGGATAATTTTATAACCCTTCCCAACGGTGCAGTCATCACAGGGAGCGTTATTTAGCTAACGTGGGGGAAGCCTTTGCTTGCATCAAGCGCTGAATGAGTGGTGCTAAGTGTGATTAAACACACATGGGACAAAATGGCCAGAGAAATCCTCAATGGAAGGCACAAGAGATCACCTGAGATGAGGGCTCACACTTGCGTGTCTCAGCAATTCCCTCCCAGGAAGCAGGCAATAAGACCAGGACTAAAAAAAAAAAAAAAAACCCTTTTTCATATGGACTTCGTCCTCAACACTGCTCCACCGTGGACCCTCCGTGGCTGCCCCCAGTGCTGTGCTGTAGGATAGTCGGCCCAACTGTTCCCTGAGTTAAAGCAGTGACGAGCGTGTATTGATCATTGTCGATCTATCCTGAGCAGCTCGCCGCGAGCACCTGTGTATTTTTGACTTTGACGAGAACACGCACTTCGCTCCGGTCCGGTTTTCTTTTCTATTACAACAGCCCTTAGGTTCCGTCCGGCGCAGCACGAAATCCCCCACGAACAGAATACAGGGGCCCTGGTGCGAGCAGCGAGCGGCTCGTGACATTTTGCGTCTGCGGATGGTTGGTGAAAAGTGCCAGACCAAGAGCCCCGCAGAGTGGAGAGAGAATGCGTGGTGGTAGCAGCAGGGCGAGCATCCCATGTGTTACCCCAGCCATTGTGTCTCAGCTGGGAGCCCAGCCCCAGCCCCTGCCAACCTCTCCAGGGGAATCCCGAGCCTCCTTAATGCCCACTAATGGTGCACCTTGCCAGCCTAGGCCCTCGGACAGAATGTTCCACCTCTAGGGCAGAGGGGTGGGGACCATTAAGGTCCATAAGCCACTTTCACACCCTCCCAACCCTGGGGCCAGTCTGGCTGCCCAGTGGTGTTTTGGCAGCTGGAGATCGCCAGGGCATGGGGCTGCCTGGATATGCCCCCTACCCCCCCCTGCACTGGGGCCAGGCCCACCGGCTTTACAGCTTGCACTGCCAGAACAGTGGAGCTGGAACTTGGCCTCAAACCGCTGTCTCCGGTGACTATCCGCGTGACACGCTGCTGATCGGGGGGTTCCCCGCGTCAACAGCCTCCTCTCCTAACCCAGCCACCTGGGGAAGGAGGTGCAGTGAGAGCAGCTGTGCATTAGGCAGCATGCGCCCGCCTTATTGGGAGCATCCATCTGTGACGCACGCCACCCCTCTGCCCTAGAGGTGGAACATTCTGTCCAGAGACCTGGGTTTAGTTCCCACTCACTGGGAAATCACATAACCGCTCCGTGCCTCAGTTTCTCCAACAGTAAAAGAGGGATAGTGACAGCAATCTCCTACACCAGGTTGGTGGAAGGTTCGGATTGAATGGCAGATGCTATAGGAATGCTTTTGCGCTAGATCTGAATGTGTACAATCCATTAGCGAACACTTTGGGATCCGTGGGAGTGAAAGGTAATACTGTAGCTGCAGGAGCATTGAATCAGGCTTTGAGCCCCTAGACTCCTTTATTGCAGTAACCACGGGCTTGTCTACATGGGGAAGTTAGCGTGCAGTGGGCCGAGGTGTGCATTCACAGCACACTGGCTACTCCTCACTAACTCCCCATGTCCACAATCCTACTGCACGGTGAGTGCCCTCAGGCGGGTTAGCTTAATACGCTTCCGAAGTGCATTCAGCTAATGTGCACAAATGCACGCTTAATGCACAGTAAGTGTGTCTGCATGGGGAGTTAGCGCAGAGCAGCTAGTGCGCACCAGTTACTGTGGGCTTATAAACCCTAAGGAAAAAGGGTGTGTTCTCAACTCAAGGTAAAAGTCTAGGGCAGACCAGGCAGTTAGTGGTTTTCATGCTAAGGCCACATCTACATTACACTATTACGTCGACCTAATGTACATTGGCACACAGCCACTGCAGTTATAAAATCGCTTGTAGGGTTGCACACTTGGCTCCTTGTGGTGGCAGTGCACGTCCACACCAGGAGGGCTTGTATCGGTTGTATTGTCAGCGTGGGGCATTGTGGGTTGGCTCCTGACAGCCAGTAACAGTCGACGTAAGCGATGCAGTGTATACGCTCGGAGAGGTGGTATTAGTAAATCGGCGTAGGGAGGCCCTTATGTCAAAAATTTAATTGCAGACAATTCCACAGCTTGGTCGACGCAAGGCAGGTTATGTCAACCTAACCCTGCAGTACAGACCAAGCCTAATTAGGAGGTGAGTTAAAGCCTCAGTTTCCCCATAGGCTTGAATACAGGTGAAAACTACAAACTGCCTTGTCTCCACAAGGGTGTTAATGCGAGCTCAGAACACATCTTTTATCCTCGGGAAGACGCAGCCGAAGAGAGCCGCTTGGGTTTGGATTTTCAGAAGCTCGGAGCACTCACAAGTCCAGCGGAAGTCAGTGGGAGCTGGGGCCGCCCAGAAAGTCTGAAAACCAGGCTGTCAGAAACTTGTGCTCTACTCTTCTATGTCAAGTATCAGGGGGTAGCCGTGTTAGTCTGTATCTACAAAAACAACAAGGAGTCTGTAGACGAGGAACTCAGTTCTCCTCTGTGGCAGGAAGGATGGCCTAGTGGTTATGGTGCTCAACTAGGACAGGGGAGTCCTGGGTTGGACATTTCTCCACTCAATGTTGCGACGCCTAACTGATTGGGAGCCTAAGGTCCATTTTCTTTCGGTAAGACTTAGGCTCCTAAGTCAGTTAGGCATTGCAGCGCTTAGCGAAGCGACACCTAAATACCTTTAAAGATGTGGGCCTTAGTCTCATTGTGCCAGGGAACCCATCTGTACCACCCGAATAACAGCGCTACCCTAGCTCACAGAGGTGGCCAGGATAAATACATTAAATATTGAGGGGCGCTCAGACACTACAGCCATGGAAACCATAGAAGTACCTCAAATAGAGAGTTACACTGGTACAACTGCTCAGGGACTCTGACTCCAAACACAGAACACAAAGGTGGTCTCTGCCCCAGAGACATAGCAGTCTAAGTGCTGGATCGACAGTGGTGTAACTGACCACAGAAACTGACCACTTAAAACTAGGTCTGAACTGTAAAGCCGTCCACCAGGAATATTTTACAGGGATAGCTCCCAGCTGTGATCACGGAGACACATCCATCCCCACCCAAAAGGGAGACAGGAAAGCAGGAGATCTGAAAAGATCTTCGTCTCCTTGTGCTTCCTGATTTATAATGCTATTAACTTTCTCCCCTGGCATTAGGCCACAAATAATGGTTTGTCCTTGGATAATCTGTGCTTGCGTTTCAATTCTAGTAATGCTATCTTGGAAGATTATCTCCTGCACTTCAGGCCGGGGAAACAATTAACATAAAGTGCAGCGAGTTCGCTGGGCTCTCTCAAAAGAACATTGCCTTCCAGATGCTTGCGAAGGGGGGACATGTGTGTAGTATCATTCCCACAGCAGCTCTGAACAGGGATCATGGGAGGGTGCTTGTGAAAGAACAGAGCTGTAGAGTTGGACACACACCCAAGTAAGCTCCTGTGACCCCTGTCTCAGCACAAATGACTCCTCTGTGCCCTCACAGCTTCAGCTTTTAACAGCTTGCAGATCTAAGAGACCAACCCTGCAAAGTCTTGCTGACCTCTTTCCGGGTTGGGTCTGTTTCTGCTCTCCTTTGTGAATCAGGAGTCACTCCTTTGAAGTTAATGGAGCCTCACCGTTGTAAATGAGAGGAACAGCAAGCCCATTGATTTCCGTGGGGCAGTTTGTGTGCCTGATGAGGACTATACAGGTGTCTAAGACTGCGTCTACACTTAGAACACTACAGCAGCACTGCTGTAGTGCTTCAGTGTAGACACTCACTACAGAGCCGGGAGGGGTTCTCCTGTCACTGTTGTGACAAAGTTCCTCCTCTACTTGGTGGGTCCTGCGCTTATTGGCGGATTTGCTTGCCTCACAGATTCACCAGGTGGATCAGGAAACAGCCCAGAGACCTTCCTCTCTGGTAGAAGCCACAGTCTAGGTCAATTCCTCCTGTGTCTGATCAGGACTTGGGAGGTTTGGGGGGAACCCAGGCCCGCCCTCTACTCCGGGTGCCAACCCAGGGCCCTGTGGACTGCAGCTGTCTATAGTGCCTCCTGGTACAGCTGCGCGACAGCTACAACTCCCTGGGCTACTTCCCCATAGCCGCCTCCCAACACCTTCTTTATCCTCACCACAGGACCTTTCTCCTGGTGTTTGATAATGCTTGTGCTCCTCAGTCCTCCAGCAGCACACTCTCACTCTCAGCTCCTTGTGCCTCTTGCTCCCAGCTCCTCACACTCACACCACAAACTGAAGTGAGCTCCTTTGAAAACCCAGGTGCCCTGATTAGCCTGTCTTAATTGATTCTAGCAGCTTCTTCTTAATTGGCTCCAGGTGTCCTAATTAGCCTGCCTGCCTTAACTGGTTCTAGCAGGTTCCTGATTACTCTAGTGCAGCCCCTGCTCCAGTCACTCAGGGAACAGAAAACTACTCATCCAGTGACCAGTATATTTGCCCTCTACCAGACTCCTGTACCCCACTGATCTGGGTCTGTCACACTGTCCATAATCCACCTCGCCGAGAGGTGGTAACTAGGTCAATGGAAGAATTCTTATGAAGACCTAGTGCTGTCTACACCTGGGGTTAGATCAGCATAGCTGCAGCTCTCCAGGATGTGGACTTTTCAGAGATGTAAGTTTTCAGTGCAGACCAGCCCTTAGGGAATTCAAGCCTTGAAACAGTACTTCAAATAGGCCTCTGAGGGTGTCTCCACTGCAGAGTTTACCCGGCCCAGGTACCCAGTTTAGCCAATCCTACTGCCTGGGAGCCTCCACACAACGGAACCCCACTCGACCCAAACCCTAGGCTGGGATTTCTGGGGGCGTGTACAGTACAGTCGCTTTGTTCCTGGAAACAGTTAATTCTGGATGTAAGCAGGGTCTGAATGAATTCTCCCCTGACAGCTAGTTCGGGAGTGGGAGAGACTTCAGGAACAAACTGTATTTACATGAACACACCTACTCTGCGTAGGTATCTAGCAGACAGGAGCTGTGTCGCTCCAGTGATCAGCTTTGGCTGGTGTTGGGTTACAAATCACATTAGTATGGAATGCAGGGGGAGTGAAATGTTGTTAACTTCATTGTCTGACTAAAGGGGAGCAGAACTGTGCTGAGCTTGTCCCAATTGAGGGGTCACCCTCAGCTGAAAGGAACTTGCTAAGCCAGGGGCTTGAATGCCAGAGCCCTGTGAAAGTCAAAGGGGTGGGGAGAGGTGTCCCAGCCAGCAGGTATCAACTCCCCCTAAGTGTCCCCAGTCTGATTTAATCTGTTCCTCCCCCACTGATCAAAGATAGAGCTAAATAGGCTCTATTAGGAGACTTTTGTTATGTTGAAGTGCTCAAAAGAGAGCTGAAATCACTTGAGATGGGGCAGTGTTTCTGCCCAGCCCGCAAAGAGCTGAAAATCACTAAGAGACAGACGTGCAGAGGCCACAGCAGAGAGGCAGGTGGCAGCAGAAGGTGACTGTCAGTCGCCCGGCGAACGAGCAGCAGGCGAGGCGGTGAGCAGAACGAGTGGCTAGCAGGGTGGCCAGGCAGCAAGGAACCGTGACTGGCGGGGTGGCCAGCAGAGAGGAACTGCAACTGGTGGGGCAGCCAGGTGGCAAGGAACAGCGGCTGGTGAGGTGGCCGGCCACAGCAAGGGCTCAGATGCCACTGCAAGGGCTCAGATACCTTCTTCCCCAGAGAAATATGATGGGCACACCTCAGAGGAACATCAGTGCACCCAGTCCAGTGTCCTGTCCCGACAGCAGCCAGCAAGCCATGTGTCAGAGGAAGACGGAAGGACCTGCAGCAGCAGCTGAGGGATAATTTGCCCCTCATGAATATCTCCTCCTGATTCCTAATCATTAGAGATTGGTTTAAGCCCTGAAACATGAGGTTTGATTTCCCTGTCAATATTCTTTTGGGTACGTCTACACTTACCTCCGGGTCCGGTGGTAGGCAATCGATGTTCTGGGATTGATTTATCGCGTCTGGTCTAGATGCGATAAATCGATCCTGGATCGATCCCAGAAGTGCTCGCCGTTGACGCCGGTACTCCATCTCGGCGAGAAGAGTACGCGGCATCGATGGGGGAGCCTCCCTGCCGCGTCTGGACCCGCAGTAAGTTCGGACTAAGGTACTTCGAATTCAGCTACGTTATTACGTAGCTGAATTTGCGTACCTTAGTCCGAAGTGGGGGGTTAGTGTGGACCAGGCCTTTTGTTAGCACTAATGGCTAGAATGCTGGATGTTCTCCTTACCTAAATCCCGCCAATCCCTCCTGGACTCCCGCGAAATTCTTGGCTACAACTCACGTCCTCTTGTTAGGACCAGTCACACACCACGACTACTGGACAAGAAATTGTCATGGGCCTCAGAGAAGTAAACAGTTTGCAAATGACCTGTAGGCTGAAAATGTGTTCACAAAAACTCTTTGGCAAATGCTTGTGAAGGTAAAATGCATTCCTAGGCTTATCCAGTGCATTGGGGTAGCTCCTGGAGGCTAGAGCCCCATTGTGCTGGGCACTGTTCATAGGAACCGGGATCTGTTTTTGAACAACTCACCACGAGAAGAAAAGGTGGAATTGATCGTTTCACGGATGTGCAAGGAATAATCCTCCCCCCCCCCACCCAACTGTAGATTATTCACATTTTCTCCAGGCTTTGATACGAAAGAACAAAACTACACTCCACCTTAGGCCTTCAAACGGGAATGAAGAAATGAGACGGAAGGCCTCCAAGTGGAATGTCAACATTTTCCACTTTCACACAGCTCTAGCATCAATTGCAATTGCCGGCTGTGTTTATGGGGGCATAGGAAATGCCCCACTGGAAGAGAGCAGTAGTCCATCTAGTCCAGTATCCGGTCTCTCTGATTTCAATGCTTCAAACAGAGGTGAAAGAAATCCTGAAACAGACAATTCTGCAATAACCTTCTCTTAGAAGAAGTTTCTTCCTGACCACCACCAGCTACAGATTGGTGTATGTCCTGAAGCATGTGGATTTATGTTCCTTCCACCTGTGTTTTTATCCAGTCAAATGTAACTGAGAACTTCTGATCCCGTTTTAACTCCTGCCAAGCACCCAGCCTCAATGCCGTCTAGTGGCAGTGTGTTCCACAAGTTAATCATGCATTGTGTAGAAAAGTATTGCCTAGGAAATGTAAGGGATGATACGACATACTGTAAAGTTTGCCCTGTGGTGCGTTCAAGATGACTGCATTGCTCACTCCAAAGGCTTAGCTAAGCCATCTTCAGCCACCGATCGCTGAAGAGAGGTGCTCATCAGCAAACCAATGGGGATCGTGCAGCACCTCCACACCTCTTACTGGAGCGGGCAAAACGAGAACAAATCCAGCTCGGCAACAAATTTTTACAAGCATCAAATGGCCCAGACTGTTGCTTTCATGTGTTATTAATTGTTAATACATTTCACTGCATTCCCAGCCACAAGGCTCAGACTATTCCCCAAGGGCCGTTATAACCGAAGTTTTTCATTATTTTCTATAGATCAAACGCGTATGGGATTCAGAGCGTGAGGAGGCCCCTTCTCTCATCACCTTGCTGATTTATTTATTTCCTTTACGGGGAGAATTTCATACATTTTTAGCACTCATGAAATGAGTCCTAGTAGCACTGGAGGGCCAGGCAGCTGCTGGACAAAATTCCCACGCACGCACACGCCCTGCACATGTACTTTCTGGGAGGAGAAACTGAGGAAGGACAGGCACAGACTCTCTAGGAGGACCTGCAATTTCTTGAACAGCATAATATAAATACAGAGATGTCCAGTGACCTGCAGTCCTGACTGGCTGCAGTTCTGGGCCCTCGACCAGGCCTTATTCTCAACCTGCTGCACCTCCATTGGAGATCTGGGCCCTCAAAACAGCTCTGTCAGTGCCCCTCACTGCTTAACTAGAGCATGATGAAGGGCTCCTGGTAGACAGACAGGCCTGGATCCACACACAGCTCCGTTGATGTTACGTCAGTCCCGGGCTCCCCACTCCAGTTCTGCCAATGCAACTCCAGCTCCACCTGCAGGCGCCGGCCCCCCACTCATGCACAGAGCCCTGCTACTGATCCCCAGGCTAGACTTGCGATACCCTTTGCCTTTCCTGTTACCGGCTGCTCAGGTCAGATGCTGCCAATCATTCTGAATTATGGGATGAATCTGTGATGCGGGCTAATGTCGTCCAGTTACTAGCATGGGGCTCCCAAACACACTTCTCCTAGGGTTTAAACATAAGAACAGCCATACTAGGTCAGACGACAGGTCCATCTAGCCCAGTATCGTGTCTTCTGACAGTGGTCAATGCCAGGTGCTCCATAGAGAATGAACAGAACAGGTAATCATCGAGTGATCCATCCCCTGTCGCCCGTTCCCAGCTTCTGGCAAACAGAGGCCAGGGACACTATCCCGGCCCATCCTGGCAAATAGCCACTGATGGACCTATCCTCCATGAACTTATCTAGTTCTTTTTTGAACCCTGTTAAAGTCTTGGCCTTCACAACATCCTCTGGAAAGAGTTGCACAGGTTGACTGTGCGTTGTGTGAAGAAATACTTCCCTTTGTTTGTTTTACACCTGCTGCCTATTAATTTCATTTGGTGACTATGACGGGGTGCCTGCCCTACACTGGGCTCTAAGGGGTTAATAGAGCCCTAGGGAGGCTGCGCAGGAGGCAGCCAATCAGAGAAGGGCTGAAGGGAGCATCAATCAGGGCCAAGAAGGCCTATATAAAAAGGGAGCTGCAGGGCAAAGGAAGGCAGTTCTCTGCTGGGAGCCCAGGGAGAAAGGACTATGTCTCTGGAGGGCTGAGAGAACTGCCAGCATCCTGGACAGAGCAGTGCTGCTAGCAGGGACCAGGGAAGCAAGTGACAGCTCCTGGTTGGCTGCTGGAGTTTGCAGGCTGAAGCCCTGAGGCAAGGGCAAAGAGGCTGCTGGGGCCAGACAATTCACTGCAGTAGCCACTAAAGGAAGAGCCTGAACAGAGGACTGCAGATCCCCTGGAAGGGGGGAACACAGAGTGTAGCATGGCCGGAGGGCTGTGTCACTGAAGAGGATTCCGCGATCAATCCTTGGAGAGATGTGGGTCCTAGAGCAGGAGTTACGGCGGCAAGACATCACCTGAAGAGGATGCAGAGCTAATTCCCAAGATAGCCAGCAGGGGGCATCACAGTGGTGAGTGAACCCCATTACAGTGACACCTAGTTCTTCTGTTATGAGAGGGAGTAAATAACACTTCCCTATTCACTTTCTCCACACCAGTCATGATTTTATGGACCTCTATCATATCCCCACTTAGTCGTCTCTTTTCCAAGTTGAAAGTCACAGTCTTATTAATCTCTCCTCATACAGAAGCCACTCCATACCCCTGATCATGTGGTTGCCCTTTTCCAATTCCAATATATCTTTTTTGAGATGGGGCACCAAATCTGCATGCAGTATTCAAGATGTGGGTGTACCATGGATTTATATAGTGGCAACATGATATTTTCTATCTTATTATCAATCCCTTTCTTCATGATTCCCAACATTCTGTTCGCTTTTTTGACTGCCGCTGCACATTGAGTGGGTGTTTTCAGAGAACTATCCACAATGACTCCAAGATCTCTCTCTTGAGTGGTAACAGCTAACTTAGACCCCATCATTTTATATGTATAGTTGGGATTATGTTTTCCATTGTGCATTACTTGGCATTTATCAACACTGAATTTCGTCTGCCATTTTGTTGTCCAGTTACCCAGTTTTGTGAGATCCTTTTGTAGCTCTTTGCAGCCTGGGATTTAACTATCTTGAGTAGTTTTGTATCATCTGCAGTTTTTGCCACCGCACTCTTTACTCCTTTTTCCAGATCATTTATGAATATGTTGAATAGGACTGGTCCCAGCACAGACCCCTGGGGGACACCACTGTTTAGCTCTCTCCATTCGGAAAACTGACCATTTATTCCTACCCTTTGTTACCAATTCATGAGAGGACCTTCCTTCTTATCCCATGACAGCTTACTTTGCTTAAGAGCCTTTGGTGAGGGACCTTGTCAAAGGCTTTCTGAAAATCTAAGTACACTTTATCCACATGCTTCTTGACCCCCTCAAAGAATTCTAGTAGATTGGTGAGGCATGTTGACTCTTCCCCGACAAATTATGTTTTTCTATGTGTCTGACACCCAGTCCAGCCACACAGAACTAATGAAACCCAGTCCCGCTGTACAGAACTAATGCCACACTAGTTCACCCCCTGTCCCATCAGTCCCTGTTGGCACAAAGGAGGGCAATGAATCACACATCACATTAGGGTTGCCAGCTTGGTAATATTAAAAACTGGACACTCCAGCAAGAGTGCTGGAAACTTCCCGAGGCCTTGCCCCTGCCCCACCTTTTCCCCCGAGCCTCTGCCCTGCCTCTTCCCCTGAGGCCTCACCCCCATCCACTCCATTTCCTGCCTCCCTCCCCCTCCTTGTCGCTTGCTGCTTTTCCCCTCCCATTCCTCCCCCTGGTCAGGAGGGACTTGCCCGCGGAGCCAGGGCTGGAAGCTGCAGCCGCCCGATGAAGGTAGGAGGAGGCCCCGGCTGAGTAAGAACTGGCGCGGGTGATGACCTGGCACCTCCCCCTGCCCCGCTTGTACGAACTGGACATTGGGTATCCGGTTAGTAGATCTGACTGGACAATGTCAGCAACTGGACTTTCCGGTCAAAAACCTAGCACTTGACTACATCACGTGGGGTGGAAACTAGACATTGTTAAGAGTTAAGCCTGAGCTGCAAGCCGGATCCCCCCACACAGAGCCGGATCCGAGTTCAAAGGGGATGGATCGGAGGTACCAGTTTGGTACCAGATCTAACTGTGCCAATTTATAGCTTTTAAATAAAAATCCCAGTGTGGCTAGAACGGTCTAAGTATGTTATCGCAGTGACTCATGGCTTCATACAGACATCAGCCAGGATCAAAGCCCACCACGCAAGCTGAAGAACTGTAGGCCTTGTAGTCTCTGGGCATGGTGCCGAGGGTAGCGTGTCTCTCTCTCACACGCACACCGTGTATTACACTCTGCTGTGGTTTTATTATAAGCCGTTTGGTCACAAAACCCGGCCCTCGTGGTCGTAAGCCCAGCAGAGCGGCCAAGGATCAATTGAGCCATGGAGAACCGACCTCCTCTTCTCCCCTTGGGTGTATTGGGTCGGGGGTGAGGCGCACGGGCCGGGCCACTGATTGCAGGGATTCCACGTATCCTCCAGGGCCCAGGCCCAGCGGCAGGTGCTGCAGAAGGAGCTCGGTGCGCTCCACCGGCAGCTGCACCCCACAGCCCGTCCAGCTGGGAGCCTGTGAATTTCCCCAAGTGAGGCATGGCCGGGAGGGGGTGGGCAGCTGTTGCAGAACACCCCCCCCCACCCTGCAGCTGGCTGCAGCCATAATTTTTTTGCTCTTGTAGGGAAACCCAGGCCACTGACATCAATGGGCTTTGAATCAGGCCCACGTGTATGAGGTACGTCTACAAGGCAATTAGATACCCACGGGTGGCCCATGCCAGCTGACTTGGGTTCAGGGGCTGTTTCACTGCAGTACAGACATTTGGGCTCAGGCTGGATCCAGCCCGAGCTCTGGGACCCTCACCCCTGGCAGGGTCCTAGACCCCGGGTGCCAGCCCAAGCCTGCGCGTCTACACTGCAATTAATCAGCCCCTTAGCCCAAGCACTTTAGCCTGAATCAACTGGCACGGGCCAGCTGTGGGTGTCTAAATGCAGCATTAGATGTACCCTAACCTAAGGGACAAGGGACCAGTGAGTCAACAGTGTGTTGCCAAGAAGGCTAACGGCATTTTGGGCTGTATAAGTAGGGGCATTGCCAGCAGATCGAGGGACGTGATCATTCCCCTCTATTCAACATTGATGAGGCCTCATCTGGAGTACTGTGTCCAGTTTGGGGCCCCACACTACAAGAAGGATGTGGAAAAATTGGAAAGAGTCCAGCGGAGGGCAACAAAAATGTTTAGGGAGCTGGAACACATGATTTATGAGGAGAGGCTGAGGGAACTGGGATTGTTTAATCATCGGCAGGGCCAGCTCCTTGAAAGAAGCAATCAAAGGCCAGATGGGAAGCCAGATTGTTGGATTGACCATGAAGTTAGGTGTGGAAAAGGCAATGCAGATAGCGGATGAATGGCTCTGGGTACTGGCAAAGGCCAGTCACTTTTAGTGCTCTGGTTCAAATCCAGCCTCGTGCCCACGCAGGGGAGAGTTCCACCTTTAGAGGCGGCCGAGCATTTCCCAGTGAAATGTTTTTTTTCCATCAGAAAATGCCCATTTGTCAATGCGGAAATGGTCCAGGGGTGTCCCAGTGCAGAGAAACCACATTGTCAGAGACTTGTCGCACCAACAGCGCCTGTGACCAACCATCTGCCAGGCAGCCTGTGGTGCAGCTCTCAAACCCAGATTTCCTCCTCTAATGCATGCAAAGTGGGGTCTGCACATGCCCCTCCCACTTGCCCCGTAAAACCCAGACTCAGTGAGTGCGATCATAGCTCCCCGTAACTGCAGTCGGCTGTTTTCTGTGAGTGAAAGATGCTCTCGGACGGGAGAGCTCTGTGGTTTTAGGGCTGGCGGGCCGAGGTGCAGACCCCATCTGTAGGTCTGCCAGCAGCCCCAGCTCCTCACACACACACTGGGAGCTGAACATACACCAGCTGCACCGGGTCAAATCTGCACTGTCAGGTGGGGATGAACAGCCCTGTTTTACAGTGAGGGAAACTGAGGCACAGCCAGGTGAGCCAGCCTGGCTCAGGGTCACCCGGCAAATCAGTGGCAGAGCTGGGGCTAGAACCCAGAGCGTTCACCGAGCCCTTCTGACCCTTCACGCAGGTTTGGATTGAGTTTGGGAAGGGCTGACTGTCCTGGCACCAGAGCAGACAGACAGGGCCGAGGGCACTAATTGGTTGACCTGTGATGGGCACCTCAGATCTGACAGCCTCTTCCTCTTACCTGCTGGGCCGCAGGATGAAGAGACAACGGCTTTACGGGCCTGGTCTATTGCCAGACAGACTCAGCCTTGTAAGCCCAGTTAGTTCAGGGGCCCTTTAATTCTGGATGGCACGAAGACGTGAGAGCAAGGAGTGCTCAGCACCTCTGGAAAATCAAGCGGTAAGTCCCACCCGTCTACCAAGCAGCATTTCTAAAGTGCCCGTCACCCCAGCATCTGGGCCTGGGACATCGATTAAGAATCCAAGTGAGATCTGTTCTGATGGAACAGCCATTCCTCTGCTCTTCTGGGTGCAGCCATCGCCTGCCGACCCAAGGGTCTGCATTACATTGTGCCCAAGACAGGACAGGTACGTTTGGGTTACGTTGCTTCCACGGGAAAATAATTGGGGAAGACAACCTTTGCTTTCAGAGTCACTGACGTCAGAGACTGAAAAGACCCGTTGGGCCCATTCGCCTTTCCCCAGCCTAGTGGTGCAGCGCTGTTCCTTGCAAATGTATTCCCCAGGGCAGGGCTTTGTGCCAGGACGCATTAAACGTGGAGCCCTGGCATGTGCTTTCTGTGACGTTATAGGATTATTTTATACTAGCGGCGTAAGATTCATGCTTGGGATAGGAGCATTAGGATTTCTCATTGCTGGGGGCTGCGGCCACTAGATGGTGACAGATCGATCTAGTTAGCCATTGGGGTCAGATTTAAGGGGTAGATTTTACGCATGCTGGGGGTCGACACTTCTGATAACCTGACCCTCCCTTCGGTGTCCGAATGGGTGCCGAGGTCTCTCGCAAAATCTCTCTCCAGTTGTGGGCAACTCGGTTATAATCACGCCAGCAGGTCAGACGTCCCAATCACCAGGAGCTGCCTGGCACCCAGGGGTCAAATCCGTGCCAGGGCACTCTATGGGCGACAATGGTGCAGGACGGGAAGCTACTCCAATGGCATTGCTAACTCAGAACCTTCCTCCCTCTCCCAGCTATCTGATCAGACTTGCGAATGCAAAGAGAGCTCCTGTTCAGGTGTGAGCCGCTCAGCGAGAGGGGACACTGAAGCTGACATGTGATACAGTAAGCGCTTGCCTTGTTGGAGACATTATGAGAGAGCCGCACATTGTGTAACCCTTCTGCCCATCTAAGTTGGCAGCAACAAGGGCCGGGTTCTGTATCCGTTTCAATAACGCAATGCAAAAACCGGCTCGAGCCCCCACACACTGACCTGGGACAATTACATACCCCCTGGGCGCCTCTCAGAGGCAATACTTCCCCTCTCACAAGCACGGAGTCTGAGTGTAGCAGAAAATGTTTAATAACATGAGATAAATGACATCAGCATTAAATTGGAAAAACACCACAAACAGGATTCCTAACACAAACCATGAGCAAAAGACCCACCCCAGCAAATTGGGCTGTGTCCTTTCCCTTTGGTTCTTGAATCCAGCAACCCAAAAATCACCCAGAGTCCCCAAAGTCCAACAACCCCCAAAGTTTCTGTCCCTGGTCAATGCAGCCCCAGAGTAAAAGGGGGGCACGCAGGGTGTTAAGGGGCACCTTACATGATCCGAGGCCGACCGGCCGTCTCTCCATGGGGTTCCGCCGCAGCCTTCACCACAAGCCAGTCCACTTCCTGCCGTCCCACGAACTGCTCTGCTCTACGAGCTGCTCCGCTCCGCTCACCGACCTGTGAGCCGCTCCAGCCGTCCCCGCAAACGGCTCCGCTCGCCATTCCTTGGGCTGCTCCAGCCATCCCCGCAAGGCTCTGCGCCGCTCGTCCAGCCGTCCCCGCAAACTGCTCCGCCAGCCGCTTAGCAATATAGCTTCAGGCTCCCACACTAGTTAACACAGCACTCAGTGATCTCAGCTCTTAATAACTTTAGCTCTTTAGTGTTTTCAGCTTATAGTAGGGGAGCCCCAGTGCTAGTGCACCACTGGCCCAAAGTGAATTCAGCTCAGCAGCCTGTAACCAGACTCCTAATGGAATCAAAGTTAGCTCTGACATTCAACAGTGGAGAGAGAAGATGGTCCAATTGGTATTTCAATCACTCAAAGGAGACCCATACTATCCTCTTTCAATTCACTAGGAGGTGGAACCCATGTCCCTTGTCTAGCGAGTGCTACGTAGGTCATAGACTCATAGACTCATAGACTTTAAGGTCAGAAGGGACCATTATGATCATCTGGTCTGACCCCCTGCACGCTGCAGGCCATAAAACCGTCCCCGCCCCTTCCCTGGACTCTGCTGCTGAAGTCCCCAATCCTGTTATTAGTGACCTCAATCGGCAGAGACCCTCCTGCTAGAGATCCCTGCCCCATGCTGCGGAGGAAGGCGAAAAACCTCCAGAGGCTCAGCCAATCTGCCCTGGAGGAAAATTCCTTCCCGACCCCAAATATGGCGATCAGTAAGACCCCGAGCATATGGGCAAGAGTCTCCATCCTGACCCCTTTTAGCCATTATGCTATTTACCTACCATTGCTTGGTTTTCCTTGACAACTATGTTTTACCATTAAACCATTCCCTCCATAAACTTATCTAACTTAATCTTAAAGCCAGACAAGTCCCTCGCCCCCACCGTTTCCCTCGGAAGGCCGTTCCAGGTGATGGTGAGACACTCTGTCATAAAACAGTTTCATTGTCCTTGATTCACATAATCAGGGTAACAACACTTTATTCCTCCTGCCCCAATAAGAGAGAAACTGGGGATCCCACACCATCCAAAGTAACCACTATCAGTTGCTGTTGTCTCATGCCAGGCGGGTGGGTGTGCCTATGCAAACAAGATCAGCCCCTGGAGTTCTTTTCCACACTCGCCATAATTCACCACCAGATGTCAGGGTAGAGCTCATCCTGACTCTGCTTACATCTGCAACCTCCAGGCTGACTCCCAGCCGCAATTACGCACTGCTGTACTGAGGCTGCCGCACTTGAGGGGCAGCTCCCCAGATTAACTCTTTGGGGGCGGTGTCACAAGTCGGCAGCCACCCAGAAGCATCATAGTAATCAGGAGGCTGCACACCACGGGCGATTGGAACTCTGCAGCAATGGAAGGGAAAACTCTCAGATCCTCCTGTCGCACAGCTGCAGTTAAAGGAGAATCTCCTTCAGCCACTAACAGTACGGAGCTGTGGCACACAGTGGCCAGTTCTGATTCCATCCAGTAGAGGATGCGCACACGCACACACACACACACACACTCTGACAGTTTGCTAGAGTACATGCATTTGCCTAAGTGGTCATTTGGCTAGGGGACTGGAAAATGTCCCTGTTATAACTTGCGGATACAGAACAGTTCACCAGCCAGGACAATGTTATCCTCTGGGTTACATTAGGATCACCCAGTATTGCCAGGCTAGCTCAGATCAGGGGCCTGCCTAGTATCGTGTCTCTTGACAGCACACAGCCAGCTAAATGCAACCCTGACGTAGGCAGATATGGGATGACCGAAGGGGGAGTTCCTTCCTGGGCCACAGTCCTTCTGGCAAGGAGTTCCATGGGCTAACTGTGCATTGGGTTAAAAAGTGTTTCCTTTCATCTGTCTTAAATTTGGGGAACAAGTGGGTGGCTGTGGATGAACTAGTGTCCCAGCATAGAGAGGCTAAGAACATTTGGCCCACAGCACCTGGACTACCCAGTCACCTGAGATATGCCCCCTCCGGGCAAGTGCTGCAGCAGGCCATTGTGGGGGAAGCCAGCCCCACTGCTGCCTAGACCACCCATGCCTTCAATGTCCACAGCTCTCAAACTCCCACCGCTCAACACAAAACGGGGGTGGGCAATGCAGCTCCTGTGGTGGGGTGCACTTCCTCCCCCCTCGAGAGGAAGGATGGTCCCGGGGCCGGGGTCCTAGGCGGAGAGGTGGGTTCAGTCTCCTGTTCTGCCACAGGCTTCCTGCATGACCTGGGCACGTCCCTTAGCCTCTGTGTGCTCTGGTTCCACCTTGCCATGGGGATGAGCACCGGGAAGCTACATACGTTCCCGACGGGGAGGTGCTCGGATGCACTGAGAGGGTGAGAGCTGGAGCAGGTCCCTTGGAGAACAAGACTAGCACTTACACTGGTTAAGGAAGATGGGTAGAGTCATGCAGAGAGGGGCCATGGCGTTCTGGCTCCTCCGGGTGCACAGCCCGCTGGTCCTGGGGCACAGACTTCTCTGAAACAATGTCCTGCAAGAGCCGGGGACCCTCCAGCCGGAGTTTTCCCTGGCAGGCTCGGAGCGCGGCATGGGAAGCGGGCTGGCAGGGTGCCAGCGTATCAGCGGAAACATCTGGAGGTAGCGAGAGAGCTGTGCACACAAACACTGCTGCCTCCTTCCTGGCCCTGACACCCCTGGCTGGTGCCCATCACAGCTCTGCGCTGCAGGGGAAGGAGATGGGCGCCCTCAGGGACCACCCACGCCCTTCCTTCCTGTGCACTCGGCCAGAGCTCAGAGCCCACGGCAGCACATACAGGGTACCAGCGCCTACAGGGCACAGCCAAGTGAGGCTTCAGCATGGGCAGATGGGAGGGGGGTGAAGGAGACGGGCTGATGAAAACTGTCGCTTCACCCAAGCATAACACAACCAAGCTTTGCCAGCTACCCACTGCCCCCTGCAACACTGACAATTCACCTTCCCCCAGCCGGCAGCATGCCCAGCTATTCCACACCCCAGCACCCGGCTCTGCCAACGCCCCTTCCCCCAGCCGGCAGCATGCCCAGCTATTCCACACCCCAGCACCCGGCTCTGCCAATGCACCTCGATCCTGGCTTTCAGCACCCCTTGCTTCTCTACTCCTGGGGAGGAATCCCAACCACACGGAAGTCACTGATTTCAATGGAGCTGGGATTCAACCCCTGGAGGCAACAGCAGAGCCCTGTTAAGTGATTCCACTTCCCGCACCCACCTTCGGCACCCCCCTGCTGTCCCAGTCTAGCCCCCACCCACGTCTCACTTTTAGAGCAGCTTTGCCTGATTTGTGACTAAGACATCGGAGGGATAAACACCAGGGAGGGAGAAGAGTTATTGGAGTGAAGGGCCAATGTGGACACAAGAATCAATGGCTATAAATGGCCGTCCACGAGTTTAGGCTTGAAATGAGATGAAGGTTTCTAGCCCTCGGAGGAGTGAAGCTCTGGAACAGCCTTCCAAGGGGAGCAGTGGGGCAAATAGTCTGACTGAGTTCAAGACTGAGCTTGGTAAGTTTGTGGAGGGGAGGGTACGATGGGACTGCCTACAACAGCATATGGCCCGTCTGCAACTCTTATTAGCAAATATCTCCAGTGGCCGGAGATGGGGCACTAGCTGGGGAGGGCTCTGAGTTCTACAAAGAATTCTCTCCCAGGTCTCTGGCTGGTGGGTCCTGCCCACACGCTCAGGGTCTAACTCAGGGGTCCCCAACACGGTGCCTGTGGGTGTCATGGCGCCTGCCAGGGCATCCATGTGTGCCGCCTACTGGCCGCCGGACAAGCAGCTGCCGAAATGCCGCCTAGAAGTGGCAACCTCAAGAAGCGCTACCACCGAAATCCCGCTGAATTTTGGCGGGATTTTGGTGGTGATGCCTCTTGATGACGCTCCTTCACTGCGGCATTTCGGTGGCGACGCCGCTTGACGTTGCCGCTTCACGGCAGCATTTCAGCGTCTGCTTGTCCGACAGCCACAGTCCTCGGTGGCTAGTCGTCCGGCGCCCGCCCCCTGGAAAAGGTTGGGGACCACTGGTCTAACTGATTGCCACATTTGCCTCCCAGGTCAGATTGGCAGAGACCCTGGGTAGTTTTCGCCTTCCTCTGCAGCATGGGGCACAAGTCAAATGCCTGCGATCTGCAGGAGGTCAGACTAGATGATCACGATGGTCCCTTCTGGCCTTAACCTCTCCGTGTAACTCCCGGCCTGGAGTAACGAAGTGTCAGGTCCGAGCTCACCTCTGCTAAACCCTGCGCTCTGGGCTCCCCCACACATCTAGGGAGCAGCGTGGCAGCTCTCAGGACTAGAGATGGGCCCAACTGCCCCAGAGTTCCAGGGGTTGGATCCAGGCAGGGGCTGTGAGGATCCCGGGTGGGTGTCTTGGTTCAGCCCATTGCAGATATACGGGGCATACAGCGCTGGGGTTTGTGTAGGATCCCATTGCAGCCAGCACCTTTACTGCACCTGCCACGTGGCCACTGCACCCCGGGGAACAGAACCATTTCTCTGGCTTTGCAGGATAGTCACCGTGGAAATTGATCCGACCGAGCAGGGAACCTCCAACTGTCCTGCCAACCAGCAGCAGCTCACTGGCTGCACACGCTCACTGCTGCACGGGGGCTAAGCTACCTCACCACGAGGCCAGTGTGCCCAGCCTGTAGGCAGCCGGGGAGCAAGGAGAAACGCTCAGGGAACCCTGGCAGGGGCACTGATGGCATGAAGCAGACGGGTGTTGAGTGCCCCCCACCCCAACGGCAGAAGCATTTTGGCCTGTCCATTCCTGGCTGTGGTTGCCTCAGTGCATTGTGGGACTCTTGGCGCACTGGTCGTTTTGTTCTGCGTTTGTACAGCCCCTAGCACCATGGGGTCCGGGCCCGTGACTGGCACTCCGAGGCGCTATGGAAACCCACATAAATCATCATCATCTACTGTTTGAGTGGCAGCAGCCTGGCCTTGCGTTCCTGCTGCCTCTCTGAAACCCGCTCCTCATGCTCCACTTCCACTCCTCATAGTGCTACCAGGAAGAGAGGCCTTTAGGTCATTGCCACATGCACTGCATTGGGGACAACCAGCCAGCAGGGCCATCTGCAAAGATTGTGGCTTCTGGTCAGACTAGGGGGAGACACTGGGGTAGACTGCACTGGCTCAGCTGACCCAAGCCCATGACCTTTGCAATCAGCTGCTGCAACCGGTGCTTGGCAAACTAGCTGGACTGGGGCTGTGTGTCTTATAGGTGTGTGTACAGCTCCGAGCACAACAGGAGGCTGATCCTGCATGGGGCCCTCTGGCCTCTACGCCAATATCAGGGAGTTAACACTTTGTTTGCCGATGCTTGGCTAGGCCCTCCACACCACTAACAGAGATATTAATGTGACTAGGCCTATGCAAAAAAAAAAAAAAAAAAAAAGTCAGATTGCAGGGAAAATAGATGGTTGTATTTTTCTCAACTCCACCCACAAAATAAGCTCCTCCCACACGAGATGCCACTCACAGGAGATTGCTTCTGTTCACAATATGATCACAGGTGTTGTGGGGGCTCGGCTCCCCCTCTCTGGGGTGCAAATAAAGCCACAGGCTCTTCTGTGCTCCTCCACGGTGAGGCACACATGCCCCATTGAGATTGGCTCCCTTCTGTGAGGGGGGAGGGGTCTTGAAGGCCCTGCTGCGCTCTGATAGGCCCTTTAGGCTAGACTCTTTCCTGATTGGAGGATGGAAAAAAGTGACAGTATCTCATGGCTCCAGAACAAACCGTTACTCACAGTAAATTGTGCAGACAGATCGCCATGTAAGAACCCTTCCCCCACTTGATGAGCAGTGAGATAGTTCATATTTGACATGTTAACACTGTGCTCATCAGGTATCTGAACTAGCCCTATTGAGATGAATGGGGCAGTTCACACCTCTCCGAGTTACGGTTTCAGGCTCTTTGCAAATGCAAGTAGACGTCACTGCTAGGGTTACCATTCGTCCGGATTTACCCGGACATGTCCTCCTTTTTGTGCTAAAAATAGCGTCCGGGGGGAATTTGTAAAGCACTCAAAATGTCCAGGATTTCCCCCCTCCCCCGGCAGAGCAGAGCGAGCAGCTGGGAGGGCTGCAGGAAAGTCCCGGGCTGGACTCCGGAGCAGCTGTAGAGGAGCCGGATCCGCCCTGCATTCTGAGCAAGTGTCTCAGCACAAAGTGCAGCCCTCCCCTTTTGCAACTGGGAGCAGTTTCTGCCATGCAGCGTAGCAAAACGGGAGCGAGAGCACTTTGTGCTGATACAAGGGCAGCTCTCCCCTGCAGCCCGGTCCGGGCCAGGGACCGGGTTTTGTTGTGCAGGGCCAGGGACCGGGTTTTGTTGTGCTGGGGAGCGCAGCCACGTGTCCGGCTGGCACAGAGCCCAACACCCTGTTCTGAGCAGCAGGGTAAGGGGGCCAGGGGGCAGGAAGGTTCTGGAGGGGGCAGTCAAGAAACGGGGGGGGGGCTTTTTGGGGGGAGTGGAGAAAGTTTTGGGCAGTCAGGGTACAGGCAGGGGGTAGGGTCCTGGGGGGCAGTTGGGGGGGTCTTAGGAAGGGGCAGTTAGGGGACAAGGAACAGGGAGTCTTAGGTAGGGGGTGGGGTTCTGGAGGGCAGTTAGGAACAGGGGTCCCAGGAGGGGGCAGTCAGGGGACAAGGAGCGGGGGGGTGGGGGGCTGGGAGTTCTGGGGGGGAGCTGTCAGGGGGCAGGAGTGGGGAGAGGGATCGGAGCAGTCAGGGGACAGGGAGCAGAGGGGTTTAGATGGGTTGGGAGTTCTGGGGGGGGGCTGTCAGGTGGTGGGGAGTGGTTGGATGGGGCGTGGGAGTCCCAGGGGTCTGTCTGGGGGTGGGGGTGTGGATAAGGGTTGGGGCAGTCAGGGGACAAGAGGCAGGGAGGCTTAGATAGGGAGTGGAGTCCTGGGGGGCAGTTAGGGGCAGGGGTCCCAGGAGGGGGCAGTCAGGGGACAAGGAACGGGGGGAGGGTTGGGGGTTCTGGGGGGGGGCGGGAAGTGGGAGGGGCTAGGGTGGGGCTCCTCCCGTCCTCTTTTTTGCTTGCTGAAATATGGTAACCCTAGTCACTGCATCAGTTGCCGGGGTCACATTTTCCAGGCTCTCAGCAGCCGTAACAGCTGGAGATTTACTTTCTTTACAAAATGAAAGCTTAGTTCCTGGAGAATAAGGTGCTGCTATACTGATCTGTACCAGCTGAATCTTAGGCCTAAAAACCTACCGAGTTCAGAGTTTGACCCAAAAAGGATGAGAAGCCAGATGCTTCCTAGTGCCCCCGCAGCTGGCTCATGCATGCTGGAGTCAAAGCAGGTGCCCATCCCTCCTGCTTTCTGCCCATACACCAAATGCAGGATGGGAAGGGAAATATTGGGACCAATTAATCTTTTAATCACCAGGCATCCCAGAGAGGAACCCAACCCGACTTCCTGGAGCGGCAGTGAGTGAAATGAACAGAAAGGTTTGGAGCCAAGTGGCCATCCATAGTGCATGGGGAACAGGAGCAAAGAGATTAAGTGTCTTATCTTTGCTACAGAGCAAGTAGGACAGTTTTATGCCACCAGCAATTTATTTCCCCTGCCAAAATATAAAATCCCCCCACCCCATCAGCTGTTCACGGGGAGGCTCTCTGGAGCCTGAGGGGTTATTTGCTCTGCCTTAGAGGAACGGCATGGGGATGACAAGAGTTACATTCTTTGCCGGTTGTATAAACAGTTTGCACACAAACCTTAAGCCCATCGCAGAGCCAAGATCTCTTGAGTGGATGGTTTGGAATGTCCCACAATCCCCCTCCTGCTCAGCAAATAACCCTGCAGTGTCACGTTCGCTCGGCAAGAGTCCTCACGATGAACCACTACAACAGCCAACGTGACGGGCCGGGCCAAACCGGCCCTGGGGGCAAGGCCATTGACTCCAGTGGAGTTCCACCAACTGCCGGGAGATGAATTTGGCCCACACTGACTCGCTGGCCTGCACTTTGGCTCTGGTTCAGAACTCCTCCCCCCGTGCTCAGAACTGCCCGGGGACACAGGCTAATGGGCACACGTGTACCATGAATGGTCCCAGAGCCAGAAGTCCTCAATGTCGCCGCAGGAGGGTGACAGCATGTCAGAGGCAGCGTGGCCTAATGAGCAGAGTTGAGAACTGTGAGTTAAGAGAGCTGCATTCTGTTCTGACTGCTGGGGGGCCTTGGACGAAATGCTTCCTTCTCTCTGCCTCAGTTTCCCCATCTGTAAAATGGGGAGAGTGCTTTCAGACTGGGGGCTGGGGGTGGGAGGGGGTTGGGAAAGTTTAATCTGTTATTGTTTGCAAAACATGTTGAGATCCTTACATGGGAGGTGCTCTGTGGAGTTCCCTCACCTTCCTGTGAAGTATCGGCTATGGGTACCAGAATCACCTTCCTGTGATCGGCTATGGGAACCAGAATCACCTTTCTGTGAAGTATCGGCTATGGGAACCAGAATGGATGGCCCACTGGGCCAAGGTGCTGAGGCAAACCCTGCGATCCTCTCCTACGTTTACAAGGGGTACAGTGAGTCCGTCTGTTGGGGTGATGAGAGAGCGGGACATTGTGGACCTGGCAATGACAAAGCTGAGGAGAGAGTCCAAGCCGTCGCTGGGGCTGAGAGGCAGAATCAAACAACTCTGAGGAGCTGGGAGTCAGCCGGCTGAGACTGACAACACCTGGACACTTTTAACAGTACTGCCAACTTCCAACCAAACTACACCCAGCTCCAGCCCCACCCCCTTTGCCAACACACACCTCTGGACAAACATCTGTCGGGGAGGGGCTAGGTTTACTTGGTCCTGCCTCAGTGCGGGGGCGGGGGCAAGGGGGTGAGATGACCTCTTGAGGTCCCATCCAGTCCTACCTTTCTATGATTCAATGAAACTCAAGACGGAACCAAAAACGCCACCGGGTATTTAAACCATCAAGTACAGAGCACGCATGATTTTCCTAAGGAGAAGACAGGCTAATAATACTTACATTTCCGAGCCCTTTCTAACATGAAATCTACCACATTAACCAACCATGAAAATGCAAAGCATTTGTGAGTTGCAGAAGGAACAAAAATAACTTTACAAACAACGCTTTACAAACCACGTGATGGAGCCGCAAGTCAACTGGGGTTAGAACAAGACAGACGGGGAAAAAGGTTTCACACCAAAATAATGAAACAGGCCAAACACAGAGAAGGATTTTTGGTTGGTTGGTTGGTTGAAAAGGCAAAGAACTGTTTGGCCAGAACAGCGTTGTTTTTCCCTCCGTCAGTGAAATGGCGTTGTGGCAAAATGATGAGGGGAAAATGACTGAATGACCGGCTAAAATGCAATCGTACAGTTTGGGTGCATTGTGTCAGGTGGCCGCTGAGTGCTCAGCAGAGAATATTCAGCTGTTATGGAAGCATCCAGAGGGGAATTAGAAAAATAACAACTGGTTTTTAGTAAGAGAAATTAAGGTGATTCAGTGAGTAAACGAGCAGCACGTCCAGTTTCTTTAAAACCCCAGCTCGTTGACGTGACATGCTGTGATAAATGAAAGGAGGGCGGGGGAGCTCCCTTTGATGGACACCCAGCCAGCCAGTTAGCTATAGAATCCCTTTTAGTAGCTGTTCTCTACTTGCTTGTGTGACAAACTGGGACTGTTCTTAATGTGGTCTTTGAATGCTGAGTGGGGAGTGTTGGCTGGGAAGGCAGGGGAGGTTGGCTAGGATGGTCTGCATTGGGGGATGGGAGACTGGCCTTGAGAGACGCTACCTGAGTATGTAACATGAGAACCCAGGAAGGGGTTAGAGGCCAGGTCACACCTTTGCCCGGGAAACTGAACAAAGGCTGTGGGAGGGGTGGCTGAAGGCAGAGTTTCAGGAGCTGGCAGGTGGAATGGCTGGGAGGCAGACGGGGCTCTGACCTCGCAAGGGGGCTGGGATGCCCTGGGACCCCAAGATGGACCTAACTGGGGGGGATCCTGTTGTCTGTGCCTGCAAGACCTGTCTTGGACTGTATTCCTGTCGTCTAAATAAACTAGGGTTACCATACGTCTGGTTTTTCCCGGACATGTCCTGCTTTTCGGCAATCAAACCCCCGTCCGGGGGGAATTGCCGAAAAGCCAAAGATGTCCGGGAAAATGCCGGCCGGGCACTTCCCCTCCCACGGCTGCTCTGCTCCGCTCCTCCCCTCTCAGACTTTAAGAGCCGAGCTGCCCGAGCCAGCACTACTGGCTTCGGGCAGCCCCCCTGCCTCCGGACCCCGAGCTGCCGGCCAGGCACTTCTCCTCCCCGGCTCCAACTGCTCTGCTCCGGCGGCGCAGGGTCCGGAGGCAGGGGGGGCTGCCCGAAGCCGGTAGCGCTGGCTCGGGCAGCTCAGCTTTTAAAGTCTGAGAGGGGAGGAGCGGAGCAGCTCAGCTGGAGCCTGGGAAGGGAAGTGCCTGGCCCGCGGCTCGGGGTCCGGAGGCAGGGGGGGCTGCCCGAAGCCGGTAGCTCTTGGGCAGCCCGGCTCTTAAACAGAGCCGAAGAGGAGCAGAGCCTCCAGCCGCGGCGGCTCTGCTCCTCCCCGACTCTTCGGCTCTGTTTAAGAGCCGGGCTGCCCGAGCGCTACCGGCTTCGGGCAGCCCCCGTGCCTCCGGACCTTGCGCCGCCAGAGCCCGGGAGGGGAAGTGCCCAGCTGGGGGCGCAGGGTCCGGAGGCATAGGGGCTGCCCAAAGTCCGAGCGCTACCGGCTTCACGGTTTGCCGGGCAGCCCCCAGATCCTGCGCCCCCGGCTGGGTGCTTCCCCTCCTGGGCTCCAGCTGCGCTGGGGAAGCGCCGGCCGGGGGCGCAGGGTCTTGGGGCTGCCCAGCAAACCGTGAAGCCGGTAGCGCTGGGTCAGCCCTTTCCCCGTGGCTGGGAGTGGGAGGGAGGAGGGGGCGGAGTTAGGGTGGGAATGGGCGGAGTTGGGGCGGGGTGGGGGAATGGGCGGGGCCAGGGCCCGTGGAGGGTCCTCTTTTTTTATTTATTAGATATGGTAACCCTAAATAAACCTTCTGCTTTACTGGCTGGCTGAGAGTCATGGTGAATCGCAGGAAGCCAGGGGTGCAGGGCCTTGTGTCCCCCCACACTCCATGACAGCTTATAAAGGGTTAAAAAGTTTCCTTGCATAGGTAAAAGGAAGGGAGTGGGCACCTGACCAAAAAAGCCAATGGGAAGGCTAGAACTTTTAAAAATGGGGGAAATAATGTCCCCTTTGTCTGTCTGTTAATGTTCTCCGGAGAGAGAGAACAGAGCAGCGATGCTGTAAAAAGCTTTGGGCTGGGTATGAAAAATCATCAGCTCATACCTAGAAACTACTCATATGAAACCCCAGCTATGTAAGTAGATCAGGGAATGTCTAGGAAGACACAATTAGGTTTATCTCTTTGTATTTCGTTATGGCTTGTGGACTCCTCTGTGCTAACCCCAGGTGCTTTTGTTTTGCTTGTAACCTTTAAGCTGGACCTCATGAACTATTCTTGATGCTTAATCCTTGTATTTGCTCTTTTTAAATCTAGCAATAGCCTGAGTTCCCAGATGTATTTTCTTTCTTTTTTGTTTTAATAAAATTTACCTGTTTTAAGAACAGGATTTTTGTGCCCTAAGAGGTTTGTACACATGTTGTTTAATTAGCTGGTGGCAACAGCTGATTTCCTTTGTTTTTCTTCCTCAGCTCTTCCTCGGAGGGTGTGTGTGAAAGGGCTTGAGGGTACCCCATGGGGAGGAATTCCCAAGTGCGCCTTCCTAGGTTCTCAAAGAGGTTTTTGCACTTGGGTGGTGGCAGCATCTACCACTCCAAGGTCAGAGAGAAACTGTAACCTTGGGAGTTTAATACCAGCCTGGAGTGGCCAGTATTAATTGTTAGAATCCTTGCGGGCCCCCACCTTCCGCACTCGAAGTGCCAGAGCAGGGAATCAGCCTTGACACATGCAGTACGTGATCAGAACAAGTTTTCATTGGCTGATTTATGGGGCGAGTGGGAACTTGACACCTAGCAACCACAGAAAACTAGTGCCATCCCAGAGTGGAATTTGCATCTCCGGCCCAGCAGCACCCACAGTTCTTGCCCTCCTCGGAGCTGGGCTTCCAGCGCATGGCTTTTCTCTTGTGAGATAGAGGCCTCGGAAGGATCAAGAGGCAAAGCCACTCACCATTTTGAGTTTGTCACATTTTGTTTAGAGCTGCAGAATCCAGAGATTTTTAAGGCCAGGAAGGACAATTAGACCATTTTGTCGGCCCTCCTGTATAGCACAGGCCAGAGAAATTCACCCAGTTATGCCTGTATTGAAGCCCAGTAAATTGTGTGGATGGGTCCAATTTTCATGGAAAATTAACAGAACAATTTTCCAGGGAAAATAAGACAGTTTTATTTATTTTTCTCACCACAAACAAGCTTCTTTCTGAGTGGGAAATAGGTCCGTGGTATAAGCAATGTTTTGTCTTTCCATTAGATATGTGTATGGCTTCCACTAACATAGGATTTGAGCACCTGGCAGTCTTAAGTGTATTTATCCTCACAACACTCCTGTGAGGTAGGGACGTGCTATTCCATTTTTACAGATGGGCAATTGAGGCACAGAGAGGCTAAGTGACTTGGCCAAGGTCAGACAGGAAGTCTGTGGCGGAGCAGGGAACTGAACCCTGGCCTCCCAAGTCTCGAATCACAACATCGTCACTCTCCTCTGTGACTTTAATGATAATCTGAGTGGAGCATGGAAAAACATGATCGGACCTGTTACCCCGGAGACCTTAAACAGCAATGGCAAAGGCCTTTTGCCGTTGGGTGGTTCTCACGAGCTGTCATTGTGAACATCTGCTTTCCCAGGAAGCAAATTCACCAATTTATTTGGTCGAGCAATGACAGCCAAACAAAGAAGATGACTGATGATCTTATCATCTCCTGGTGCTGGAAATTGTCCATCAGCAACTGCAGAACTTAGCGGTCTGCCGAGCTCAGTAACATCAACCACAAATTAGTCTCTGCGATTTTCCATCTCGGACTAAAAAGCGCAGGCCAAGTGACAGTTGGGTTTCCAAAAGTCGAGTATTCTAACCTAAAAATGGATTGCTTTCAAAACTGCTGCACAGTCTGAGATCCTGCCTGAGCATCCGGATGCTGAGTCCGCATGGACAGACGTCAGGACCCGGATAATCATTGCCACCGTGACGGTCATTGGGCCAGAAAATGAGCAAAGAAGCCCTGGATCTCTGAGTCACCCGGCTCGCTTGAGAGGTGGTATGGTCATGTGTCGTAAGCTAAATGGAGCTCACAATAACATACTGACCACAAAGCTTTCGTGGAAGCGAAAGCTATCGCACTTGAGGACGTTTCTGCAAGGAACGACGTCACTTCCTTATGTAAACATTTGCACGACAAAGATCATTCACTCAGCATGACCGACTCCACTTCCGGTCAGCTAATCAATACAGAAGCCAGGTGCGTGGCACGCTGGAGTGGCCATTCCAGCCAGGTGCTAACTGCAGCCCCAATGTCTTTGGACCCTGACATTAAAGGCACTGCCCCGAGTTGACCCATTCTACACAAATTCCTCCTGCTGAATTAACTAGCGACGAAAGCCACAGAGCCACAAAGACGTTTAAGGGAAATGATGCAGCTGGAATCTGTGAAATTCCTGCAGAGCTGTTAAAAAGCTCTGGCCCGGCTATTCCGTCGTGACTGCAGACAGCGTTCAGTATCTTTTGGAGAACAGAGTCAGTCCGATCTGACCGGGAGAAAGGCATGTTTTCCCTCTTGGGAAACGGCAAATGAGACTGTTGTTTTTATCATGCCATTACTCTTCTATCCGGCCCGGGAACAATTTAGCTTCCGTCTTGTTGCCCGGAGCAGCTGATATCTTAAGGAACAAGAGAAGACCAAACAAGCCGGCTTCCCTCCTGCCTGTTCCACGGTGGAACAATTTTTACAGTACACCAGCATATTGAGAAGGCCTGAGAATTCAAGCTCCCCGTTCGCATTACAGTGGTGGATATCCAGGCAGCACTTGGCTCTGTTGACAGGGAATCGCTCTGGCTCATCTTGAAACTTACAGGCCTCACTGACAAGTCTGGTAGAATGGTCCGTTTCTTGTCTGATAACTGCTCCAGTCACGTTCTTGTGAATGGGAAAAGCACCGCCTTCTTCCGAGTGAGGTCAGGACAAGGATGTGTCTCTGCCCAGAACTCTTCAGTGCCATCCCAGACTACGCGCTGACCAGAGACCAGTAAACAATTTCTGGCACATGCCTGGATGATAAGAACGTCACTTACGTTGATTTTGCCAACAATGTGGGGCTGGCTGTCGAATCAATAGGTGAACTGATTGCAGCACTTAAAGCCCTAGAAAGTTCAAAGGCAAAAGTTGGCCCGAAAATTAACAGGGGTAAAACCAAAATTCTTCCGGGCAGAAACTTTGAACCCGTTGCAGCCTCTAGCATCTTAGCGGGTGACCGTCCAGTCGAGATTGTCAGTGATTTCACCTACCCTGGTTCTGCTGTAGATAACATGGGAGACAAAAGTGTCCTCAGTCATGGGGCATTTCAACAAGAATATCTTTTGCAAATCATAGATCCTTCTACATAGCGAGAGAAAGCTGAGGCTATCCAATGCTTTGGTGATCGGTATCCTGACCTATGGGACAGAAACATGGCCTCTCACTGTCAAGATTAAAGAGAAGTAGGACGTCTTTCAGATGAAGTACAGACGCTCCCCAACTTACGCAATCGTTCTGTTCCGGAAAGCCTTGCGTAACCCGAATTTTACGCAAGTCGGAAATGTATATTGTGCAAGCATAAAAAACAAACAATGACAACAAAAATATTGTATTTACCTTAATCCTATTGTTATCCTGGCACACTGAAGGCTGCATTTTGGTGGTGGATGACAATGGGCTTAGTTTGTAGATGAGGAAGGAGAGGAGGAGACAGGCATGATTTGAATGAAATAATAGGGTCTACACTGAGACTGAGGCCTGGTCTACACTGGGGGGTGGAGGGGGAGGAGGAGCAACCTAAGATACTCAACTTCAGCTAGGAGAATAGCGTAGCTGAAGTTGATGTATCTTAGGTCGACTTACCTCGCGTCCTCGTGGCGCGGGACCGACTGCCGCCACTCCGTCGATTCTGCTTTCGCCTCTCACCGCGGTGGAGCACAGGAGTCGACGGCAGAGCGATCGGGGATCGATTTATCGCGTCTACACGAGTTTCGCAACTCGAAAATTTTATTTATGCCTTATGGAACTTCTTGCGTCAGGTCGAATTTGCGTAAGTCGGGTCTTGCGTAACCCGGGGAGCGTCTGTATTTCCAAATGATCGAAAACATCAAATGACCGGAATTCAAGCTGAATGAAGAGCTCCGTTTTCTAATGAAATAGGTCCCGTGCTCTCAAACTGAGGTGCGGCTTGGGCTGGCGGTCGGGCTCCGAAGCCCGCCCACTCCCTAGGTGACAGAGGCTGAGGTGCCCAGTCTATTCCGCTATTTTCAGCGGGGTAGCATGAGCCCCCGTCGACCTAGGCTGGGAGGCTCGCTGCCGCGGGCCGTGCACATGGACCCTGAGAGCTCCAGCTACATTCCACAGTGCAGTAGCCCTCCCTTGCCCACTCACATCAGGCCGGGATAGATTTCACTCTCCCAGACAGATAGCTGGGCCCTCATCTATCGCCACGTAATGGCAGGACAGCAGAAATGGAGATCACAGGGCGGTGAGACTCCAACTAGCCCCTGCTCGACCGGATAAGGGAGGAGCTCTGAGTTTTCCTGGCGTGAGAGCAGGGTCACGCTCCAGGCCAGCTCTCCACCTTCCTCCTTCCCCGGCAGGAGACGAACGACAGTATAGGAACAGACCAAGCTATTTGGATATGAGAACTCACCCCCCTCCAAAACTCAAACTCAGCCTTGAGCTTGTTTTTCCCCCACAGATTTGGAAGGAACACGGTTTAACTGTTGTGTGGCATTTCTGAATTTCTAACAGCCCTTTGCCTTTCTGCAGCACCTCCCCCCCACACCCCACGAGGCCCATGGCGCTTGACAAATGTGAACAAACCAAGCTTCACCGACACACACACAGCCTCTGAGGTAGAGAAGGCTCATTACCCCTGTTTTCTGAATGGGGAAACTGAGGCACAGTACCGTCTTACACCGCATCACTGGCAGAGCCCTGACTATCTCTCTGACCGCCTGAGTCCCAAGCGGGTGCCAGGCCTACAAGGCTATCCGGCCCTCACACCTGCCTTTACTCTTCTCCCTCCCGCTCCGGCTCTTCCAAGTTCTGCCCAGGGCCCAAAACAAAATCACTGAAATACCAGCCCAATTTCCTACCCAACCAGGCAAAGCTGAGGAAAGAGCCGCCGAAGCCCAGCTAAAGCCACCTTTATAAAGGCCCTCCGAGGGCAAGCAGGTCAGGGCAGCCCAAGGCTGGGTACGGGCCCTGTGAGCAAAGCAGGCCGCGGAACGCCTCTGCCAGGGGACTCTTTACTGGAGCTGCCGGACTTGGACAGACCCTGGGGTTCTCTCTGGCTCCCACACAGAATATCACCAGTGCCGGTGGCTTACTGGCCCCGCACAATCTCCCTACAGAGGGAGCTGCCGAGGGAGAGGCTACTGCCTAGACTGCAGAGGAGACGTTAACTGTAAGGAGGATCACGCAGCCCCTCTGAAAGGCACCCCCAGCCCCACCGCAGGCAGAGGGCAGCAGCCAGCCAGCCCCCAGTGAGAGCAGGAGGGGACCCGCTGGCAACCCCCCAACGCTAACTAACAGCAACGTGGAACCTTTCCTGTCCATGGAGAACGGGATGCGGGGCTACGGTGGTTATGCTTGTGTGTGTGGCCATGGATTCGCTTGGTAGTTTAATGAGCTCATTAGGCACACGTCCGGGGATGCGCCGCGTTAACGAGCAACTTATTTAGCGGCGGATAATTGAGTGGGGCTTGTTTGATCTTTGTTGGGAAGATTGATGAGTAGTTCAGTTCTGCCCGTGGCCAGGCCGGGATATTAAAGCAATGCCATCGATTTCCTTTGAACGCTGAAGGGAGGCGTGAATTCCGCTCACTCTCGGGTAATGGCCTTCGCTGGCAGAGCCAACCGGGGCTGAGCAATTCGCTAGCTCTGTGGGGCAGCGACATGGTGGGGAACCTACCCCGTGGACACCCCAAAGATCACTCAGCACCCATGTCCCCAGTCCCAGTCCGGTGCTGCCAGCTCATAAGTGCTGACTCTGTGGGTGCCCCGGGGCTCAAGCACCCACCAAAAAAAAAAAAAATAGGGAATGTTCAGCACCCAAAGGGCTGGATTAATCTTTGGTGGGCCCCCCGCTCTGCTCACACTCTGCCCCGAGGCCCTGCCCCGCTTGGCCTCTTCCCCCGAGGCCCCGCTCAGTCTCTTTCCTCTGAGGCTCCGCCCTGAGGCCCCACCCCACTCAGCCTCTTCCCCCTGAGGCCCCGCCCACTGCTCACCTGTGGGCAGGGGGTGGCGAGGAGCACGGCAAAACCAAAAGTCAGCGCCTGTGCGATCGTTGCCCCGGCACCGGCTCCATGGGGGAGCCCCATTGAGCTGACGCCGAGACCGAGCTGTGGGCAGGGGACGTAGGTGGGCACTGAGGGGACGTGGGTTAGAGAACATGTAGGGTGGGGCGGAGGTCGCAGCTGGCATGACCCAGAAAACCCAGAGAGCCATCGCCACCTAACAGCAGCACTCACCGTGATCTGGGGTCGCCTCACCGCGGGTTTAACCCTTACTTGGCCAGACTCAGTTCAGCCTGGCTGAAGACTGGAAGCTGGGGCCCTTTGTGGGGGGGGGGGGAGAGGAACCATGCAGGGGGCAGCCAGAAGCTTGGGCAGCTCGCATGGGGCAGGTTGCTTGACGTGGGATTGGGGGAGGTTCGGGCAGTGGAGAGGGTTCAGGAGAAATTGGAACTACCCAGAAAATGGGGGAGGGAGGATGTAACAGCCACCGGGGCTGGAATCTGGGCGGGAGCCCCTTGCAAACGGTGCTAGGGGAGTTTGATCATCCCACGCGGAATCTCTTCCCCGGCTGTACCCGCTGTAGAACTGTAGCGCATGGTGGGCCCCCCATTGCCCCAGTGGTGCCCCAGCACCCACTTTGCAGTACGGGCAAGGCGGGCTCCCAAGCCCCAGATGGAGAACTCCTGTGGCAGAGAGATAGAGGTTATTCAGCAACCCCCATCCCCCACCCGCCCTCTCCAGCACTGCACTGTATTGTACACTCCCAAACACAGGTGCCCCAGCTTAACACAGCCATTCCTCTCTGAAAGACGGCTCAGTGCGGGGTACGTGGCCAGCCAGGTCTTTAATCACAGATTAAACTTCCCCCCGGTAACATGACAGTGGATTAATATGGCAGAAACTGCCCGGCTCCCCCACCACTCAGCGTAATGAGGCAGGAAAACAACCTGGCGCGTGCGTGTGGGCGACTGACGTCTCAGTTACCCCATCACACAGGCCCTGTGCCAGAGCCCTACAACCTCTGGTGAGATCCGCCAGCCCTGCCGTATTGATGTTCCCACCGCAGCCCTGAGGCAGGAGCCCGAGCATATCGCTGGGTGAACGTCAGCGAAAAGGAGCATCACAAGTTGCTCTCTGCACAGGCCGGGATGGGCATTGCAGAGGGCTGTGAGGCAGCGTAAAAGCATCAATCGCTCACACTGGCAGCATAGGGGGAGGGAGGAAGTCCAGGGACAGGTGATGGATGGATCCGTGTATCTAAGACAGGCCTGCTGCCCCTGCAGTCTGGCAATAGAAACAGGGCCAAGTCTCGGCGCTCTCATCCGGATCCAAACGTCCCCGGATTTCCGATCGGGGTTTTGGTTCAGCCCGTTAGACACCAGGGCCAGCTGCCAGTTTCAGCTCTGGATTTTGAGCTTCCTGACCTCACAAGCACAAGGCAATTCTTAGACCGAGATGGGCTGTTTTTCGAAAAGCTCGGCTCTAGTTCAAACCGGAATTAATGCAGGGAAGCTCTCTGGCCTGTGTGACACAGGAGGTCAGACAGATCCGTGGAATATCTGAAGCCAAGCCGGGATCTGAAGGAGGACTCGGCCGCGGCGTTCTGGAAGTTGCCAGGGAATTTTCCCATGGTTTAAACAGCAGCATAGGAGAAAGCACAAAGAGTCTTGTGGGAGAAGCAGATGATCTAGGGTGGCATCGCAGGGGCAGTAAACACAGGGGTCAACTGCGTGATAAGACACTGGGGTGGATATGTGACGTGGGGACAGATGGAGAAGGGCTTTGAAAGTGAGAACAAGTGTGTGCGTGTGTGTGTGAGAGAGAGCGTGCGAGAGATGCCATGGAGAAGGCACCCAGGGGCTGTGCAATGATATAGTGCCACCGCTTGGGGAGGAATGGGTGAAACCTCAGAAAGGTCCAGAAGCAGGACACACCCCTTTGGGCTGTGGGCCAGGCTCATCTCTCTGCAAAGCAGGAATTCTTGTGCTATTTCCACTCCCTCATTATGACTGGGACTTTGCATTTCTGGGGCAAAATGTTCCCCCCCTTGCCCCCCAACGTAACTGATTTCTCCCCTTCGTAACCTAACTCAGGACTGGGACAACCTGAGGACTGTCCTGAGGGTCTTCTATGATATGTGGAATCACAGTCCTCCTTAAACAGGAGGCGTTCATCAAATCACAACACTACAACCACCAACACACTTCCACTCAGCTCACGTTCCAGCTTGGTCTCCTTTGTCTACCAGGAACTCTATATAGCACATGGAGACATCTAGTGGCTGAACTGTAGACTGCAAGGAAACATGCTGCAGCGACTGTGAAATGATTCCATTGGACACACCCCATAACACGTGTATGTAATGATGCCCCTGAGCTGCCTACGGGGATTATTCTTGGGGCCTCAGGTGCTGAATGCATGAGCCTCTATGGGTCCTTTAGCCAGACGGCTGGGGAAGGAAATCTCATGGGGCGCAGCAGCTTGATCCTGACAATTAAAAGGGACGTGCTTGCACCAGCCTTTGCCAGGTCTCCATCAGTACCACTGGGGAGGGGGACGGAACAAGCAAGCTGGGTTCCACACCTTGCAGGATCCAGGCCTGCCAGTTCCCAGCCCAGGTCCTATCTGAGCCTTAGTGAAAACAAAGCAGGCCAGGGCTGGAAACGCTGCCTCATTGTCAATGACTTTCCTTGGCTGGGGTACAGCAAGCACATGTGCTGGGGGAGGATCGGGGGATGCTTGTTTAGAGAAGCTGCAAATAATTAGGTGACATGTTTGAGTGTTTACTGCGCCGGCCTGGCCGCATGAGCAGGAGAAGCCTCCTGCCTCGCTGTTTACTCCTTTGGCGATGCTGCCGTCAGTTCCAGGACAGAGCTTCGGAGCACGGGTGGCAGATGGTTTAAAGACATATCACCTCAGAGCAGGTACCAAGAGGGCAGCGGCGAGACAAGTGTCCCACACAATGCCCCTGCCTCATGGGGAAGAGACGGCCAGGCTCCGGGCTGCACGGGTACTAGTTGTGACGGGGGCTGCTGAGAGATGGAAACGGCTCCACAACATGGTTCACACTGGCCTTGCCACAGCTGCCCGATGGGAATGATCTTGGACTGAAGCTGAAGCAGCAATGTAGAGGTAAAAGGCTCCTTTCTCCCTTTACCAGTACCCATAATAGCTCTTATCGTCAACCCTGTTTTACAAGTGGGAAAACAGACACAGAGCAGCTGAGTGATTTGCCCCATGTCGCACACACAGAGGCCAGGGTGAAGCAGGGACTTGAACCCATGTCTGCTGACTCCCACGCCTTTGGCCCAGCCACTGGACCATCCTTCCTCCCCTACGCCTGTGGAAACTCCGCAAAAACATACCTGCCCCTAAACTGCTCCCCTTCTCCATACACACTGCTCCATGTCCTGTGAAACACAAGCCAGCATGGCTGGGGTTCTTTCCCTTTCACGACTGTGCACCAGGATCCCCTGGGATATCAGCACTGCTCTGAGAACGGAGGGTGTTAGTTAACTTGGTCTCCCGTATACTGGCTTTGCAGAACACAAAATAGTGTAGGTCCTACTTAAACAAGGGCTATTTTATTTCACAGTGATAGAATTTGTGGGTAAAAACAAAAACATGAAATACAAAACATGCAAAGGCAATTCCCATCAGTAACAACGTGTAACTAACCAGAGGAATGACTTAGCTAGGGACATGACAGGTTTCTAGATCACTTGGGAGTCCTTAAATCAAGACCAGATGTCTTTCTAAAAGAGATCCTTAGGCTTGGAAGGATTAGATTATTATCAGTAAATGTTGGCAAACGTTGATTTCACCAAACACACACAAACCGAGGGGAAACGTATTTCCACCAATCATCGAAATGTGCAGCTAGGCCAAGGAAGAAAAATGCTGCTTGAGAACTTCTTAGTGTCCGATTGAAGGATATCGACTTTGTATATTTTGACATGTGATGCTGACAATTTGTGTTTTTAACGTTTATGAAGCGTTACAATTTTACACGTCATTAAATAATTATTGTCTGACTTCCCCTCCCCTGCAATGTCTGACCCTCCCATACTTCCCCACAACTGGGAAAATGTAAAAATCCATTATTTTTTTAAAAGCTTAAAACGAAACATCGATTTGATCAGCATAAATGACATAAAAAACAAACTGAATGAAGCCAAGCCCGCTCATAGGCATTTAGAAACAGGGTGCAGCATAGCGCCCTCTAGTGCACGCTGCCGGCTCTCACCGGAAGTGGGTTAGAGAAAGACGCGGAGATGGGCAGTGTTCAGACACTGAATCTGGTTGCATCCATCCTGTCACTGAGGTAATTATTAAATCAAAGCATTTCACTGAGAGCCGAGAGGTCCTGCTTCTGCGTGGGACCCTCCTCTGAAATCATTAAAAACCTTAATTGTATGGCGCACTTGGGGGATATGCCACGCTTCTGTAGACATGGAGGTCTGGATAACTGGGGGGCCAGTTTTCGGACCTTTTACCCATGGGGTTTGTTAAATCCACCTTCAATTTAGGCACTGGTCCTGCAATAAGCTCCCTGCTCCCAAGGGAGTCTTTTCACATAGGATCTCACTCCAGGATCGGGAGTTTGTAAGATCTAAGGGTAGATTGTTTCCTCTGTGTGTCTGTACAATACATAGCACAATGGCACCCCGGGGTACAGGGCCGGCTCCAGGGTTTTTGCCGCCCCAAGCAGCAACAACAACAAAAAAAGCCACAATCCTGATCTGCGGCACTTCGGCTCTACCGCCGCTGCTTCAGTCTTCGGCGGCTGGTCCTTTGCTCCGAGGGGGAGTGAGGGACCCGCTGCCGAATTGCCGCCGAAGAGCCGGACGTGCCGCCCCTCTCCGTTGGCCGCCCCAAGCACCTACTCGCTGGGCTGGTGCCTGGAGCCGGCCCTGCCGGGGTATGATACTGGTCCAGGGAACCCCTCAGAATTTAAGGCCGGAGGGAACAATTACAATAGTCTACTTTGCCCTTCAGCATCATACAAGGCCAGAGATCTCCCCTAGTCATTCCCGCACTGAGCCCTAAGCAGTTAGTTCCCCGTCCCACCCAGCTCCTGATCTCAACAGCTGGGGGTGCTACAGACAGACTCGGCTGGAGCAGAATTTAAGAGCCATGTTTCAGGCTTGCAGATTTTAGCAGGTGAGCTACAAGCGTGACGCTCTCAGGGCAGCCCTAGCGTTCAAAGGGTTAACTCGGGCGTTTGGAAATCCAGGAACTTCTCCATGTGGGATAGATTATGGACATGTCAAATATTGGTTAAGCATTTGCTTCTTAAGGACTCCCACCACCGGTCAGGTTTCATAACTAAGCAAATCCAGGGCCATGCTCCTTTGAAATGACATTCCCAGGCACACCTGTGCCTTGTAATTTAGGGAACCATCAAGACCAAAACATGAATTAAGCTGCCCCGAATCAACAGAACCCTCCAGGGTCTGGCTGCTTTATCATTTCCATGCTTGTTCTCTGCAGGATACAGGCTGATTTTAATCATGGACATTTTAATACCCCTCAAAGCTTAAAAAAAAAAAAAGATTCCAAGGGATTTGATTCCAAAACTTTGCACATTAGAGGAAACGCACCCTGAAAATTAAAGGAAAGGGAGAGAGCGAGAGAGATTTGTCGATTTAATCCAATCCTAGCCGGCCTGTCAGGCATGCAGGGAGAGAAAGAAGCTGTGTGTGGGCAGGTCTAACATAATATCACTTCTCCCCGCGCATGAGCCTGGGCAGTCGTAACTGCGGTTTCCCAGCAAATATCTCGGTAAGGCTTGCTTTGCCGCTCTCCTGCCAACGACCGGCATCTCCAAACCCACCCAGAGGGGAGATCTCTCAGGCATCGTTCATCCAGTCACGTTACAAATGTTAATTAAGCCTCAAATCCCACCCGGGAGGTTAGGTCAGGGTTAATATTCCTATTATGCTAGTAGGGAAACTGAGGCATGGATTATTTAGGAAGGAAATCCAATAGGTGGTGGGCTCTTTTGACAATCCCAGCCTAAGTGACTTGCCAAGATCACACAGCGAGTCACTGGCGGAGGTGGGAATAGAGCCCCGGAGTCCTGACTTGTGACCCAGTGCTCTGTGTAGACCCCAGACGGCACAATAGGACAGAGGAGACACCGTGGTGCAAATCGGGCTGTATGGTGTGGTACGTCGTACCAGGAAGATATTTATAGCCGTAGGTACCGGAAAGACAGGAGGAGAAGAACGTGGGGAGGGCTGTGGTGCATTGGCAGAGCTGGTACAGCACATCCCCAAGCCACCACTTTGCTTGGCAATCACCATCACCCCCCCCACACACACACCGAATGCTGCTAAGGCAGAATCCACAACCGCCGTGGGGCGCACCACAGCCTGCAAGCTCCATTCCAGGCCGCTTGACACCAGACCCTCCAAGTCCCTCTCTCCGTCCTCATATCAAATCCGCTTCCCAGGGTGGGCTCACACACAAGCTGCTGCGTTTGTATGGTGTTCTCAGCACAGACCCTCCCCAGAGTGTCAAACCGAGCTCTCGCCGGTGAAAGAGTTAGCCGGAGAATGGGGCAGGAAATCAGAGGGTCTGCCGGGGTATCCCATCTGACTCCACAAGCACCTATTGCTTTCCAGGGGCCCGAAGCAGCCGCCTGCGTGTGCCTGTGGATGCGCACCCATGCACGTGTGATTGTATGTACGTGACGGGGGGAGTCTGGTAGGATATGTCGAATTTGTAATCTAGTCATGTGTGTGTGTGTGTGTGTGTGAGTGTATGAGAGAGAGAGAGAGAGAGAGAGAGAGAGAGCGCATCTACAACACATGAAATTGTATGTACATGATGGGGATTTGTGTGGTGGAATGTCAGTTTCCTTATCTATTCCTCTCTGATCGTATGTACATGATGGGGGGAAGCATGGAGGGACATGTCAATTTCACGATCTGCTCCTGGGCGTGCGAGCAGCCACCGGAGCGGAGATTGGGGAGAGAGGCCGTGTGTCCGGTTCACTCCTGTGTCGCTGCTGTGTTGGCGTTTGACTGATCCCTGGGGTCCTCTAGACATGAGATCGGCAGCCAGAGGCACCCGACGCTCAGCCATGGGCAGCGATTACCAAAGCCAGTTTGCAGGCAGCCAGCCTCAAGGACCGGCGGCAGGAAGCAGCTCCCTTCTTCTTGGGCCAGGGGTGAGGAGGAAACCCGGTGACTATGGGTGTGTAAAGCGCTAGCACAAGGCCTGAGGGCTAAGCAAGGCTGCAGTGGCACCTGGGCTTTGATTTCTCCATGCAGGACTCAAAGTGAGGCAGGATTTCAGTGGGCCCTAAATTGTAATTCCCCCCTATCATGATTGCTGCCGCCTTCCCGTCTCTGCCCGCTCCAGTCCACCCCAAACACAGCTGGGCCAATCCCCTCCTACTGCCATCACGGTCTCTATGCTGACTTCCCTTTGCTGTCTGCATTACACTGAGCCTTTAAATCACGGAGAAACAACAAGAAAGAACGAAAGTCAAGTCTCCAGGAGAGAGCGCAGAGTGAGAGAGAGAGAGAGAGTGTGTGTGTGTGTGTGTGTGTGTGTGTGTGTGTGTGTGTGTGTGTGTAGGGGCTCAGAGAATGAGAAAACCAGTCACACGCCTTCTGCACACAGGCAGAGGGCTTAGAAATGTAAAGGCGCCGTGTGCAGAAAACAAATAGTCCAGTGGGGACGAGCACCCCAGATATTTATCAGATCCGTTCATAGTTTGCTTTACTCTCTGCTGGGACGGTATAAAGAGACCCGTTGCACTTTCTGGCTCACCTGCTCCTAGCACACAGCTGCTCTGCTCAGGTGCAGAGGAGATTTGGGCTGGGATTCCCAGGGGAGCCTATCGGTTGAAAGTCAATGGGAGTGAAAATGCCAGCTCAGGGTGTAGGTTACATACCAGCTGCTGGCCGTGAAACACTCCCTGAAACAGGAGTGAAACTGGAACTTGTGAGCTACCCCTGAGCAGGGACTTGGGGATCTTAGCTGTGTGGGGAGAGCGTTTCTCACCCCGGACGAGCTGTGAATTGCATATGAAGAGAACAGCGTAATTAAAGAGGCGCTGTGGAGCCACTTGGCGGTGTCAGCTGGCAGCTCAGAGACCCAGCTGAAAGGAAAGCAGCGTGGGCGGACAGTTCTCCACATGTGGCCAGGCAAGTCGCACCTCCGCTAAGGCACAGCCCCATCCCTGTGGAGGCATTTACAGGGCCCCCTCACCCAGTGTGTTTTTCTTCACAGCCCCTTGGGAGGCAGGGTGGTGTCCCCACCCCCGTAGCCCAGATGGGGAACTGAGGCACAGGCAGCATAGGCCGCTTGACAAAGATATCAAGGGGCCTGCGAAGAGGGGGGATTTTCCCAAGCCCTTCAGCCCCGCTGGCCACCTGGCCCTCGGCATTTC
Organism: Chrysemys picta bellii; assembly: GCF_011386835.1. Taxonomy (NCBI): domain Eukaryota; kingdom Metazoa; phylum Chordata; order Testudines; family Emydidae; genus Chrysemys; species Chrysemys picta. Next base: position 346,575,067 of record NC_088791.1, read on the forward strand.
CGCCTATTCATTTCATTGGGTGACCCCTGGTTCTTGTTATGTGAAGGGGTAAATAACATTTCCCTATTCACTGTCTCCACCCCATTCATTGTTTTATAGACCTCAATCATATCCCCCCTTAGTGGTCTCTTTTCCAAAAAACACACACACACACAGGGTGGAGAACCCCCCCACCCCACTAGGTACAGCTCTGCCCCCCCCCACACACACACAGGGTACAGTGCCACCCCCAACCTACCCCACACACACACTGGGTACAGCTCCGTGCCCCCCCCCACACACACACACTGGGAACAGCTCCGCCCCCACCACCCCCACACACACTGGGTACAGAGTCGCCCCCCCACACACACACTGGGTACAGTGCCACTCCCCCCCACACAATAGGTATAGCACTGCCCCCCCACACACACATTGGGTACAGTGCCGCCACCCCCCCCACACACACAATGGGTACAGCACTGCCCCCCCCCACACACATACTGGGTATAGCGCCCCCTCCCCCCCCACACACACACTGGGTATAGCTCCGTGCCCCCCCCCACACACACACTGGGAACAGCTCCGCCCCCACCACCCACACACACACTGGGAACAGCGTCGCCCCCCCACACACACACACACTGGGTACAGTGCCATTCCTCCCCACACAATAGGTATCGCACTGCCCCCACCCACACACACCCACACTGGGTACAGTGCCACCCCCCCACACACACAATGGGTACAGCACTGCCCCCACCCATATACACACACTGGGTACAGCACCACTCCCCCCCACACACACTGGGTACAGTGTCCCCTCCCCCCCCACACACACACACTGGGTACAGCGCCCCCCCTCCGCACACACACACACTGGGTACAGCGCCTCCGCCCCCCCCCACAAATGGGTACAGCGTCGGCCCCACCCTACAAACACACTGGATATGGCATCACCCCACATACACACACACACTGGGTACAGTGCTCCCCCCTCACACACACACACACACACACACACACACTGGGTATAGCATCACCCTGCATACACACTGGGTACGGCGCTCCCTCTCCCACACATACACACACACACACTGGGTACTACGGCGCCCCCCCCCCACACACTGGGTACAGCACCCCCATCCCCTGCACACGCGCATCCTAACACCCACCCCTCCTTGTGTGTGGTCGTGGAAGGGGTTACAACAGACATCCCAGCCTGACTGGCCCAGCACAGACACGAATCAGCTACATCAGGGCAGAGGAAGCCCAGCTGCCGAGGCGGGATGGAAGGGGAGTGAGACGGTCCCTTAAGTACCTTGGGCATAAATGATTCAGTCCACAGAGTAGTGCCGCAGGGAGAGAGGCAGGGTGCACCAGGCCTACAGGCAGCAGAGTTTGGTTCTTCTCAGCACAATAACCTCCGTGACTCGGTTTCCCCAGGTGCGATGGCACTTTCCTCACAGGGGAGGGGACGGTTGGGCAGCTGAACTTGTCCCAGAGGAGGATAGAGACAAGCCAGCTGAGCTGAGTTGCCTTGAAGGAACATATGGGAAGAGACAGTCCCTTAAGTACCCGGGGCCTAAATTATTAATCACACACAGCGGTGCAGAAGGGGGATCCCGGTGAAAGGGAAACCTCAGGAGAGGAATCCTGCTTAGTCTCTTAGCTCAGTGACTACAAAGCATCAGCTGGACAGCCTTAACCCTTTCCCTCCCATGGTTGGATGGGGTGTGTGTGTGTGTTTGTGTGTGTATGCACACAGGCATCCTAAAGTAGCACGGCAGGGCTGGCCACAAGGGCTGGCCCTGTGTTATCAAAGGTTTTAAGAGCAACGCAACCATCTGATCTCACACAAGGTTCTTGACTCACGGGAGTTTTTCAGAGTTCGTGTCCTTCTCATTGCTGACTAGTTCTTCCAGTTCCTGGAAACAGATACCGCTATCATAGTGTGTGTGCGCGCGTGCGCATCCAGGCCGGTACCAACGCCCTCTGCTGGATGGACTCACAACTGCTCCAGTGTGTGTCTTAGGCCCTATACTGCTAACAGCGAAAGGAGAGTCTCCAGTCTACCCCTTTTTATTTCAAGCACAAAGGGGGGAACTTTCAAAGGCACTTCCATTTGTGGCTTGAAAATCTCCCTCAGGCTCAACTTTAGGATCCAGTCTGACAGTTTCTCGGTTGCATCAACTAACACTTCTGTCAGGTCGGTAGAGTCACGCCAGCAGAACTGCTCTCGGGGCCTGGCACAAGGCCCTCTCGTGTTTATAAGAGCACCGAGCACAATGGGGCTCTGGCCCAAGACTGTCGCAATACAAATAAATAACAGTGCGACGTATGGTAGCAAGGAAACGCTGTTGGACTGCACTCCCCAGACAGGCAGCTCTGGGCTTAGAAATCAGGGAATTCAATATGAAAGACAGTTAGCAGCAAAATCCAAACAATACATAGATTTAAAACCCCAACAACATGTCTGTGCAAGATGCCACAAAGGGAATCCAGTTCGTTTAGCTCAGCAGTTCTCAATTTGGGGGTCAGGACCCCTCAGGGGGTTGCGAGGTTATTACATGGGGGGGTCGCGAGCTGTCTGCCTCCACCCCAAACCCCGCTTTGCCTCCAGCATTTATAATGCTGTTAAATATATAAAAAAAGTATTTTTCATTTATAAGGGGGGGCACATTCAGAGGCTCGCTCTGGGAAAGGGGTCACCAGTACAAAAGTTCGAGAACCACTGGCTTAGCTAATGACGGTAGCAAGGCCAGATTTTTAAAGGGATTCAAGCACTCAAAGACCTTTACAATTCCAGCATTTGGTCCCTTCTCCTGTCTTTGGGCCAGTCGCTAGAGGAGAGAATCATTCGTGTACTACAGTTCGCTCCTGCATTATCAGAGTACAGTTGTGTCCCTCTCTGCCTCTTGTGTCTGTACTGAACCAACGGTCCCGCCTGGCTTTACGGGGTGCCCTCTTTCACAAGATTCAACTGGATGGTCTCCTTTTCCCACACTGTTGTGTAGTGTTGCTGTGAGCTGTTAACCAGCTGCCACAATCCCACCCCAGAAGTGGCTGCATTTCAGTTATGAGTAAAACAACAGGTGCATTTTAGTTATGGGTGAATCAATTTTTATGTATATAGAATAATCCACTGAGGGAAAGGGGCTTGAAACCGTAAGCTGGATCTAATTTTTGTGACGGGCCTACCTCCTAAAACCTATGCACTCTGAGATGAGGACCCTCTTGTACACATACATAGTAAGAGACAGTCCCTATTCTAGAGCTTGCAAGGGGTGGGTGGGGAAAAGGGAGGATTCTTATCTGCATTTTGCAGGTGAGGAAACTGAGGCACAGAGCGGCGCAGTGTCTAAGGTCATAGAGGGAGTCTATGGTAAAGCCACGAATTGAACTAACAGTTCCTAAGTCCCAGAGCAGCGTCTTAGCCACTAGACCATCCTCCCTGGAGGAGGAGGGGCAGCTCTGGGAGGGGATTTTGAAACATGCCCCCGATCCAAACCTATGAGCATCAGGTTCGGTGTGGGAAGCGGCAGCGCAGTTCAGGTTGCCCAGGGCTGATAGCCGTCCCCAGGAGACTCTCCCCAGCACCGACTCCACCCACCTACTACAAGCCCCCTGGCCAGCGCCGGGTGCCCCAGAGAGAATGAACAGACCCGGTAATTATCAAGTGATCCATCCCCTGTCGCCCATTCCCAACTTCTGGCAAAACTAACTAGGTAACGCTGCACATGCTACTGAATGGTTTCAGAGTAGCAGCCGGGTTAGTCTGTATCCGCAAAAAGAACAGGAGGACTTGTGGCACCTTAGAGACTAACATTTATTTGAGCATAAGCTTTTGTGGACTACAGCCCACTTCTTCGGATGCATGTGCATCCGAAGAAGTGGGCTGTAGTCCACGAAAGCCAATGCTACTGAATGAGACTCATGGCTCATCCTCAGCGCAACATTGCCGAGCAGGCCAGCTGCACCAGCCATGAACCGGGAGTGGGGGGTGACCATGAATCCCCCTCCCCAAAGGGACCCCGCCTTAGTGCCGCCCTGCGAGCTCCCCAACCCCAAAGCAGGCCAGCCAATTGCAGGGACAGCGTCGTGTTCATCTGCGCTCAGTGACCGGGCCATGAATCTAAACGTGGCCTGGAGCCAACCAGCCCTGATCCCCTTTGCTTTGTGTTCTGGAGAGCCCAGGGGGGGAAAGCGACTACGATTCGCTTCCATAGACCCCCCCCCCACAGCAGCGGTGCAATCCCTGACTCAACAGGGGAGCCAGCCCTGCTCCCCCAGGCAAGAGACCAGCAGGGGCTTGGCTCCGAAAGGAAATCAACATGCACAAGGATTCCTCAGCAGCCCACACTGCCCTGGACTGGGTCCAGGCAAAGCCAGAGCTGAAAAGGGAAAATGCCTCCAGTTGGGAAATGCAGCCTCCCCCCCCCCCCAAACGTGACCACCCCGCAACTGCCCCAGCAGGTCAACAACCCCAGCAAACAGCCCGGGAGATTCCGGGAGCTGCTCACTGCAAAACCGCCACCTCTCTATTCAGCTCTTCCCCGGGGAACCAGGCCGGGGGGGAACCACCCGCTTGGGAAAAGTCCCGTTTTTCAAGCCTCCGCTGTCTCATCTCCCAGCGACGGACGCCGGGCACCCCTGGCTAGCGGCAGCTGCCTACCGAGAGCGAGAGCCCGGGATAATGGGTGATTCATTGGGCTATTAAAGCGCATTAGGTGGAGAACGCCTCATCCGAGAGCGCATTGCTCGGAGTCTGCTTTCTCTCCCCTGTGCCATTAAATACCACACACTGCTCTGCACACAAAGCAAATGCCTAGATCCCCCCCCCCGCCCCCGTCACCTCCAAAAAAAATCCTAGTGGATGCAAATGCAGCGGGATTAGCAGGCTGAGCGACAGCGCCTTAGCGGTGTCTACGGTCCAGCAAACATCCAAATAATGCAAGAGGCAGAATCCCCATCTGCAGCAGAACAACCCACATTGTCAACAGAGATATTAACCAACCTGGTTCCTTTGTCTCCCATGGCCCAGCCACTTGTCGGGGAAGGAGCGGAGAGGGGTGGAAAATCACTAGCTGTTAACGTGGAGCCGAGGAAGCGGTCTCTTTAGGCAGGAGCGGCTTCTCGTGCGCTCCCCCGCACAGACACACAGAGCCCGGCTGCAGGCGAGGCGGAGAGCTCCGCGGGGCTGTCGCCTTCCTCCGTGGCTAATAACAACAAGGCGGCTGGGCGTGTGTCCGTCCGGCTCTGAAGTGCCTTTGTTTCTGGAGCTCACCGAATGGAGCAAGCCCAGCTGTTGTGCACGGATGTAAAACCAGCCATGAGATTAGGGGCACGGGCGGAAATCCGAGGCACAGGGACACACACACACACAGCGGATCCCTTAGAGGGAGGTTGCTCTCAGACACGGCTGCTCCATCTCTCCCACTGACAGCTTCTATGGCGAGAGATCCACCCTCGCTCGGCTCTGAGCAACACTGCCTCCTCCTCCAGCCTTGCACAGCTCAGGACTGAGCCGTGCACAGCTGCTGCAGCCGGTGTGGTGACAGGCTCAGGCAATAATCATCATCCTCTCCTCTCCGACTGCCCGGAGCTGCATGAGAGCAGGGGGCTGGCTCTGCTTGTGGCCTGTGAACTCCAGAGTGTGTGCGCGCTCGGGAGCTGGCCACGCAGGGGAGTTTGAGTCTCCTAGAAATGCTCTGAAATGACCCTTCTCTTTCTGATGCCAAACAGCTGGGTTTGGGCAGAACCCCTCCCACTCTGGCTGCTTGGCTTGCAGGACAATGCACAACCGGCCTCACTGCCCCCGGAACTCACCCCGATCAGCCTCTTATTCACAACCATCTTCCACTAGGGCACATTGCATCTGAAGGGCTTTACTGACAAGAGAGACTGGAATTGCTCCCCCCACCAGCTGAAATGCAGCCACCTCTGGAGTGGAACATGGCTACCGCAGAACACGGCCTCCCAGTGCTTAGCAAAGTTCTGTGCCTGGGGAAAGTAGGTGCCTTGTAACCAGCACTGGCTTCTAATTTGGGTGCAGGTCGGAGCTCCCCTCATGCTTCGGGTGCACATCCAAGCTTCAGTCACGCCATACTAGAATGTACATGAACCCAGCGTGTCACATCCCCCTCTAGTGAGAACAACCTACCATTGCTGCCAGCAGACGGAGTTACTCCTTTAACACAAGCAGCAGATGTCAGCGGTGTGGTGTTTAAGGGCCTGGGTTTAAACCCTCCTGATGACCCCTGGCATTTGCACAGGTGAGCAGAGATGCTAGAGCTACTGCCCCTCACGCCCCCTGCTGGCCTGACAGCCTGTTTATTCACTTACTAGGCACGGGCGGGGTAGGCGGAATGGGGAAGCCTTGGTGGGTATGGATGCAGCCACACGAGCCCATTAGATAAGCTTCAAACCATACAGTGACGCGTGATGGACCACATCTGAACAGAACAAGCTCAATGCGCCTTTAGGAGACAATGGAAAAGAGGAGGGACTAGGTCATCCAGTCTGGCCTCCTGTATATCAACCCAGGAACCCAAATTAGCAACCAACGTATTACAGCCCACAGGAGACCGGACTATGCCATAGGCAGAGAACAGGAGGCTCCAAGGTGCAACAAGGCCCCTGGCATGGTGGGGAAATGATTAAATGAGACATACCCAGATGATAGCGAGTGACCTGCACCCACATGCTGCAGAGGAAGGAGAAAAAAACACCCCCAAAGGTCAGTGCCCATGTGACCAGGGGGGAAATTCCTTCCCAACCCCACACAGGTCGATCAACTAGACCCTGAGCACATCGCAAAGAACCAGCCAGGGAAGCACCAGAGAGCGAGAACGCTCAGTGACCCCACTCACCCCATCCAGAGCCTCTTCAAACCATATGGTTGCCTCAAGAGATGCAAAAACGAGCTTTGTGCACATGTAAGAGCACCCCGAATCCAGTGCCTGGTATTACAGTAGCACCAAGAGGCCCTAGCTGAGATCCGGGTGCCACTGGTTAGACTGTCCCCTCCACAGAGAACTTACAACCCAAATGGACAGAAGGCAGAAGAAAGGAAAAAGAAATACCCCCATTGTACAACTGGCGATCCCAGGGACAGAGACGCAGGGAGTTGTCCAAGGTCACACAGAGAGTTGGTGGCAGAGGTGAGGATTGGGACCCAGAACTCCTGTGTCACACTCTGTGATGTGCAGAGTTAAAGGGCTGGGGATATGAGGAGGAGGAAGATGGAAGGAAACAGGCAACCGTTTGTTTCAGGACATGAGCCTCACACAAGCTTCTCCAGGGTGTAGGGAGCAGGGGACGTCGCTGTAGCGAATTCTGTTTGTTTGCAAATCTCATTGCTGTTGCGGTTTGTCCCCTCTTGATTCTCTCCCATGAGGTCACCGACGTTCTAGGTCTCGCTTTAATTCTTGAAAAAGACAGCAGTGGCCCAGTCCAGAAAACTGCTAGCCCAGCGTGAAGAGCTGCTCTCCAATGAATACAAGGCTATTTGTGTAGCTGAGTGGTTAGCTAAAGTCAGAGGGTTCGGGGACGGGGCCACTTGATCCTTCCCACAGGCCGGAGACAATCTCCATTTCTGAGGCAGATGTCGAAGCTATTCAAATATCCTGAGCTGACTCTCCTCAGCTCCCTGCGGTTCTCTTCCCACAGATGTTTATTTTCTGCACAAATGTGAGTACCAAACATTTTAGGCTGAAAACCCCAAATATTTCAGTTTCCCAGGTCTGACTACATCACCCATGATGCACCTCAGTCTCCCTTCTTGCAGAGGGGAGACATTGCATCATGGGAGTCCCTGGCTCTGAGGCATGATGGGCAACATAGCCCAGCTGACAGAAGAACCACAGCTCCCATGAAAGACAATTTTCAGCCAGGCCTAGTTACAATGATACAACAATTGGGGACAGGCTCTGTCATTTACTATGGGTTTGTGCAGTGCCTAGCGCACAATGGAGCCCTTGACCTCGCTGAGGCCCATAAGAGGTACACTGTTATTAATCAGGTGTGAGCAGAGAACCAGCCCTTACCCAGCTGCGTGTGTATGAGTTATCTGGGAACCCTTTACAGTAATATCAATAATCGCTTTCCACGGCCGTCATCTGTTTCCTTTATTTCCATTTCACGCCGTTTGGCTGATGAAGCTAGACCGGTCAGTTTCACTTCCTGGTTCTCATGCACTAATCCTAACAACATAGGGTTAAATTCCACTCACACAGGTGGAGCTCTGACTCTGTGTGTAAGAGAGACGAATTCAGGCTTTTGTGCTTAGACCCGGAGACCCTCAACAACAGAAACCCTTTGGCTTGACACCTGCAGTGCGCTGAGTGCAGCCCTGCGTTCTCATCACCCTCTCCCCTGGGATCGCTTGGTCCGTCCACTTGTCAAGTCTTGTCTTAAATTAGATTTAGTGCGGGGACCATCTCTTCCTATGCACCTGCATAGTGCCTAGATCAACAAGGCCTCTGGCCACTACTGTAGTGCCCAGAATAGCACTTTTCAGCCCTGGATCTCAAAAGCACTGCCCCCAAGTGACTGGCCTGAAGTCACTTGCAGGCCACGGAATGGAAGCAGGGTCTCAACTTCCAGTCCAGTCTCTCTCCACTGAGCCCCAGTGCCCCGGTGTTCAGGTCACAATGCAGCAGATGAACAGCAACTTTAAACCAATCACGAAGCCCCGTGTGTTCATATACAACCTGGAAGCCAGGTCTCTTCACACAAGGGTACAGCAGGGTTCAGTTAGGGGCTGGCACTCCCAAAATCCCAAATCCTGGGGTAGCCTTATCGGGCAATCTGAGGGGCTGGTGGCCAAGTTACAGCCTGTCCTTCTCCAGGTTCCCCTGGTTGGACAAGGGGCAAGGGAATGGGCCCTCCCTCTCCAATAGGTCCCAGTCCAGAGCCCGAGAGGGAAGAGGTGAGGAGGATCTCAGTCCCCTCTAGCTGATACCACAGACCAACCTCCCCTTGGCCACTTCCTACCTCTTCTGTTCTCCCCTCAGTTTGGGGCATGGTCACAGCCCGGCGGAGGGTTGCTCAAGCAGTCTCAATGATTCAGACAATCGGCACTTCCCAGCCCCCGTCCCAGTGCCCGTGATTCCTTTGTTGGGGGGAATTCAAGGGGGAAAGGGGTCAGGCGCCTGGTCGAGCCGTACCCACAACCCGGGCCCGCTGTGGATTCCTCTGTCCCAGAAGCTACTGATTAGCTTCCTACCCGCAGACAGCCTCTCCCTCACAATCCCCCAGCTTGACGTCAGTATCCCCTCCTAAGCAAGTCCTCCATCTGGAGCGTGCTCTGCAGCTGCTGAGGGACAGGGCCTTTATCAGCCCAGGCCTGCTCCATCACCCCCGTAGCCTTAGTGCGGGTCTGCAAACCGCACCACGGAGGTTTGTACAGTCTCAAGATGCGGCTCAGGCCCCAGAGTTTGGTTCTAGATCCGAACTATCCCGGAGCCAGGGGCTCCATACAGCTTAGGGTTGGAATGCCCATTGTGGCTTTACAGAGGGTCTTCACTTCTTACAAAACCCAAAGCCAAGATGTTTCCTCCCTTGGTTAACAGGCTGCAGAAAAAAGGAAACGTATTCTCCTAAAATAGCCAGCAGTCCCCACCCCACAGATGGCTGCCATCCATTTCACAGCAGCGTCAGCTGCTCTCGGCGTGAAATCCCAGCCTGAGAAACAGAAATGTCCCGTGACGAGTCTGCAAATTGTCACTTCAAGCACCAGCTCCCTCCTTACGTGGCGTCAAGTCCTCAGACCTGGGGCTAAGTCCAAAGCTATTTCATCCCGCCAAAGTCACAGCAGAACTTTTGGCCGCAGAGAGCAGACACTGCTAAAAATGAGGAGCGGCTCAGCTTCCCGGGCCATTGTCCTTTGGGGGTTGCAGGTTTTTACGGGAGTTTTAGGCCAGCGAAAGATTACCTGCCCCAGTCTCTCCCCCGACGGCACCCGCACCTTCCACCTCGTAGGCTGCATTTTATTAACAAGTAGTAAACTGACCAAGTTTGCAGATGACACAGAATTAAGGCGTGAGCCAAAGCGAAGTGAAGTCCACGGCCAGGCTCCACTTTAGTTCCAAAGGGTTTGGATCCAGCCCTTATTTAGGTGACTCAAGACCGGAGAAGACTGAACAACTTCAGAGGGACCTAACCAAGCTGGGTGAATGAGCAACATCAGAGCCAATGAAATCCAGTGCTGGCACGTGCAAAGCAATGCACCTGGGAGGGAATAAGCTCAACTCACCACTCAGGGAACATGGCCTGCACATCATCCACATCTCAATGAAAATCTCGCTCCTCAACATACAGCTGCTGGCAACAGAGCAAACATAGCATTACGACGTGTAAGGAATGGGGGGGGAAAATGCTGAAAAAGTTCTAGAGAGCAATTTGGGACATACGGTTACACTGAGAAGGGCACTTGGAAAAGGTGCAGTGGAGAACCAATCCTGCACCGGCAGAGGCTGCTGCTCCAACAGGCTTTTTCATTGCTAAATCTAAATTACTAGAGGCCCAGTGAAGGGATCACACCCCCCTTCCAAGCAGGGCCACGACATTGGACTAGACCAGCCGTTTGGTGTTCCACGAACGTCCTGTGCCCATAGACTGTAAGATCTGGGGTGGGCAGCACTATAATAAAGTGGGCTGAGATCTTGGCTAAGTCACAGACTCCTGTTTACTTGCGGTAACCAAACCGGCTGTGAGCCAGGCAAAGAGGAATACAAGAGAAAGGCATCCCAGTGCATCGATCAGCCAGCTTCCGCCACTGCTGTGCCGTATGATACTGCATGGGCGGGTGTGTCTGAGCATGGGCCGGAACCGCTCGCTGTCGGTCCGTGGTGTCATACTGCAGACAGAGATCCTGCTCTAGCTCATGGAGCCGGGCCCGATGCTTGTACATCCTGACAGCCATGCGGGGGGATGTGGTACAGCCACGTTCCAAGGGGCCTACCGCTTGGATACAATAGCGTGTCTCTCATCTGCCCCTGGGTGACTGCAGGCTGTCAGACGCGGTGACTTAGCCAATACAGACAGTGTCACAGGATGCTGAGGCAGTATGAATCAAAGGCCAGGCTGAGGGGCAGGAGATCTGGGTTCTATTCTCATCTCTGCCCCTGACCAGCTGTGTGACCTCCCCCCATCCCAACTCACCCTGGGAACATCTCATCTAGTCCCTCTCACTAGGCGTCTATGCAACTGCCAGCACAACAGGGCCCTGATCTCAGTGTCGACGGCCGTAAAAGAGCAGTGACTTATCTGAGTTCACAGCTAGCCCTACGGCATCAGGGAAAAACATCACTATGCAGAGGAAAACGAAGCCTTCTTTTTAAAGAGAAACCATCCAGCTTCCCTGCCCTGCTGTTCCCTCACTAACGGACTGCCCTGCGTGCTCCCGTTCTCTCTTCCCCCTGCACATCCGTAGCATCCTGTTCTGAAGGAAGAATGCTTGACAGGGTGACTTCTTAACCCTGCTCTTTGCAAGGCCACTTTCGGTGCCGCCCTATGACGCTTCTGTTCTCTGTCGCGTTTAAAGAGCCCAGCGTTGGGCAATGGCAACTCCGTGCGGGGAGAAAATTGTCCCCGTGAAGGGCTGGAATCAGGGAAGGGCATTTGCCTTAACCACATACTGGAGAATTAGCTCTCCGGGCTCAGTTTCTTTTCCTTCCAGCCAGAGCAGGTAAGTTGCTGGAGTGTAAATTTGGGGAAGACTCGGGGCTGCATTCCTGGAGTGACAAGGAGATGCAGCGCATTCTAAGAGGTGAAACAGCCGCCTTGCAAGTCAGCACTGCTGGGTTGCGTTCCCGGTGTAGCCACCTCCTTGCTGCCCCCGCTCACTCTGCTGACCCTCACCAAGCCTCAGTTCATTCATCCTTCAGAGAACTGATGTGTCTTTGTGTTGGCAGGTCCACATGGTGCCCTCTGCTTGGTGGAAGCAGATCAGTTTAACTGAGTGTCACAGGCCTCATCGTTGGCCAAGGACTCCCAGAGAGTCTGTGACAGAGCTAGGAATTAAACCGCATCTCCTGGGTCCCAACCCAGTGCACAATCCCCTTTCAGTCACGCTGCAAACACTAAGACACTCTGGGGTGCATTTCAGAGGTTTTGTTAATAGGTTTCCTGGCTTTACTGAATGTGCTGGGCCTGTGGCCCTTTGCTGCCCCAGCTGTATAGTACCGGGCCCTGACAACATTTGTAGAGAAGCTGCTAGACAGCCCGAGCATTGTTATCCTCCGGTGACCACTCGCCAAGGACCACTGGTGAGAGATGTACCCAGTGTCCTTCCCCAAAAGACACAGGCTGATAAATGATGCCTTGGAACAGCTCCCTTGGGGGATCATGAATTCCCTTCCTAGTTATTAGAAGATCCCATTTTTAAAGCTTCTGGCTACGATTAGTAGGGGGGCGTGGCCAGCTCAAGGGGCTGGATGTGGCTGCAGAGCTTTTCACCTACGAAGTAGACATTCAAATCCTGCCCCGGGGTACTGGCTGGAAGCAATTAGTGTCCAATGGGGTTTGGTGGTTCTCAGTCCACATCGCATCAACCACCATCCTCTTTCCCCTCATCCACAGCAGCTGCGACTTGTGTCTGTGAGAGGCAGAGAAAGTGGAATCTGGGCTTTGCATAGGAACTTTTCCTTTTTAGTACCTAATTGTCATAATGAACAGCACTCAGTGGGAAATATTTTCCCTTTAGGATTGTTGTTAGTCCCGCCCTTTATTTCTCTTCCTTCCTCTGCTTCTCTCCCTCTTCCCTGTCTTTGCGTCTCTCCAGTTCTTCCTTCTGCATTTGCTTCCCTGCAGCAACTCCCATCACTTTCCCCATGACAGTCTGAATCCTTATGTTCACCACTTTTACAAAACTCTGATAAATCTTGTACAACATAGACCTTGTGAGGTATCCCTTGAAAACTCATAATTTACTGAATATTATTGTCCTGGTAACATATGTATGGCAACATTGTATGTAAAGTTATAAGATTATACTGTTGTTATTAAAGCAGGTTCCAAATCTGGGGACACAGCCCAAACCAGTTCCTCAGCCAGGTGTCAAATCAAGGAAGAGGGGTGTGAGCGAGAAATTTATCCAAGATGATTCTCAAAGAAGAGAAATGCTATAAGAAGGAAGAACAGAGGACACAAATCACCGTTCTCTCCTCATCTTTACTCACAGCATCAACAACGTTTGAAAGACAAAGAAAGCATCATTGAACTGGGGGGAAATCCAGCCAGCCGGCTGTGATCATGTGGTGAGAAAAATCTTTTTGCTTTAAGTTCACTTAGCTTGTTAAGTTGGGTATTCGTTTGAGTTTTACCTTTTATTTCTTTGTAACCAATTCTGACTTTTATGCCTCCTTACTTGTAATCACTTAAAATCTATTTTTCTTTAGTTAATAAACTTGTTTTATCCAAACCAGTGTGTGTGTGTGGATTGAAGTGTTTGGGAATCTTCATTTGAGATAACAGTGTTTGTGCATATCATTTTCTATTAATTAAATAACGGACTTTCTATGAGCTTGTATTGGCCAGGAGGGTACTGAGCAGTACAAAACACACATTTCTGGGGACAAGTCTGGGACTGGGAATTTGCTGGTGTCGCTATGCAATGTAATTTAGGAGTGGCTGGTTAGAACCACTTATATCATTGCGCTGGTAGTGATTTTGCATGCTGGAGGCTGTGTGAACAGGCCAGGGGTGGTTGTTCTCACAGCAAAGTTCAGTGTGAAAGGTTGGAGTGCTGAAAAGCCACAGCTGTTCAACTGTCCAGATTGTACTAAGGGGAATGCCACACCCCTCTCCCGTTTGCTAATATTTTGTTTTCACCATAAACTTCCAAGTCAGTGGGGCAGGGAACTCTGTACTGCTCAGAGCCATTGTCTGAGCCTGTCTGCAGACTCAGGAAGGCAGCACAGCATCAGCTGCACATCAGATCTGTAGGGCTGTAAGCAGGAGGGCTAGGACCACAGGTGTTGATTTTTAAATGCAAGCTGAGATTCTGTAGCACAGGGCTGTGCCATTCGGGAAATACAGCCGGGGGGAGGGGGAGAAGTGTTTGACACCCGTGGCTAAGTAGCTCTGCCCACCTACATCTCCAGGTTCCCCTCTTTATAGCCATCACCACTCCTATTTTCATATCACCCCAGCTGCTTGGAGTTCTCTCTTCCTCCCATGCCAACTTGTTAAGATCCACACACAAGAAGCCATTGGCTGCGCACACCAACTTTATTGAACCTACAGCTGGATGAACAATGCGATACACCCTACACCTCTAGGCAAATAGATGCTGCTATCTTTCCCATCAAGCCTTTCCGCAGCGATGCATCCCTCTATGCACCCCGCTCGGTGATCAGCCCTGCAGCTGCTGGGGGGGGGGTATCTGAATACTGGGCTCTGTCTGACGTAACCGTCCGCTAGGATGAGCTAGGTCTCGCTTTGAGTTCATACGAAGCTGGAGCTGGGGGGTCACAGTGCATGTAGCAGCCCCAGCCAGGCCAGGATTGAGAGAAACGTACCTAGTGACACTGCACCGCGCAGACTGGGTTAGCCTGGGAGCCCAAGAGACCCGGCGTCTAGCTGTCCCCAGCAGCCTCAGGAGAGAATCTCCACCCGCAGACCCAGCGGCAGGGCTGCAGCGCGGCGTCTGCTGACTGAGCAGTGGACTTTTGAGGGTGAGCGAGTTCACAAGTTGCTTCCTGCCCAAGTCCAAGTTGTCTCCTCCGCCTTCCAGCCCTGCGAGAGCCCCAGGAACGGCGAGAGCTGCCTCCAGCCCTTGCTTCCCAAGGACAAAGCCACGTGTGAGAGGGATCCAAACCCCCGTAACATAACCAAAGGGTTCCACCCTGTGCTGCAGGCCCTACCTTTGCTCCCCTTCCCTCTCAGAGCTCTCTACAAACCCCAGCTGGAATGGGCCCTGGCCGGCTCATAGGCCCTGGGACTGCACATGGCTCTACATGACAGGCTAGTCCCTGGGCAGTCATATGACGTAGCTTGGACTGGGGGGGTGGGGAGAGAGAGGGGAGATTTGGTTATTAACCCCCAGACCCTGCTCACCAGGCAACTACGCGCCTTTCTTCTCCCCCAGCTGGGTCCCAGCTGAGTCACCGGCAGAGCCAGTGCCTTGCTCCATAAAGAGAGAAGGGCCGAGGACCGGGACACCAAGGATGGGCATCTGGTTCCATACCACATGTGGCATAAAGTCAATGAGCAACCCCGCGTGTCACCCACGGTGCATTTCCACAGCAGGGGAGCAAGCTGTTGTCAGATGCTTTATGTTAGCAAAGTCTTGACCATTATTTTAGTTCAGGCCTTAGGCCTCATACCAGGCCTCTGATACCAAGGTTTGTATCTCAGGGCCTCCTCTTACTACACAAGCATCCAGGAGGAAGAGGGTAACCGTCATATCCTGGAGACGGTCGCCTGCCTGGGATGGACCCGCTGATCTGGAACAGCTGCTTGCTCTCGGTCCAGTGTCCTTAGCCTCTGTTTGCCAGAAGCTGGGAATGGGCAACAGGGAATGGATCACTTGATTCCCTGTTCTATTCATTCCCTCTGGGGCACCTGGCATTGGCCACTGTTGGAAGACAGGATACTGGGCGAGATGGACCTTTAAGTCTGACCCAGTGTCGCTGTTCTTATGGTACAATCTTCTTAAAGATACAGTCCCTGCCTTGAGCTACACGGTGTGCGGGCAGCCTACCTCTGGCTGCAGACATATGCCACTAGGGGTGGGTGCAGCACTGTTATCTTTACAACAGGCCAGCTAATGGACAGGAATACAAGACTTTAGGGTAGGACAGCAATGCTTCTTTGGGAAGAGAGCCAGAGCTGATAGGGCCCTTTAGAAACAGGCAGCATGCCATTATGTGCTTGCCCAGATAGGGGGAGGTGGGGTTTGCTCCAGGGGTACACTGCAGACCCCCCCACCATACTCATGCATTTCCCATGGCAAATTACCAGGACACACCACACCAGTACAAGCCCCATCTTGCACCAGTTCAGTGCATCTACGTCAGAGAGTTGCATTGGAGTAGCTATGGCAATGTCTTTACACTGGATCGAGATGAGGCCTGAAAGCCCGGGAGAAGGAAATCAGGAGCTAGCCCCAGTCTTCGGGGGAGAGCTCCTTCTCCTGTAACACCCACGAGAACCAGCCAACGAGCAATGGCTGAGCTGAGCGGCAGATTGGGAAACCAACGGTTTCTGCAGGGATGTTAGCAACAAGAAGAAAGTCAAGGAAAGTGTGGGCCCCTTACTGAATGAGGGAGGCAACCTAGTGACAGAGGATGTGGAAAAAGCTCATGTACTCAATGGTTTTTTTGCCTCTTTCTTCACGAACAAGGTCAGCTCCCAGACTGCTGCACTGGGCAGCACAGCATGGGGAGGAGGTGACCAGCCCTCTGTGGTTCAGGACTTTAGAAAACCTGGATGAGCACAAGTCCATGGGGCTGGATGTGCTGCATCCAAGGGTGCTAAAGGAGTTGGCGGATGTGATTGTGGAGCCATTGGCCATTATCTTTGAAAACTCATGGCGATCGGGGGAGGTCCCGGATGACTGGAAAAAGGTTAATGTAGTGCCCATCTTTTAAAAAGGGAAGGAGGAGGATCTGGGGAACTACAGGCCAGTCAGCCTCACCTCAGTCGCTGGAAAAATCATGGAGCAGGTCCTCAAGGAATCAATTATGAAACACTTAGAGGAGAGGAAAGTGATCAGGAACAGTCAGCATGGATTCACCAAGGGCAAGTCATGCCTGACTAACCTTACTGCTTTCTATGACGAGATAACTGGGTCTGTGGATGAGGGGAAAAGCAGTGGACGTGTTATTCCTTGACCTTAGCAAAGCTTTTGATATGGTCTCCCACAGTATTCTTGCCAGCAAGTTAAAGAAGTATGGGCTGGATGAATGGACTATAAAGTGGATAGAAAGCTGGCTAGATCGTCGGGCTCAACGGGTAGTGATCAATGGCTCCATGTCTAGTTGGCAGCCGGTATCAAGTGGAGTGCCCCAAGGGTCAGTCCTGGGCCGGTTTTGTTCAATATCTTCATTAATGATCTGGAGGATGGCGTGGACTGCACCCTCAGCAAGTTTGCAGATGACACTAAACTGGGAGGAGTGGTAGATACGCTGGAGGGTAGGGATAGGATACAGAGGGACCTAGACAAATTAGAGGATTGGGTCAAAAGAAATCTGATGAGGTTCAACAAGGACAAGTGCAGAGTCCTGCACTTTGGACGGAAGAATCCCATGCACTGCTACAGACTAGGGACTGAATGGCTAGGCAGCAGTTCTGCAGAAAAGGACCTAGGGGTCACAGTGGACAAGAAGCTGGATGAGTCAACAGTGTGCCCTTGTTGCCAAGAAGGCTAACTGCATTTTGGGCTGTATAAGTAGGGGCATTGCCAGCAGATCGAGGAACGTGATCGGTCCCCTCTATTTGGCATTGGTGAGGCCTCATCTGGAGTACTGTGTCCAGTTTTGGGCCCCACACTACAAGAAGGATGTGGAAAAATTGGAAAGAGTCCAGTGGAGAGCAACAAAAATGATTAGGGGGCTGGAGCACATGACTTATGAGGAGAGGCTGAGGGAACTGGGATTGTTTAGTCTGCAGAAGAGAAGAATGAGGGGGGATTTGATAGCTGCTTTCAACTACCTGAAAGGGGGTTCCAAAGAGGATGGATTTAGACTGTTCTCAGTGGTGCCAGAAGACAGAACAAGGAGTAATGGTCTCAAGTTGCAGTGGGGGAGGTTTAGGTTGGATATTAGGAAAAACGTTTTCACTAGGAGGCAGGTGAAGCACTGGAATGGGTTCCCTAGGGAGGTGGTAGAATCTCCTTCCTTAGAGGTTTTTAAGGTCAGGCTTGACAAAGCCCTGGCTGGGATGATTTAGTTGGGATTGGTCCTGCTTTGAGCAGGGGGCTGGACTAGATACTTCCTGAGGTCCCCTCCAACCCTGTGATCCTATGAATGTTGTTATAAGAGGAAAAAACATTCAGAGGATCTGGAGCCATCCACTTGGACACATTTCTACCCTATGTTTCAGCATCATGGCACCACTTCCCTCGCACTGCCTCCCCTCTTACCATGGGTCTCTGCTCTGGAGACTTTATAGTCCAGTTTGTACCCAGGTGCAGCTGTTTCTTTGTCTGGTACCAGCTTGGTCTCCTTTGTTTACCAGGGACCATCTCCCATATGGAACGCTCTACACACAGCGCCATCAAGTGGCTGACCAGAGCACTGCCAGTGGACACCACCACCCGGGCAGGGCAGATTTTTTGACAGAAAAGTTTTCTATGTGTAAGGCCCTTCCCCCACTGCCCCACAAATCAAGGTGCTTCCCCAAAAAACGGCTGGCGTTTAGTTTTTGTAAAAAATTGTTTTTGAATAGCCATCAAGATTCAAAAATATATTTTCAATTAATTGTTTTTCAAAGGTGGAAAGAAATGATTTAACTAGAAATTTTGGAGAAAAAAAATGGGTCAGGTTTGAACCCTTTGAAAGAAAACCCTTTTGCCATTTCAGTTTTTCCGTGAAGCTAGATTGGGTCGAAAGGCATAAACCTAATCATTAGCATGTGCAACAGCGAGAGATATGGCAAGAGCAGGAAGAAAATAGGTTTTGTCTTCACCTGTAAGTGGAGTGCAGGGCTGTCTAGACCATCTCTGTTAAGGGATCTTCTGAAGGTGGGAACATGGAGCCTTTCGGCAGCTGTTGGTTACAAAGATATGGACACCTGATCATTGAGAACTAGACTGAGATGAAAACTCTTTTCATTTAGGGTCCCTATTAGTCATCAGATCATAACCCCCTTCAGTCAGTGCAGACCTGGGATGTTATCCAGTCTTGAAGCCTTTCAAGAGATGAGCTCTATCTCCATTGCTGATGTGAACCAGTGTTTAGAGCAGGGGTGGGCAAACTACAGTCTGCGGGCCGGATCCAGCCCGTCAGGGTTTTGGATCTGGCCCACAGGATTGCCACCCCCATTGGCGCCGCAGGCCCTGTGCCGCTCCCGGAAGCAGCCGGCACCAAGTCCCTGTGGCCCCTGGGGGAAGGGGGGGCAGAGGGCTCCGTGCACTGCCCACACCTGCAGGCACCGCACCCCGCAGCTCCCATTGGCTGGGAACGGGGAGCCGTGACCAATGGGAGCTGCGGGGGATGGTGCCTGCAGGTGAGGGCAGCACACGGAGGCAACTGCCCTATGCCCCCTCCCAGGGGCCACAGGGACATGGTGCCGGCCGCTTCTGGGAGTGGCGCAGTGCGGGGCCAGGGCAGGCAGGGAGCCTGTCTTAACCCCGCTGTGAACCGCTGCCACCCCAGAGCCGCTCCAGGTAAACGGTGCTAGGCCAGAGCCCGCACCCTGAACTGCTCTTGCACCCCACTTCCCAATCTTCTGCTGCACCCCAACCCCCTGCCCTGAGCCCCCCTGCCTTACCCCTCCTGCACCTCAACCACTTGCCCTGAGCCCCCTCCCGCACCTCTCCTGCACCCCAACTCCCCTGAGCCCCCTGCCGCACCCCCTGCCCCAACTCCCTGCCCTGAGATCCCTTCTGCATCCCTCCCGCACCTCAACACCCTCCCCTGAGCTCCCTGACACACCCCGCACCCTCCTGCACCCCAAGCCCCTGCCCTGAGCCCCCTGCCACACCCCAACCCCCGCCCTGAGCCCCCTTCTGCATCCCTCCTGAACCTCAACCCCCTGCCCCGAGCCCCCTGCCGCACCTCTCCTGCACCCCAACCCCCTGCCCTCAACCCCCGCCGCACCCCGCACCTTCTTGCACCCCAATCTCCTGCCCTGAGCCCCCTCATACACCCCACACTCCTCCTGCGCCCCAACCTCCTGCCCCAGCCCTACATTCATGGCCCTGCATGCAATTTCCCCACCCAGATGTGGCCTTCGGGCCAAATAGTTTGCCAACCCCTGGTTTAGAGCCATAACATGTCATGTTGCAGAGCACGGCTGTACACTTGAAACAATGTTGTCAGCCCAACTGTTTAGAGTTCATGAGATTGGCTCTGAAAAACAACAACATAGAATTATAGAATCATAGGACTGGAAGGGATCTTGAGAGGTCATCAAGTCTATAGCAGGACCAAGCATCAGCATCCCTGACAGGCGTTTGTCCAACCTGTCCTTAAAGTTATCCAGTGATGGAGATTCCACAACCTCCCTAGGCAATTTATTCCAGTGCTTAACCACCCTGACAGTTAAGAAATTTTGCAATGTCCAACCTTGCTACAATTTAAGCTCACTGCTTCTTGTCCTACCCTCAAAGATTAAGAAGAACAATTCTTCTCCCTCCTCCTTGTAACAACCTTTTATGTACTTGAAAACTGTTATCAGTCTTCTCTTCTCCAGACTAAATAAATCCAATTGTTTCAATCTTCCCTTATAAGTCATTTTTTCTAGACCTTTAATCATTTTTGTTGCTTTTCTGGACTTTCTCCAATTTGTCCATATCTTTCCTGAAATGTGGCACCCAGAACTGGACACAATACTCCAGCTGAGGCCTTATCAGCGTGGAGTAGAGCGGAAGAATTACTTCTCGTGTCTTGCTTACAGTACTCCTGCTAATATATCTCAGAATGATGTTTTTTGTTTTTTTTGCATAAGTGTTACACTGTTGACTCATATTTAGCTTGTGATCCACTATGACCCCCAGATCCCTTTCTGCAGTACTCCTTCCTAGGCAGTCATTTCCCATTTTGTATGTGTGTGACTGATTGTTCCTTCCTAAGTGGAGCACTTTACATTTGTCCTTATTGAATTTCATCCTATTTACTTCAGACCATTTCTCCAGTTTTTCAGATCATTTTGAATTTTAATCCTATCGTCCAAAGCACTTGCAACCCCTCCCTGCTTGGTATCATCCGCAAACTTTATAAGTGTCCTCTCTATGCCATTATCTAAATCATTGATGAAGATATTGAACAGAATTGGACCCAGAACTGATCTGCGGGACCCCACTGGTTATCCCCTTCCAGCAGGACTGTGAACCACTGATAACTACTCTCTGGGAACGGTTTTCCAACCAGTTTTGTACCCACATTATAGTAGCTCCATCTAGGTTGCATTTCCCTAGTTTGTTTATGAGAAGGTCATGCAAGACAGTATCAAAAGCTTTATGAAAGTCAAGATATACCACATCTACCACTTCTCCCCTAGCCACAAGGCTTGTTACCCTGTCAAAGAAAGCTATCAGGTTAGTTTGACAGGATTTGTCCTTGACAAATCCATGCTAACTGTTACTTATCACCTTATTATCTTCTAGATGTTTGCAAATTGACTGCTTATTATTTGCTCCAGTATCTTTCCGGGTACAGAAGTTAAACTGACTGGTCTGTAATTCCCCGGGTTGTCCTTATTTCCCTTTTTATAGATTGATTCTATATTTGCCCTTTTCCGGTCCTCTGGAATCTCTCCCGTCTTCCATGACTTTTCAAAGATAATCGCTAATGGCCCAGATATCTCCTCACTCAGCCCCTTGAATATTCTAGAAGTATTCTAGGATGCATTTCATCAGGCCCTGGTGACTTGAAGCCATCTAACTTGTCAAAGTAATTTTTAAGTTGTTCTTTTCCTATTTTAGCCTCTGATCATACCTCATTTTCACTGGCATTCACTACTTTAAACGTCCAATTGCCACCTACCTTTTTGGTGAAAACCCAAACAAAGAAGTCATTAAGCACCTCTATCATTTCCAATTTCCCCCCCCCCCCTCATTGAGTAATGGATCTACCCTGTCCTTGGTCTTCCTCTTGCTTCATGAGATTTAAAGAAGGTAGATTTGCTGGTCTTTTTGTTGGCCTTCTGGTTGAGGCTTTAAGAGTTCACATTTCTGAGCTTTCATTTGCAACCATAGTAATACTGTAAAAAGCAACAGAGGGTCCTGTGGCACCTTTGAGACTAACAGAAGTACTGGGAGCATAAGCTTTCGTGGGTAAGAACCTCACTTCTTCTTGCATCTGAAGAAGTGAGGTTCTTACCCACGAAAGCTTATGCTCCCAGTACTTCTGTTAGTCTCAAAGGTGCCACAGGACCCTCTGTTGCTTTTTACAGATTCAGACTAACACGGCTACCCCTCTGATAGTAATACTGGTTTCAAATGAAAGCTGAACATCTCACCAACTCACATGACTCCAAGAGCTGGGGATTTAAGAAAAGCCACCGCCAAACATTATGCGCTTCTTACTACGATTCTGAGAGTCGCAATGCCGCAAGCAGTCTACAGGCACAACAGGAAGTGGGGCTGAAATCTCCTCTCTTCCGACGCCAAACTTTTTAAACTGTCTTTCATTTAAAGTGTCATTGCAATAACGACATTCTCAAGGTAATTGTCTGTTCCCAGCACCTGGGAATAAGTGACAGGAATGAAGCTTGCCATCGTTGACAGATTACATTTAAAAAGAAGATCGCTCCCAAGCCCATTCTCATTGAAACATCCAGGCAACGCTCTGTTTGCAGGCAGAGACAGACCTTGAATAACTAGAACTCTGAGCGTCCAGGGCCGCGTTGCTTTTCTTCGCTGCTGTGATTGTTAAACAAAAGCCAAGAGGCTGGAGATGACTCACTCTGAGCTGAGAGGGCGTGGATGGGAAACACAATGCGACTGCAGTCCCGGGTGTGCTGTAGCCACACTAGCTGGGTAGCAACGGGGCCCTGGATGGGGGGCCGGGGGAGCGGTCTGCAGCCACTGAGCGGAAAGGAGGTTGGCGGGGGTGGATGTATGTGGGTTTGGGTTTGCGCACTAGGGGCCAGCTGCATCCCCGGCAATAAATCCCCATGCTCTGCACACGGGCTCCGACCTGGGGGATCTGCAAGTCACGGCAGCGAGCGGGCGGCAGGGAAGCCGAAGGGATGGAGGGGGCTGAAATACCTACACAGTCTCACCTGCCCCTTTGAGCTGCGGCTCCTGCTACGCGCCTCTCCCCCCCAGCCCTGAGCAGCTTAGACAAGTTCCCCAGCGGTGCAGAAGGGGTTGGAAGTTACACCTCAGTGTCTGGCAGCAGCGTAATAAACAGGCTGGATCAAGGGAGGGTTGCATCAATTTAGACCCTAATCTGCTCCGATTTCAGCCAGGGGGATTGGGCGTGATACAGAAGTCCGTTTTCTGAAGCTTGGAAATGCCACTGCAAATGCTGTTTCTGCCAAATTAGGGCCGTCACCCTGTTTCCAGGAGGGCATTGCCCCAGTCCCTTCTGTTACCCAACAGGGAGATTTTATCCACGCCAGGCTCAGTGATCCAATTCAGGAAAGCACCAGAAATCTGTGGCTGCCCACAGCACCCTTCCCAAGCTCATCTTGGGTAAAAAACCACATGCAGGTGACAGGCACTGGATTGGCAGCTCTGGCCATCCACAGGGCAGGGGGGCAACATCTTGTCAGATCGCCCTGGGCTCAAAGGATCCCCCTGCAGTACGGTCTTCAAGCCCCATTGCATCCCAGGGCTCTGATATATGGACTAGTGGAAGGATGCCCCATGTCTGGTTGCATGGGGGGGAACTGAACTCAGGACCTATCGTACTAAGAACATGAGCCTTTACTGCTGGTGTGAGAGGACCGGGTCCATCGGCTAGGAGGCAGTAGCAGACAATCCTGGGTGCATGGACTAGACACTGGGGGGAGAAAAAGGCAGCAAAGGGAGCCTGTTAGCATGGGTTACTGTAAGAGAATGGACTCACCCCTGCAGCGCCTCCTGCTGGTCATCCATGGGAATTAGCTCTTCCACCATCCTGGAGCGCCCCCTGCAGGCTGGTGATCCGCCTTACCGCTGGCCCCCATGTCCCTCCCAGGACCCCGGTGCCCCTTTCTCTGGGTTGCTGCCCCCCTGGCAATACCCCCACACTCTGGGTCTCCCCACCCAGGGGAACCCCCACCCACTAACCTCACCTCGCCCCAGTGTAAGGCCACTGCCAGGCACCATCTAGCCCCACTCCCTGGGGCAGACTGCAGTGTCAGCCACTCATCACAGACAAGGTTGGGCTGGACCTGCTGCCCCTCTGGTCTTAGGCCCACAGCCTGGGGGTTTTCCAGGCTGGAGCTCCCCAGCTCCCCTAGCCTTCCACCAGCCCTGCTCTGCTCCACTCCCAGTACCCTGCTCAGCTCCCAGCAGCCAGGCCCTTCTCTCTCTAGAAGCAGAGAGAGACTCCTGACCTTCTGGCTCCCCTGGCTTTCTTATAAGGCCAGGTTAGTCTGTTTGGGGCGTGGCCCCAGCTGCAGCCACTTCCCCCAATCAGCCGTGGTTTTGCTCCTTTCCCCAGCCCCAGCCCTCTGCAGGGCTTTTCCAACCCCTTCCGGGCTGGAGCGGGCGCTCACTCCGCTACAGTTACCAACATTCAGCTTCCCTGCCCACTAAGGACTCATTTCATACAACTCTGAAATAGTAGCAACCGGCCACTTCCCCACCCCCGCAGAGCCAGCCAGCCCCCTACCAAAGCCTCTTAAGCGGAGTCTTGTCCTGAGCTTAGAAAGCCAGCCAGTTATTCCTGCCAGACGCTTACGAGGGGCAGCAAGATCCCCTTTGCTGGAGGATTTGGGTCTGAATTCAAAGTTAGAACCGACTGAGCCCTTGGACAAGGGAAAAAGGAGATCTTCAGATCAATCGTTTGATCATCCGTGCTGCCCCGAGCTGAGAACTGGAAACACTCTCAGGAGAGTCCAGGCTCATGGGAACGGAGCCCAACAAGGGAAGCGAATGCCGTATTTTTCCCAATGGCTCATTTTCAACTGCACTCCGCACCCAGTCGCTGCGCGGGTGTGACAGCTGGGGCACCTGGCGAGAACCTGGCCCCCGGCGCTTTCAGTTCACTGTGGGAGTTGGGTGGAGGCTGCATTGTTGCATCGCGGGATGCGATGGGGAGACGCCATAACTGGGCAGTTCTTTCTGCATGGCTTGGCCCATCCCTCATTTCACGGTGACTGCAATTTCACCACCATGCAGTTCTGTGGCACCCGATTCTGCTTGCACTGATTCTAAATGCCCAGGCTAGATCAGAGCTGAGGTCCGTCTAGCCCAGTGTCCCGTCTCCAACAGTGGCCAGCACCCGCTGACTCAGAGGAAAATACGAAAAGCTCCACGGTAGAAAAATCTGACCCCCGAAGTCCCTTGGGACACTCACCCTATCCTCTGCCCTCCCCCTCAGTCAGAGACTGGCAGCGGCACCCGGACACATGAGAAGGTCCCTCCCCGGGAGCTTGGAACTTACCTGCTGGTGTGCTGGGTGCGTAAGAGAGAGTCCCGGCCCTTTACAACCTAGACAGACAGAGGAAGTATCATTCTGCTCATGTTGGAGATTGGGGATCAGGCAACAGAGGGGTTAAGCGATTTGCCTGAGGTCACATAGCAAACCTATGGCAGTGCCAGGAATTGAACTCAGGACTCCGAGTTAGGCCTTGTCTACACTAGTCAGTTGTAGGGCTGTAAGGACATAGTTATATCAATACAACCCCCTCACGTGGATGCAGTTATATCAGTACAAAATGCCCTATCCTGGTCTAGCTATTCTAGGGTTGCCAACTTTGTAACCGCACAAAACCAAATGCCCTAGCCCCGCCCCTTCCCCAAGGCCCCGCCCCTTCCCTGAGGCCCCACCCCCCACTCACTACATTACCCCTCCTTTGGTGGCTCGCTCTCCCCCACCCTCACTCATTTTCACTGGGCTGGGGCAGGGGGTTGGGGTGCAGGGGGGGTCAGGGCTCTGGGCTGGGGGTGTGGGCTCTGGGGTGGGGCTGGGGATGAGGGGTTTGGGGTACAGGAGAGGGTTCAGGGCTGGGGCAGGGGGTTGGGGTACAGGGGAAGTGAGGGCTCTGGGCTGGAGGTGTGGGCTCTGGGGATGGGGGGTTTGGGGTGCAGGAGGGGGCTCTGGGTTGTGGGGGTCTCAGGGCTGGGGCAGGGGTTAGGACTCAGGGTTGGGGCGTGGGCTTACCATGGGCAGCTCCCAGTCAGCGGTGCAGCAGGGGTGGGGGCTAAGGCAGGCTCCCTGCCTGTCCTGGCACCACATTGCACGGCGCCCTGGAAGTAGCCAGCTGCACGTCCTAGGTGGGGGGGCCAGGAAGCTCCGCGCGCTGTTTTTGCCCACAGGCACCGCCCCCCAGCTCCCATTGGTCGGTTCTCAGCCAATGGGAGTGCAGAGCCAGTGCTCGGGGTCAGGGCAGCGTGCGGAACTCCTTAGCCGCCCCGCCTAGGAGCCAGACCTGCTGGCTGCTTCCGGGGCACAGCGCAGTGTGGTGCTAGGTCAGGTAGGCATTATCCTGCCTTAGCCCGGCAGCACCACCAACCAAACTTTTAACAGCCCGGTTGGCCGTGCTGACCGGAGCCGCCAGGGTCCCTTATCGACCGGGTGTTCCAGTCAAAACCGGACACCTGGTCACCCTAAGCTATTCCCTTTCCCGTGGGCATAGCTAGACTAGTGTAACTGCTTCCATGCTCGAGGTTGTTCTGGTATAACTATATCGATAAAAGCATCACTCCCTTAACTGGCATAATTATACCTGTGTCTACACCTGTGTCTACACCAGGCCTTCGCCATGGAACCATCCTCTGTTCAATTAACCCCTTGATGCACCCTAAACTAGAAGGGTAACGGATGGTAGTGCTTTATGGGATGGTGATGGGGTGTTCACCCCCACACTAGCCCACAAAGGGTTAATGTGGTTCAGAAGGGGTTGAGTAAGCGGATAGGTTTGATGAGCAGGCACTGATTGAGGATGGAGCCCAGCTGAGCAGGAGCAGGCGGGGCTGGTAGAAAGCCAGGAAGCCTGCAGCAGAAAAGAGCTGCAGGGTAGAGGCCTGGAGTCGCTCTCTGGGCCTACTGAGGGAAAAGAGGAGACCCGGGGAGAGCAGAAGCCCTGGGATCCTGGCTCTGAGGGAAGGGCCGACCCAGAAGGGTGGTGGATAGGAAGCCTGATAGAGACAGAATAGGAAGCAGTCCGGGGAAATAGCAACAAGGTTTGGGCTGGAGCAGACCCTGGCTGCTGGTTATAGGGTCCCAGGGCTGGAACCCAAAGTAGTGGGCAGGCCCGGGTTCCGCTACCAGTCAGGGGGCAGTGGCATAGCCTGGAAGTGGAAGCCAGCTGGGAACGATGCCCGGTCAGCCGGTCCAGTGAAACAATAATATCCGGAAGGGGAAAATTCTAGCGACCTGGCCGGAGGGCTGAGCCGTGAAGAGGGAGCCTCCCGAGTCACAAAGAGGAAGCACTGTAACTCCTGGAGCATGAGCGGGGACACAGAGAGACGAAAGGGGGCATCAGAGGGGTGGAGATATTCCCCAGACATGGCCACAAGGAGGCGCCCCCACAGTGCACAGGGAGCCCCGTGATGAGGATTCCTGCTTCATCGACATTCATTTACCGTCTAAGGTGAATGACTGGCTCCACCACACAATGCACAGAGCCATTCAGCATCACATCAAAGCCATCCCAGCCCTGCTGGGCCATTACCCGAGCCAATAACCCGGTGTCCTCAATGGGATACGTAACCTGGCCGTTGGCCTCCTCTTCTATCCGCTCAGGACCCGGATTATTGCCTCCTAAACCAGTACGGCTTTTCCCTCCCGCTCCCTTCATCCGTTCAGCTCCCAGGCCCACCGGCTGGGCGCCACAAGCATTAGCCTGGTGTCAGCGATTCAGAGCAGCGAACAGGAATGCGATGAACTGTGGGCACTTCAAAATTAGTGCCGGCGAAACAACAGGGCTCAGGAATGTGCTCCGATGCATGGGGCCAGGCGGACATTGGAAAGGTATTAACTAGTGCGCAAATGCTGACGCAGGTTCGGCTCCCCACCTTGAGGTGACTTACTTTTTTGCCCATGTGGCCGTATATCAAGCAGCTCAGGCCTCTTTGCAACCCTTAGCGACAAACTGAATCACGGATTGACCGCCTCACAGACGATCTCCGACAGCAATGGGCGGGAGAGCTGGTTAATGCGAGCCCCAGACGGCACTCTGCAGAACAGGCCAAAGAAAGTACGGGCCCAAACCAGCACTGAGGAACGGCCCCAATTCCCTGCGCTCTGGCCGGGGCAGGGCCCTGGGGCAGTGGGCAATCTAATACCGTGGGCGCCAGGTTCTGATCTCACTTGCCAGCCATGTAAAGCAGGAGCGGCTCCTGCAGCCAGAAGGTATAAATGAGAGTCAGGCCCCAGGTCTTTCCCAGTGCCCATGGCTATGATGTTAGGTACGTGTACACTCATAGGCGCCAACTTCCCCTCTTTCCCCTGGGTGCTCGACCCCCCCACTCCACCCCTTCCATGAGGCCCCGCCCCTTCCCCGCCTCCGCCCCTGAGTGCGCCACGTTCCCACTCCTCCCTCTCCCTCCCAAAGGGTGCTAATGCTGCCAAACAGCTGTTTGGTGGAGGCCAGGCAGGAAGTGCTGGGAGGTAGGCGGAGGAGCAGGGACGCGGCATGCTCAGGGGGTGGAGGAGGAGGTGGGGTGGGGGATGAGGGGAGATTGGCTGCCGGTGGGTGCAGAGCACCCACCAATTTTTCCCCATGGGTGCTTCAGCCCCGGAGCACCCACGGAGTCGGCGCCTATGTTTACACGTATGGTGGCATGTGCAGTACAAACACTGCGTGCCCAGTTAGCCCGCGTATACATAGCAGTGTAGATGGGCAGTCATGGCTTAGGCGAGGGAGTAGAGTGCCTATTATAATCATCGGGCCTATGAATTGTCCCTAATTGTAAGCTCAATTGGTGAAAAGTGGGTAAAGGTTCATGAATTGTCACAATGCTCCGTTATATCAAACCGGTTAAGAAACGATGTGAGGAGACAGAAAAATGGAACGAATGTAAACAGAAGAGGGGCTCCTGGTACCACTCGCGGACTGTGGGAAGGTGATGACTGGTAAACAAGAGGAGCAGAGGATTGGAAATCAAGGAATCAAAATAAGCTTCATTGGTGGACAATACAAAGAGGCTGGATTATTCCACCCTTCACCCTGTTTGGGGCCCTTAAATAGAGACTTTTACCATCGCCATGGCTGGGGTGGAAGGATTGTGTTTGTGACGCCAGGCCTTGGGGTGGGGTGGAGGGGTACCACCATTGCTGCACCAGCGAGGACACCAAACTGCAAGATCCTGCTCTGTCTTCCCTCCCTCATGTGCTCCTTTCTGCCCCATCTTCCTGCCGTCCTGTCTCTTTCAGCTTTTCACCTGGCCCTGAAATCAGCATGGCACCAACACGGTGAGATAAGGCAGCCCACCCAGCTCTGCCCGGCCTGAGAGAGACCAGTGAATGAGAGAGGCCTGAGCAGACATAAGAACGGCCATACAGGGTCAGTCCAGTATCCATCTAGCCCAGTAGCCTGTCTTCTGAGAGTGGTCAACGCCAGGTGCTTCAGAGGGAATGAACAGAACAGGGCAATTATCGAGTGATCTATCCCGTCATGTGGTCCCAGCTTCCGGCAGTCAGAGGTTTAGGGACGCCCAGAGCTTGGGGTTGCGTCCCTGCCCATCTTGGCTAATAGCCATCGATGAACCATCTTCCAGGGACTTACCTTTTTTTTTTTTGAACCCTGTTATACTTTTGGCCTTGGCTGGCAACGAGTTCCACAGGTTGACTGTGCGTTGTGTGAAGAAATGTTTCCTTATGTTTGTTTTAAACCTGCTGCCTAGTAATTTCATCGGGTGACCCCTGGTTCGTGTATTACGTGAAGGTGGAAACAGCACTTCCCTATTCACTTTCTCCGCACCAGTCATGATTTTATAGACCTCTATCATATCCCCCCTTAGTCGTCTCTTTTCTAAGATGATCAGTCCCAGTTTTATTAATCTCTCTTCATACGGCAGCTGGTCCATACCCCTCATCATCTATCTGCCCTTCTCTGTATCTTTTCCAATTCTGCTATATCTTTTTTGAGATGGAGTGACTGGAACTGCACCCAATATTCAAGGTGTGGATGTACCATGGGTGGATAAGGTGGCATTATATTTTCTTTCTTGAGTAGTAACAACTAATTTTGTATGTGTAGTTGGGATTATGTTTTCCAATGGGCTTTACTTTGCACTTATCAAGTGAATTTTATCTGCCATTTTATTGCCCAGTCACCCAGTTTTGTGAGATCCCTTTGTAACGCTTCACAGTCAGCTCTGGACTTAAACTATCTTGAGTAATTTTGTATTGACTGCAAACTTTGCCAGCTCACTGTTTACCTCCTTTTGATTTTTTTCCTTTTGTGTGTGTTGCAACCGATACATTTCTAACCTCGGGTCTAAATTTGAAGTGTGTTTGCCATGGTGTCAAGTAGGTACCAAGTCTCTGCCTACCAAACCCCAGACTTTTAATGTTGGACACCGACTGGGTTATGTTAACCCCTTCTGCCCACATACTATATCTACATTAATATAACATGCCCTACACACCTGAAGTGTTATTTACCCCTTCCCATAAGACATGTATTGGGGTCACCCAATGAACTTAACAGGCAGCAGGTTTAAAACAAGCACAAGGAAGCACTCCTTCACACAATGCACAGTCAACCTGCGGAACTCATTGCCAGGGGATGTTGTAGTGTGGTGTAGGATATGTACCCTACACTGTTTCTACACACCCAAGCAGTGCCTCCCACATCCACCATTTTTAGCAACGTACTGTCCGGCTGCCTTCCCCCTGCCAGAGCCTTTCCCCGCTGCCGCGTGTAGCTACGCAGGTCCTGCCTGGACTCTATACTCCGCCATGAGTGTAGACTTAGCTGACCGCAGCAGCTTAAGTTGGTGTTTTTTGTTCTCGAAGAGAGTGTTAATACCTTGTTTCCAAAGCACCAGCCAGCTGACGATGCCAAATCGTAATATTAAATGGTAACAAACAGCCCCATTTTACAGGTGGGGAACCAAGGGACGCAGGTGTTAAGTGACTTGTCTAAGCTTCCCCTTGCAGAACCAGGACCTGACCCCAAGACTTTAGAAGCCCCCTGCCTTCAATGCAAGCAGACCCAGGCCCAGGGGGAATTCTTGAGGGCACTTCATGGTGTATATACATAAGTGCCCTGTAGCAAATTTTGTAAAAATAATCATGCCTCTCTAAGCCAAGACCCCATTACAGCGCAGCCGTTAACCCTGTGATGAGAAACAGGGGAAGTATCATTATTCTAGGTTCCAATTATAGACTGTCCTGATTAGAGCAATCCTGTGAATAGGATGGAAAATTAATGTTGATTTAATTATACAGCCGAAATGGTGCAAGGGGTTTGTTAATCATTAGCTGCTTTATTAGTCATTCCTTATCGCCAGCGCTCTCAAAAATATCAGGTGTCCTAACACCATGTGCTCCTGCGTGCAGGTTGGAAGATGAGTAAGAAAAGATTTAGATTTGTAGATTTCAAAGCCAGAAGGAACTGTTGTGATCATCTAGTATCACACAGGCCAGCAGTGGCCTCAACAAGGGGTACACGTACCCCAGAGGGTACAGCAACTCATCTCTATATTCGCCTAGTTTTACAACAGGCTACAGAAAACACACCAACCAAGTCAGTACAACGTAAAATTTCACACAGACAATGATTTGTTTATGCGGCTCTATATGCTATACACTGAAATGTAAGTACACTATTTATATTCCAGTGGATTTATGTTACAATGATATGGTAAAAATGAGAAGGTAAGCAATTTTTCAGTACCGGCGTGCTGTGCCACTTTTGTATTTTTACATCGGATTTTTTAAGCAAGTAGATTTTAAATGAGCTGAAAGTTGTGGGTACGCAGGACAAATCAGCCTGCTGCAAGGGGTACAGTAGTCTGGAAGGTTTAGAGCCAGTAGGCCAGAGAACGGTCCTGAAATAATTCCTAGAGCAGATATTTTTCAAAAACATCCAGTCTTGATTTAAAAATGATCAGTGATAGATAAGGTTCCGTGTATGTCACGGAGGTCATGGATTCCGTGACTTTCTGTGACCTCCGTGACTTCTGCAGCGGCCGATGTGCCTGGCCCGGGAGCCACCTGATCAGCTCGGGCAGCCCCTGGGCCAGGCGCACCTGTCGCTGCTGGGACATTCTTGGGTCCTCCCTGCCCCCCAGCAGCAGGAGTTTGGGGGAGGGAGGGGCTCAAGGCTGGGGGTTGGGGTGCAGGTTGGTGCTTACTTGGGGAGAGCTCCCCGAAAGGGTTACAGGAACTCCTCTCCCTCAGCTCCTACCTCCACATGCTGTCTTCGCCTGCGGGCACCGACCCCGCAGCTCCCATTGGCTGCGGTTCCCAGCCAATGGGAGCTGCAGAACTGGGGCTTGGGGCGAGCGGAGGCAGCATGTGGAGCTAGGAGCTGGGGGTCGCTACTTCCCAGGAGCTGGGTAAGGAGCCTGCCCCAGCCCCACCAACCCCCCCTCGAGTACCTGTGGCACCCCTTTTGAGCATCCACAGGGCCCTCCCAGGCCATGCCTCCCCACCCAGCACCCCTGCTGCCCCCCCGGGCTGCTCCCCCCTCCCCAGCACCCACGGCACCCCCCCACTGTATACTCCAGGAGGTGAAAGCCTTACTGCCCGACTCTTGGGCCTTCCTCAAACGGGTCCTGTGGGAGGGTGCTTCCCTGCCCGCCTTCGAGGAGCAGCGGACGCTGTCCGGGGTTCTCCACTCGGTGTCTCTCCCCCGACTGTGACCCTCACTTCCGTCCCTGTTTTTTTCAGTGGTTGTCCCCCGAAATTCCTTGAGACCTGGGTCCAGTAGCTCCTCCGCTTAGGCTGGGGGGAGGGGCTGTTAGATGTGGGAGGGTGTAACCCAGAGCCTCAATAGGTGCCCAGCGCTGTGTTTTAAAGACCCTACTGCAGGGGAAAATGCCGTTCATGCCCGAACTATTGTAACCCTTCTGCCCATCTCAGTTGGCAGCAACAAGGGCCGGTTCTGTATCTAGGGGTTCCGTTTCAATAACGCAATGCAAAACCGGCTCGAGCCCCCACCCAGTGACCTGGGACAATTACATACCACCCCCTGGGCGCCTCTAAAAGGCAATACTTCCCCTCTCGCAAGCACGGAGTCTGAGTGTAGCAGAAAATGTTTAATAACATGAGGTAAACGACATCAGCATTAAATTGGAAAAAACACCACAAACAGGATTCATAAAACAAACCATGAGCAAAAGACCCACCCCAGCAAATTGGGCAGTGTCATTTCCCTTTGGTTCTTGAATCCAGCAACCCAAAGATCACCCAGAGTCCCCGAAGTCCAACACCCCCAAAGTCTCTGTCCCTGGTCAGTGCAACCCCAGAGTAAAAGGGGGGCACGCAGGGTGTTAAGGGGCATCTTACGTGATCCGAGGCCGACCGGCCGTCTCTCCATGGGGTTCCGCCGCAGCCTTCACCACGAGCCAGTCCACTTCCTGCCATCCCACAAACTGCTCTGCTCTACGAGCTGCTCCGCTCCACTCACCGACCTGTGAGCCGCTCCAGCCGTCCCCACAAACAGCTCCGCTTGCTGTTCCCTTGGCCACTCCAACCGTCCCTGCAAGGCTCTGCGCCACTCGCTGCTCCTCCAGCCGTCTCTGCAAACTGCTCCGCCAGCCGCTTAGCAATATAGCTTCAGGCTCCCCCAGTAGTTCACACAGCACTCAGTGATCTCAGCTCTTAGTAACTTTAGCTCTTTTGTGATTTCAGCTCATAGTAGGGGAGCCCCAGTACTGGTGCACCATTGGCCCAAAGTGAATTCAGCTCAGCAGTCTGTAACTAGACTCCTAATGGAATCAAAGTCAGCTCTGACGCGCGCGAGTGTGAGAGAGAGTGAGTAGTGCAATTGGTGTTTCAGGCCCTCACCGTTGGGTACAAATACCTATCTCTATCCTCTCTCAATTCACTGGGTTGTGGAACCCATGTCCCTTGTCTAGCGAGTGCTACTTAGATGATGGTGAGACCCTCGGTCATAAAACAGTTTCATTGTCCTTGATTCACATAATTAGGGTAACAAAACTTTATTCCTCCTGCCCCAATAACAGAGAAACTGGGGTTCCCACCCCATCCAAAGTAACCACTATCAGTTGCTGTTGTCTCACGCCAGGCGGGTGGGTGTGCCTATGCAAACAAGATCAGCCCCTGGAGTTCTTTTCCACACTCGCCATAATTCACCACCAGATGTCAGGATAGAGCTCATCCTGACTCTGCTTACACTATTATAACTCTCGGGGGAGCGGGGGGAGGGGGTTAGAACTCGGGGGAGGGGTGGAAAGCAGCCAGGGCTGTTCCAATTGCTCCTAACGAGCAGAGCTGTGACCCCCGGCTGATTGGGTGCTTTGTAAAAGTAAAGGTCCCCTGCCCACTCTTCCCCCTTTGCTAACAAATGCAGTCCCTTCCTGAGGTGCGTAGGCCAGGGCAGTAGATGGACTCTGCACTGATGAGTTTAGAGGGGGAACACCTCTGCCAAGCTTTCTTTGTGGCAACGCCTGCTTTATTTTTTGTCTTAACTGGTCTATAGACAGGAGTAGCTGCCCTATAGTAGGCGTAGGCCATGTCTACACTCACAAGCTTACAGCAGCACCGCTGTAAGTGCACTCGTGTAGCCATGTTATGCCAATGAGATATGAGAAAACCAGCTCAACGAGCGATGGTAGCTATCGGGGCGGGAGAGCCTCGGTGCACACAAGCGCCTATGCTGCCAAAACATATGGCGCTTCAGGGGGTGGGTTTTCACACCCTTGAGTGACAAAAGCATTGCCGACATAAGTGCTAGTGTAGACACGGCCTGCTGCTGGCTTCCAGTTCTCTCTCTTTTTGTACCTTTCAACCTGGACTAGGTCTCTCCAGGTCATTTCCCCCACTGCCTGTTGCTGCAAAAAGAAAAACGCTTGCAAATAGCAGCATAGATAGAAATGTACTTATGATTGGAGGGAGGGTCGCCTGGGCTGAGTGATGCTTAGAATGGAGGGTACTTTTGAAACAGGACAGCTCCAGTTGAGGGAGTGAACCTGTCCCCTCCTCACATGGTGCAGTGATTGAGGGCCCTGCAGGCTACTGAGGAATCGGGTGCTGATGCAGCCGCGGGGTGAGTGGCTGGAGGTAGTGATGGGCTATAGGGCAATAGCCTTGTGCGGTGACAAGTTACCAGACAGAGTCCGGGGAGCTGGGTTCTAGTCTTGGCTCTACCGAGTTGATGTGTGACTCATTTGGGCTCACCCAGGCCAGCGAGGGGATCGGTCAACATGTGCCTCGCAGCTCTGCTGCCCTAATGCTCAGCTGCTCGTAGCCCGGACATCAGTGGACAAGCAAGGCGGTCTCACCCTGGTTTAATTTACCTTGGAGACACGGTCAAGCCTGCAGAACTGCATTCCTTTGTCTTGGACTGGCTGGGCCTAGGCGCCATCCACCAAACACATTTGAGGCCTGTATTTCCAGGACCTCTGTCCAGTTTTTTGTATGTTAACCATCCATCCCTCACGCAAGAACACTAATGCTCAGCGAGTTACTAGTTTTCCAGTGATCTGTTACAAGACACCTGTTAAATACCATGACAACAATGCGTGGAGTGCGCTGAGCCGGTCAGGCGAGCCGGGACTTACCCCAACACATCAGGGAGCCTCTGGTACTGGGGTGCTTGTAGGTCCCGCTGGACAGCTTGCTTCACCTGGGGTGCCTTAACTTCTGCTACCCGCAAGTGGCGCCTATTTGTGTGAAGCGCAGTGAGATCCAGCGAGGGAAAAGCACTATGGAAATGCTGGTGGGGGCTGGCAGAGGCGAGAGGGCAAGTCTCCTTCCTACCAGGCCACAGCAAGCTTCCCACCGTAGCAGGGGCATTGCTTCCAAAACAGCTGCGGGGAGGGTGCAAGGTGGTGTCACACACAACACAGTTTGGGTTTACATTCTAGCCTGCAAGGCTGGGGTGGGAGGGCACATTATAAACCTCTGAAAAGTCAGGGCGGGCACAAACCAAGGTGTGGGGGAACAGCTGCTCCTACCCCACAGCAAGTGACACACGTGCACCTGAGGAACCCAGGCCAGGGAATGGAAAGTGGGGAACGTGTGTTCCTGAGTCCCCTGTTCAGTGACTCTTCAGGCCCATATCAGGAACCGGCCTCGGCTGGCGTTTCCTCACACCAGCCTGGCCCTTGGCATATGCCCAGCGTGCAGAGTCAGGTCACCCCTACTCCAGGCCACTCAGCCACGCTGTACTGTCTGGGCCTTATGAACGGCTGATCCAAGGAGTCTCCACTCGGGTTCACTTACTAGCGGTGGCTGGCTCTGTAGCAGAATGGCACCAGGCTACTCTGGAGCTGTGATAAGGGAGGGTGGCTTGACGACGAGACGGGTCTTGCCCCGTGACAATGACGAGGTCCGGGCTTCTCCTGAGAGACTGGGCCCCGTCCAGCTCAGAAACCGTTTCTAAGGGCCGGTCCTCGCGAAGAACCGAGGATGGAGCTATTTCTCCCACTGCTGCAGGTGTGAGGAATGAAAGGACTGCGGTGCCAAGCAAGGTGGGGCTCTCAGGGGAGGGCAGTATGCTGTGAACAAAGCTGAGCACATGCGTGTTGTGCCCGGGAAACCCGCGTTCAGGGCCCCGCCCTGCCACAGCCGGCCTGCGTGACCTTGGGCAAGTCACTCCATAGAGCTGGTCACACGTTCTCTGATGGAACATTTTTCTATCGGAAAATGCTGACTTGACTAAATCGAAATGTTAGGTGGGAAGGCGTCTGTTTTGACTAAACCGTCAACGGAAGCAATGCCGTGTCCGACGGACATCGGCCTGGTTCGCTGCTGGCCTCCCCCTCTCCTTCATAACCCGGGTTTCCGGAGCTTTCTGGCTTCTCGACAGCTCACCTGGCAGGCTGTCACTAAGCCGGCGCTCCCCCGTAGCATATTTTATCTGAGAAGCACCAAAACATTCCCACGGTGGGGCGGCTTCCAGTGCTTCCAAAACAAAACCCAGTGTTTTCGTGCCAGGAAAATAAATCACGTTTTTGGCTTTTCGCCCCAATCTGGAACAAGAAGCTTTGCAAACATTTTTGGAGAACTGAAATGAGTTTGTGGGACAACAAATGAACGAACAGAGATGGGAGTGAGGGTCACAGGGTCAAAATCAGGGAGCTGGCGGGGAGACACCGAGCCGAGAACCCCAGACAGCGCCCGCTGCTCCTCGGAGGTGGCCAGGGAGCCCGTGGAGACGGCCCAGAGGAACTCTGCCCGGATGCGTGATTGAAGGGAGGAATAGAAATAGGCCTCACAGTCACAGAGCACCTCCCCGTCCAGCAGCCCCTTCCTGGTGGGTGGCCGGCCACCCTGGCCAGCGCCCAGAGGAGGATGACGAGGAGTCTCGCGACTCCGTGGGGCCATGGATGGGGTGTGCGTGGATCAGGAGGGGTGGGGAGAGGTGCAGCCAAAACCTGAGGAGAAGGTTTTGGAGGCGCCGGAAAAGGGGCTGCAGCCTGGCACCCTCGAAGTAGACGTGCGCCAGGGTCTCCCTCGCACTGCAAAAGGGGCAGGTGTCAGGGAGGGGGATGAACCGTGCCAGGGACAAACCCGTGCTCACAGCTCTGTGATGGAGCCGCTAACCAATATCCCCGGCAGGCCGCAGGACCAGGGTGCTAGAGACTGGCCCACCGGGGCTCCTTACCCTCCACAGGTGGCAGGAGGTCCTGCCGCTTGGGGTCAAGGGACATGAGGGTGAGGAAGTGAAGGGCATGGAGCATGAGCGTGTACAGCTCTTTCCTAGGTGCGGCCCAGAAACGGACCAGTTGCGGGTGACTCAGTCGGCTCGGGGTATGTGGAG
Organism: Chrysemys picta bellii; assembly: GCF_011386835.1. NCBI lineage: Eukaryota > Metazoa > Chordata > Testudines > Emydidae > Chrysemys > Chrysemys picta. The sequence continues at coordinate 346,612,720 of NC_088791.1, forward strand.
AGGAGGGAAGGGAGGACTCGAGGGGCCGGGCCCCATAGTGAGGTCCAGAGGGCCAGGGGTGAGGCACACCTTCCTGAAGGACCTGCTCGAGGAACACTGGAGAGGCGCACAGTAAGGCTGCCCTCCCCTCCTGGAGTATACACCGGGGGGGTACAAAGGGTGGAGAGCCCCATCCACCGGCCGATCACCACGGGGTCAACCCAGTGTCCCCGGTTGTAGTCCGGGAGGTCTCTGCTCCTGGTGGCACCTACCAGGACCAACCCTTGGTGCACCAAGGGGGATTGTGTAGCAGGGAATCCACGAGGAGGTTCCCCTCACACCTCGGTAACTGCCCCAGACCTGGTCCCCAAGACAGCACGGTGCAGATGACAGAGCAGAGCTGCTTGCTGCCTTCCCCTCTCTTGCTTGGAAGCTGTTTGTCTTTATCCAGCACATAAAACGGTACTTGGGTCTCCATGCAGGTGGTGTCTGACCCGCGGTTCTGTCATCTGCTTCCACGTCCCCCTGCACCTTCCTCTGCAGAGCGGCCAGCCAGGTGATGCTCCGTTCTGGGGTGGCTCATTAAAGCCTGATGGGGGGAATCCAGGGCCGGAAGCTGCCATCCTGGCTGGCTGTGGATAACAAGAGCAATCAGCTGTGTGAACCGTCCTGCGCTCCCCAGCGTCCTTGCTGACGGTTTCAGCGGAGCTGCTGAATGCTAGGGAGCCAGGCACCTGAGCACCTCGGAGAGGCCAACGTCCTTCAAACATCTCGCTCTTAACATCATCCCTCCTGGCCTATCAGAGTCCACTTCCTCCCGGTGTTTCTCATTCACACCCCCAGGACGGCTCCGTACCAGCCATCTGCTGGCATTTCATCTACGGTCTGGGGAAGGAGCCCAGCCTGAGCTCCGCAGGGCCAAGGGCAGAGTTGGCACTAAAGACACCATCCTGGGAAGAACGGCCTGAGGGAAAGCCACCAGCCAGCGACGACACCTGAGCTCGTCGGGCGTTACCGTCTTGTTCTGGTTATAGACACACTAGTGCTTGGCGGTGTTAAGCTGCCTCCCTTCAGAGCCATGTGTTCATTGAATCTGGCATCACAGCCTAGTCAATGCCCGACCTCCCCGCTGACTCGTTTTGGAGCCGACGTGTGGAACTGGGCACCCAGCCTCCTAGTCTCTGAAATGTAACCAAAACCTGGCTGTTCACACTACCGGGAGCAGGGTGGGAACAGCTGGCAGCTCCAGGCCCCGGCACCCTTCAGCATTTGGCTGCAGTCAGCAACAAAGAGCCTGTGAAAGTAAGGAGCTCCTGTTGACCAGAAACCTCTGTAGCTGGGTTCTCCTCCTTGAACAGAGCAGAGCTCTTTCTCCCGGTGCAGGACGGCTTTCCAGATAGGCACCTCAAAGCGCTTGGGAATGCCCAGCCAGCTGTCACCTCCAGCTCCAGCCAGTCTGCCGATCACAGCGGTGGCAGTACCCTACCAAGAGAGAGGACAGCCACTCAGACAAGCCGGGCCCAAGCCACTTAAGACTTGACAGGAAAGGGTGACTGACAGCTAGGATGAATGAAATTGGTTGGTATGAAGGGATTCTGGGACTTGCCCAAAGTCACCCAGGAAGAACCAGGAATAAAACCCTGATTCCCCATTCCCCAACCTTATCTGCAAGGCCAGACAAACTCCTCCTACTTATGCACGCCCCGATCTACATCAACTGACGCTCAATGTGATCATCTCTGGCTTGGTGCTGTATAGAACAGAGAGGAGACCAAGGTTCTGTCTCCAAGGTTCTAACGCCAATGTTACAGTCTAATACCACCTATGGAGACTTCAGTCATGGAAGAATCCGAGGGAGCTGGAGATGAAGGGGTTCCTTGTGGTTTTCCAATGATTTCCTTGTTCTCAACTCTTGCCTCCTACCTTAATTCTTCAAGGCAGTTGATTACAGGTGTATCGTGATGAGTTGATTCACCTTGTTTCCTAAGAAATGCTCATATTAGCCAACCACTAAGATCTTCTCCGGGTGAATTCTTGGTAAACAACCCCGCGGGAGGACTGGTTGGCATGATTGCTAGGTCAAGGCTAAGTGAACTTGGGGACTTGCCGTGAAGGAGAAGGAAGCACATGGGATGAACATCGCCCAAGAAAGCTACAAGACTTGTGACCACTTGAGAGACTCCTGCTATTTTCCAGCTCAGTAGATGTAAAATGCAGGGATACCCTCTTCTCACCTCCAGCCCATTCATTCATCCAGAGCCCCAAATTACATACACTCTGTGTTTACCATTAGTGACGAGAGTATTTCAACCAGGAAGGATTCACGACCAGCTCTTACGTGTGGATAGTGTATTCCTGTTACGCTCCAATCTTCCTTCGCTTCCCCCACTGCTGCAGCTGGCAAATGTATTTCAACTGCCTGATTTTAGCATTAAATTGGAGCAAATGGACCTAATGGATGTCGCAAAGACCTGATTTGGCCTTTCACAAATGCTTCATGTTTCAAATCTGTGTAAGGAGATTACCTATCTGCGAGTGAAGATAAACCTCAAACCCCACTAATTTCTGCCTCCAGGAACTTCTAAGCAGTCCTGTAAAGCAGCTAAACAAGGATCTAGATAGTAACTGCTTCCCATAAACCTGCTAAGCAGGATAGAGGGAGTCAAAATGAACATCTGCCCCAGGATCACTCGTTTAATGGGATTTATGGCCCCTGGGAATCGCTGCCTCATTCCTTAAAACGTTGGAACATGGTAACTCCACGGAGCTGGGTACACATGTTGGGAGAGGGGCCAGCTCTGACAGTCACATGTGTTTGATGTTTTCACTTGTGTTTGCTGTAGCTGCTCCCGGAGGGTGAAATTCACCTCTGTGCAGGGAGATGTGTTGAGTGGGGTGTAGGGACAAGGGACACGTGTTTTTACCCTTGTTGGCCTTGCACGTCCACTCCAGGCAATGAGCAGGATTCCATCCTCCTTGCACGGGAATCAAATTGTTAGCTGATGATCCAACTGCAATTTAAATGTTTTCACGGTTGCAGGAAATGGGGGAGGGTCAGACAATAATTATCACGTGACCGTACATGTTGAGATTCAAAAAGTTCAAGCTTTATCCCTTGTAAAACACGTCACAACATACACACGAAATAGCCTTCAAATCAAACTCGAAGAAGTTCTCAAGCAGCATTTTTCTTACATTGCCTAGCTGTACATTTCTATCATCAATGGAAATATGTTTTTGCCAGCTTGTGGGTATATGGTGACATTGACGTTTACTATTGGGGTTGGTCCTGCTTTAAGCAGGGGATTGGACTAGATACCTCCTGAGGTCTCTTCCAGCCCTAATATTTTATGATTCTATGATAGAAACGTAATCCTTCCAAGTGTAATTATACAACACAGTTGAAGAAAGTGGGGCTGGGGGAATGGAAGAGTGAATCTGCAGAAGCGGCGATGCATGAGCCAGAAAACCCCAGCTTGACTCTCAGATCCCAGTGAGGGCTGCAGGGCTGGTGGCTCAAAAAGAAAAAAAGACAGACTTTCAAAGGACCTTAGGGGATTTAGATACATCTTGGAAAACATGTCTAACTCTCCTAGGCTGCTTTGGAAATCCCAGCCTATTCGTCTTGTAGGCCGAGCATGTCTGAACTGGAGTCATGGAGATGTCAAGACAGAATCTCATGATGGCATTTTTAGTTGCTTTCCAGGATACAACCCCACTCTGGTCCTCCAGAGAGAATGTTCCATGGACTTTGGAGACTTTCCCGGGTGCACATACGGAAACTGAAGGATTCATGATCCATCGCTACTTGTCCCTCAGAACATACAGCATGTGTCGTTATGTCATTTGTAAGTTCAGATCTCTCGTGGAAACTACAATTTTTGTGGCAATCTCCACATGCTACTGTCTCTCAGATGGTCGATCTAAGCTAGTATTTTCCATACCACCTTAAACAAATAAACAATCAAGTCCTGATTTCATTTTGTGGAGGTGTAATGGATGTTGTAAATCTGACGCTTTAGACCACGATGTTGCTTAGCAAAAGAAAAAGAAAAAACACCACCTCTCAACTGGCTCATCCAGTTACTCAAACTTGCCCTCCAAATTCTTTTCCCAACAGAGCACTCGAGTGAAATTTGGAACAGAAGACAGTTTGCTCAGCAAGTTAATGAAGCTTTGTGAGAACAGGATTTGGGATGGAAAAACGTCTCTCAACCTTTGGGACTTGGAATAAAATCTCTGAAGACCTTTTCGGGTTCAATAGAATTCAAAAAATGTTTTTTTTCCATCCTGTTGTAAGAACATGCAAAAGGTCATGCATTCAAATCATTCAACAGCTGCCATCTGGACATTTTGCTGGTAAAGAGCATGACAAAGGAACTGTAACTTGGTATTCGAGTCCATAGGCTAAAGGAAACTGTCAATCCACATGCGAGCTCTACTCAGGGTGATGCTGTGAGACAGCATCCGAAACTTTGAGCCAGACGGGAAGAACTTTGAATACTTCATGTTTTTATGCACGTCCTTATGTAGAGTCAGAATTGCTTAGCTAGGGTGCAGGCCTAGTCTACGCCTAAAACTGAGATCGACCTAGCTACGTTGCTCAGGGCTGGTGTAGACGTGGCTAGGTCGATGGAGGAATTCTTCTGCCAACTGCAGCTGCTGTCATCATCAAAGAGTTGGATGAACTCCATGGAGGGAGGAGGGGATGGGCTCTCACTGGTGCTTGCACATCGTACTGGGCTCTTCCAATAAAAACTTCAGTAACTAGCTGAGCTTAGTTGTTTTTTATGAGGGGAGGGATAACTCAGTGGTTTGAGCATTGGCCTGCTAAACCTAGGGTTGGGAGTTCAATCCTTGAGGGGGCCATTTAGGGATCTGGGGCAAAAAAATGGGATGATTTAGTTGGGGATTGGTCCTGCTTTGAGCAGGGGTTGGACTAGATGAGCTCTTGAGGTCCCTTCCAACCCTGACATTCTATGATTTTAAGGCAAAAATCACTCAGGCTCCCCCCGGCTTGGGAGCTGGCATCCGGCCTGCAGTGTCCATCGAACGCCTTCAACACACAGAGGTGAGCACGCCCCCCCCCCCCCCACATACACAGCAGAAGAGCTGCAGCACCTGATGCCCTGTCAGCTCTGCAGGCAGTGCTCCATCTGCTGGGACTGTTCTCCGGGCTTAGCGGATAAGTGGCGTCGGCTTTAGTCTCTTCCTCTTTATACTGGAGAAGAATGAGTCAAACTTCAGGCCCCCTGGTTATGTGACAATCATTTAAAAAAGTCAGTCACTTTCTTCAAACACTGAACAAGGAACTCTAGGGAAAAAGGATGGTCACTGAAGCTTTATCTGCCTTGCTCTGCTTCAAACCTTCCCCGGCTCCCTGCTGCAGACTTCAAGATACAGACCTAGGATCTCTCCTGCCCACCAGCCCATTACACCCCACCTGCCTGTAAGGGGATGGTGGTGAAGCACTGGAATGCGTTACCTAGGGAGGTGCTGGAGTCTCCTTCATTGGAGGTTTTTAAGGCCCGGCTTGACAAAGCCCTGGCTGGGATGATTTAGTTGGGAATTGGTCCTGCTTTGAGCAGGGGGTTGGACTAGATACCTCCTGACGTCCCTTCCAACCCTGATATTCTATGATTCTAAGGGGATGAAAGGACCTGCCAGGATCTCCCTCGAGCTTTAGAGTAAAGTGATGCGCCCGGTGGGTTGATTTGACTTCCGCAGAACAAGATGTAATAATGGGCAGGTTCATTTCCCCCTAACACACCTTTGAAACGCTCCCTGCCCCCTGGACTCAAGCGGGGGCTGATTGTTCTCGGTTCTAACCTTCCTCCTGAGGCTGGGATGTTCGCTTGTTGTTACGGGTCCGTTTCAGACACCTGGAGGAAACAGCATCGTGTAGAATTCTACAGGCTCCTCGCATTAGATTGACTCCAAACAGAAACGAACAGCTGACGTTTGCAAAGCGCTAAACAAATATTAACTGGCTTTATCTCCCCTGCTAACGTCGGTCTTAGCCCCGCTTTGCGCATGAACTGAAGCAGGCAGTTCAGGGCCTTGCTGGGAGTGACTCAGAGCTGGGAGTAGGAACCCCGGGTGCATCTTAACAAAACCGCTGTTTTGCCCAGGTGCCAGCAAACCCTGGCAATCTGAAGGTGCGGCTAAGCGAGGATGTGTGGTAGGGTGGCCTAGTGGGTAAAGCACCTGGCTGGGACTCAGGGGAGCTCGGTTCACGCTCCCGCTCTGCCCCAGGTGTCTTGTGTAACTGCTGGGAAGCTGATTGGCGTTCCCAGAATCCCTGTCTCTCACGGGTATTGCAGCTTAAACTCACCAAGAGGGGGCGGCACTCAGCTGCCGTGGTGCAGACAGGTCCTTAGGGAGTCAGAAGCCCAGATGAGCCTCTCTGCCCACATGCCAGTCTGAGTGCCCGCTGCTCACAAGCCCCTTCCGTGCTCCTCTGCTCTGTTTCCCCTCCCCCATGCAGCTCCTCTGAGCCAGGAGCACTGATTGCCAGCTCCCCGCTCCAGAGCCAGGGAGCCCTGCACCCCGAAACCACGGCTGGAGTCAAAACAGCCCCCTCGCCCATGCTGCAGCCTGTATCTCAGGGACCACCCAGCAGCCCGCCCCATCCCATTCACCGCTAAACCATCAGCAGCTGCTCCCTTGGGCTGCTCTGATCTGTGCATCCGGGCTGAGATTTCCCGCAAAAGGCTGCAGCACAGAGCAGGAGAAAGCCGAGGGGGACATGCCCCCATGGAAACAAAAGCTGTATCCAGGCTCAGGGCTGCTTTGCAGTAACTCCCCGTCACTTAGCCAGTGGGGGCTGATTCGAAATGCAGCCACTGAAAACGAAGGGCGGCTGTGGAGTGAAGGAACTGGCTTCATCTCCCCTTACGTGCCACACTCCGGAATGAAGCTAGGTTAGCGGATATTGAGACAGCGCCTTGCACTGTAATGGAAGGCCCCGTCCCCGGGAAGTGCTCAGCATTGTGATGAGCGGCTTCATGTGTAGAGGCAGCGCGAGCGAAGCCAGTCACTGAGCCTCGCTGTGCCTCAGTTTCCCCACCTGGACAGCCCTGCCCGACCTCAGAGGGGTGTTGCGGGGCTAAATACACTGCAGAGTGAGAGACGCTCAGACACTACGGTGATGAGGGCCAGCTAGGTGCCTAAGGCAGATGCCACGGTACCTAGATACCTGCAGGAGCAGGCCAGGGCAGGCTGAGCCAAGCCCTCAGTAGGGGGGCGCTGCTCTGATAGAGGAAACACCCGTCAGCAAAGATGCAGCACTAGGGTCTGAGGCCCAAACTCAGCTCCACGGCTAGAGGGCCGGCTGCTGGAGCAATGGGCAGGGAAGATGACGCGCAGGTTCGTAGGCGGGATGGCCAGTGGGGAACATTTTGAGTGTCTAGCCTGAGCCCTCACCCAGTGACTCCTGCTGCCTCCCACCCACAACACCTGCGTGCGCCCGAGCGTCTTTTAGACTCAAGCCGTCCCTGACCCTTCACTTTGTTCTCTTCTCAGCTGTCCTGTTGTGGCAACGTGCAGACCCCAGACCTGGACATGGGCTCCAGTAATGGTCGGGCCAACGCTGTACACAGAGACGCTACCACCGCCCTGCTCGTCCTTGCATTAACCCTCTTAGCCAGCACAGCACTCCGGGCGTGCGCTTTGATCCTCCACCAGCCGTAGGTTGGGTTGGGGAGGAGCTTTTGCATGTGAGATCGCTGGCACTGAATAAGCTCTGCCCCCAGGGCAGCATGGCAGGGTGACAGGCTCTGGGAGCAGACCCCGTTAAGCACTGCCCTGTCTTATAGGTGTCACTCACCATTCATGGACAGAGACGTAAGACATCCTCAGCCTGTGAGCTATAGAATGCTTAGAGCCTGGAACCCATCATCAGGACGCCTGGGTTCTACTGCTACTGGCTGGCAGCGGGACCTGGGGCAAGGCTCTTGCCTTTTGTGCCTCAGTTTCCTCATTTATGCAACTGGACCCATCTCCCGGGGGGCTGCGAGGTTCATTGAACGCAGGGAAGGGGGGCGGCTCAGTGGAAAGTGTTTATTATTTGGGGCATGGGTCTGATCCCGGGACGATGGCAAACCTGAGAGCAATTCTCCCTCTCCTTGGTTGGCTCTCCCCACAGGGACGGGAGGTGCTGAATGAGCAGATCCCGGTTCCACTGGCTCATCAGAAAGCCAATGCCCATCCACTTCTCTATGCGAGCAAGAGCACGGCGAGCTCCCCGCACCCTGCTCCCGGCAGGGCAGAGCTCCTGCTAACCTGGGATGCCCAGAAACGAGCCGGCCGGCTGGCTAATCTCTCCCCCGCAGATGCTTCCCCCAGCTGGCGCTGTCCGGAGGAAGAGAACTAACGGCAGAGGGTGCCGGTCAGCCCAACGGGGCCTGCACGCGGCCTGCCCTGACCTTGTGGTGTTGGCCCCATTCCAATAGCGACGGTGTCCCTTTCCAACAGCAAGCCTCCTGGCCGGGGAGCGCTGGGAATAAGCAGGTCCAGGGGGTGCCGGCTGCCGCCCACCCGCGCTTAGCATGGAGCTGGCTGCCCAGGTTCTGCTGATCACATGGCCACAAAGGACCGATCGAGAAGTTAATGAATTAAGTCTCCCACAGCCTTGCCAGGTGGGAAGTACCCCCATTTTACAGCCAGGAAAACTGAGGCACCAAGAATGGCGGTGACTTGTCCCGGGCACAGCTGGGATTGTACCACTGGCCTTTGCACAGCACAGCTCACGGGCCGGCCACCAGATGGGAGAGTCCACTAAGGCGTTAACCCTGCTCCAACTTCTGGCTTCTCTTGACAGATCCAGCGGGGGAGGAGCTCCGCCCCGGGATCGACTAGCCAATGAGCAGCCTTCCAGCTGGAGAGCAAGTGTGCTGCAGCATTGCATGCTGGGTATGGGCCTCACCAAGGCCAGGCCCACAACACTTTTTCCCTGACTTTTGCCACCCTCATAAAGACCCTTAGTGTTTCTCATAACGTGGTCTCCCCAGTAATCCTCACAGCAGCCCTCTGAGCTAGTGCAGCCTGGTTACTATCCCAGTACACTGAGAGGGAAACTGAGGCACACACAGACCACATGACTTGCCAACAGCCAGTGTCAGAGCTGGGGTTAGGGCTCAGGAATTGCTGGCTCCCAGTCCCACACCCACAGCACTGGAGCAGACCTACAGAGAAGACAGGTAAGTGTTGTAAGAAACCCACAGGGCACGTCAGACTCACTGGTTGTCACTATGCCACACACGACGACACAGAACAATGGCGGAGCCAGCCGGCACATAGCTCTCAGCCTCCTGCTCTAACGACAAAGGGTCCTGCCTCATGAGCTAAAGGAGAATCTCCATTAGCACTGTAGGGGTTATGACACACAGCTGAGGACGGCTGATTCCCTCCAGTAGAAGGCAGCTGTGCACAGGTCACTGCAGCAGCACCCCCACAAAGCAAGCCAGGCGGGCCAGCCTGCACGATCAGCAGCATGCGTGACGCTAGGAATCACGTCGTCGACGCGGTATAGATCACCAGCAGTGCCACGGCGGCTCGTGTAAATTGCAGGCACGAAATAGGGAGCCCTTGGCACTTGTGCTGGGCAAACTGCCAGCCCCTGCGTGGATTTCACCGGCCTGGCCCAGGGGATGGTCAGTGCTCAGCTCTTTATCTCTGCCCGTGTGGGCCTTTTTAGTGTATCCCGGCATCTGAACTGGGGGGGCACAGGGTTCCTGTCCGAACCCCCGAAACCACTTTCACAAAGCTGGCGGCTGCCCTTCAGGGACTAGCACCCCTTGAAATGCTACAGCTCCTTCCATAGCAAAAGCGCCCAGAGCATTGGATGAGCTGCACCATCAAAATGCAGCTGCCTCTGGAGTGGAGCACCCAACCCACACACAGTAGTGCAGGGAGACGTGATCTCTCTAAGTCAGGGCTAAAGGGCATCGGTGGGGGAAGGATGCGTTCCTACTATGCCCGTTCTGCTGCCAGAGGACGTCCGTTTCTGGGATCACTGAAACCGGAGCCTTTGAGGAGCACTCGAGCCCCATAAAACAGCTGTGAGTAACTCCTCAGTGGGCGGCCTGGCTCTGGAGCTGCCGGGTCTCTCCTCCAAGAGGCTGGGCTCCAAAGGAGAGTTAGAGCCTGGGGAAAAGAAACAGCCTAGAACTCCAAACCGTGTTTTAAAGCTGTATTCACAGGACACCGCTGCCATGACATTACAGTCCCAGAGAAGGATATGGACTAGACACACATCCGCTACTGGGCCTTCCCCTGCCTTGACCTAGGAACCTCACACGGCCAAGGCCTGGCATAGCTGGGGGGGCATTAGCCAGATGTATCTAAGTGCCCTGGTGGGTCTCACCCCCCATGCATGGGAAGTGCACATTCAGCAGCAGGACTGGTGGTGTCCTGCCTGGTGCAGCCCGCTGCACGTGTGTACCACCTGGCCATGCCCTGCCCATTCAGCTGTGCAGCCATGGCACCCCGCCACCTGGCAGGGGCATCTCGACCCGAATGAGCCCACCCACCATGGGCCGTGCCCTGCGATCCCAGCGGGGGCCTCTCCCCCGGCAGGCAAAGAGGCACAAAGATTATTCGGGGTGACAAACGAACTCCATGGCTCGCATGGTGGAGCAGGCTGAAATGAGGGGATCAGATTGCCCCCCTCAGCCCTGCTTTGCCATTGCCCGTGTGGAATCAGATCAGGGGATTGGACTGCACCGTGGACCCCCCGCCAGGCACGGTTTAGAACCCCCTAGCAGAGGCAGGAAGGGATGGAGAGGAGAGAGTCGCTCAGTGGCTCACCCCTGGGGAAAAGTGCCCAGGCGCCATGTCTGGAGCCCAGCAGGCTGGCATCTATGGCTCTTGGCTTGGCATGACGGCCCAGGCCACGGAGATGGTGTCCAAGGGGCGATCCACTATTCCCAAAGCAGCCCCCTCTCCAAGTCCCACTGCAGTTAACGGGAGCTTGGCCATGGGCTGCACTGGGTCCGGGATCTCACTCCTCTCCCCCTCCGGCAGAGTTAGCTTCGGTCGCCTGTGGGAGGCACCGACTGGTCAGGGTGGGGCAGAGCCTAGAGACCCGGCTCACTAACCCCTCTACACACAGCCCTGGCTCTGACTCAGGCTGGAGCCGAGCTCCGCTTCCGTCCACACACGCGAGCCTGACTCGGGTCAGCAAGCGTCCTCCGGCCCTGCTGGGGGGCGGGTCAGAGTCCGAGTCCTGCTGGGACTCGGGCCCAGGCCCCGTCGTTCTGCAGCGTGGACGCGGCTCAGGCCTCAGACCCGAGCCAGAAGCGCTGCGTCGGGCCGTGGCCGAGCGGCCCGGCTCCAGGTTTACAATGCAGCGTGGCCGCTCAAGCGCATTGGAAATGCTGGATCCTCACGCCCGGGTCCCGCAGACGGCGGTTTGCAAGGGAGGGTGGACGGCTCCATGGAGTCCAGGCCCTCAGACGCAAGAGTGAGCTTGTCACCCCCTGCCTCAGGGTTAAATGCCAGGCACAAACTGCTCCTCCCCCTCCGGAATGTCCCATAGCCGGAGTCCGGTGGGTATGTCTGCCCTTCGGGCACGACGGGCCCGTTCCTGCAGATGCTGGCCCAGCAGCCTCCCGCTCCTGCTTCCCTTGGTTTTCTAATCTTCCTTTTCCAAAATGTCAGCGTCCCGCAAAGTGCCCCGGCTGCGGCTGAGCGGGCAGAGGTCTTTGGAGAGCAGCAGACGCGGCTTCTAACCCCACCTCTGCCCATCCGGGTCCTTTTCCACTCTCCAGCCCTGGGCTGCTTCGGTCCTTGGGAGCTGAACAATAGCAGCAGGGGCCGGGCAGGGCTGCAGATAAAGGAGGGGCTGGTGTCCTCTCTGGATTCCTCCTCCGCAGCCCGGCATCACGCTGAACCCTATTTCCAGAGCACCACCTTCTTCGCCTGGTCCACGCTCACAACACACTGGCCCGAGAAGCACCACGCCACGGCATTCACCGAGGCCCTGGATGGGGGACAAGGACACAGGCAAGGAGAATTAACAGGACTCTAACAAGGGTCTGCCCTTCCCATATAGGGCTCTAGTAGTGCCAGGGGGGTAGGGATGCTGTTATCCCAGTGGGGAAACTGAGGCACAGGTAAGTTAAGTGGCTCAGCCAAAGCCATGGAGGGCTTGGGCCAGAGTAGACCGCAGGAGTTCCTGGCTCCCGTCCTGTGCTCACACCACTCACCCGTCAGTGAAAGAGGATACCCTTGTAAGAAACAGTATTCTACAAATGGGGAAACCGAGCAGTTAAGTGATCACATATTGAGTTGGTGGAAGAGCAGGGCAGAGAAGCCAGGCGTCCTGGCTGCCAGTCCCCTCCCTTAACCACTGGGTCGCCCTGTCCTCCTTCCTAGGGGGCAATAACACAAGCTCAATCACCCAGCACCCAGCTCTGTAAGGCCTCCCCTGGGGGTTAAAGCACAGCCCCCGCGCAAGTCTTGGGGCCGGGGAAAAGGACGTGGGCAGGGGGAGGATCCCACAGAACAGCCTGCAGCACAACTGGCTCTGGTCCTGCCCGCTTCCCCCACCCCCCCCAAAGGACCCCTGGAAAGGAAATGAAGACTGCAGGGAGGGGGAACCCCATTACACACTCACTATGGTGGGAACAGCTTCACCCCCATTCTCTAAAGCTCCCCAGTGTCCTGTGCACTAACCCTGCGCCCCGTTTTCTCGGGCTCTGGCTGAGCGGGGGTTGCAACAGGCTCCATCTGCCCCTCCCCCAAAACGTGGGCCCCTCCAGGAACTTCTGGGGTGCCCTAGACAGGCCTTTCTACAAAGCCTCTTTCCCAGGCTCCCTGCCCCGGCCAGCCCACTCCCCCCCCCAATGCACCTTAGAATCAGAATACCAGGGCTGGAAGAGACCTCAGGAGGTATCTAGTCCAACCCTCTGCTCAAAGCAGGACCAACCCCAACTAAATCATCCCAGCCAGGGCTTTGTCGAGCCAGGCCTTAAAAACCTCTAAGGAAGAAGATTCCACCACCTCCCTAGGGAACCCATTCCAGTGCTTCACCACCCTCCTAGTGAAATAGTGTTTCCTAATATCCAACCTAGACCTCCCCCACTGCAACTTGAGACCATTGCTCCTTGTTCTGTCATCTGCCCCCACTGAGAACAGCCAAGCGCCATCCTCTTTGGAACCCCCCTTCAGGTAGTTGAAGGCTGCTATCAAATCCCCCCTCACTCTTCTCTTCTGCAGACTAAATAACCCCAGTTCCCTCAGCCTCTCCTCAAAAGTCATGTGCCCCAGCCCCCTAATCATTTTCACTGCCCTCTGCTGGACTCTCTCCAATTTGTCCACATCCCTTCTGTAGTGGGGGGACCAAAACAGGACGCAATACTCCAGGTGTGGCCTCACCAGTGTCGAATGGAGGGGAATGATCACGTCCCTCGATCTGCTGGCAATGCTCCTACTAATACAGACCAATATGCCGTTGGCCTTCTTGGCAACAAGGGCACACTGCTGACTCATATCCAGCTTCTTGTCCACTGTAACCCCCAGGTCCTTTTCTGCAGAACTGCTGCTTAGCCAGTCGGTCCCCAGCCTGTAGCAGTGCATGGGATTCTTCCGTCCTAAGTGCAGGACTCTGCATTGTCCTTGTTGAATCTCATCAGATTCCTTTTGGCCCAATCCTCCAATTTCTCTAGGTCACTCTGGACCCTATCCCTACCCTCCAGTGTATCTACCTCTCCCCCCAGTTTAGTGGCATCCGCAAACTCGCGGAGGGTACAATTAATCCCATCATCCAGATCATTAATAAAGATGTTGAACAAAACCTTGATCAACTGTATCCCAGGAGCCTGGTCTGTTCCCGACTGGGCTGTTGCGCTGTATTCCTTCCCCGCGGGGGCAGCCAGAGCAGGCTCCCCTCCCTCCTGATCTGACCCCCTGCTGCCTCTGGGGCTGCCCCGTCCCCAGGATCCTGGTTTAATGCACTCAGCCTAGACCCTTTAGGACAGCAACCTGCCCTAGGGCCAGCGGAGCATCACCTGTGCTCCCCAGACAGGATCGTTTCCAGCTTCCCGCTCTCCATGTTCCAGAGGTAGAGGGAGCCGTCCGAGGAGCCCACCAGCGCGTAACTCTTATCGGGGCTAGAGGGGGGACAAGGAACAGAGACGAGTATAAGATCAGCATGCAGAGACTCCTCTGCTGGTTCTTTGATACTGGCACATGACATTGGGACTCCGGGCCAGAGAGGCACAGAATCCACTCCAGGGTTTAGGAGCTCCATCCAGAGAAGTACATTGAGACAAGAGACTGCAGCAAACCTGTGGAACTCCCTGCTGCAGGAGGATGCTGCTTAACCAAAAGGCCTGGAGAGTTTTAGAGTTTCTAATGGCCACAGCTCTGCAAGCCCGGGGCAGACTAAGGGTAGCTGCAGCCCAGGTTCCAGGCTGTTCATTCATCACCCGCAGGCGCCAGCAAAGAATCTCAGGAACCTCCCTCTCCCTCACAAAACAGCCGGGAAGAAAATTGAGGGGCAGGTGGGAGACAACCGCTGTCTCAAGGACAGCAGAATAGCCACGACAACAAGCAGAAGCCGTCCACCTAGAGCGTGCGATGGAGCTGGGAGCCAGCTGCCTGGCCTAGACACGGGGAAAAGCCATTGCAAGCTCACCTCTGGGAGGCCTGGGCGGCCGGTGAGCTTGCCGCTGATCCTGGCAAGGGAGCAGGGCTGGAGCGGCAGGGCAGATCCCCAGCTGAAGAGCCCACGCGCTGGGAAACAGCCCTTTGGCTTTTCAGGAGAACGCAGGGCCCTGCTCTTGGCGGGATGCGGGAGGAGCTGCTCACGGGGAAAGCTGCCAGCAGGCTCCCAGGGGCTCCCTCTGGCTCCTGGGATTCCTCCTCCAGGGTCACCTGGGGCCCTGCTGGCACCCCGGTCAGGGTCAAGAGCAGCATGAGGCATTTGGGGAAGGGAGCATCACTGGGTAGGGTCCATACAGCCCAGAAAGGGGGGCAACGAGACCCGTTTTCGCCTCCACCTCCCACCCCGTCCAAAGCTTGGGCTGGGCGGTGACAGGGGGGCGGGAGCGGAGACAACTTCCCACATCAGATCCAGCCGCAGCCACAGACTGGGGTGTGAGCAGAGTTCGGGTCAGGAAGGAGCGAGGGGCACTGGCAGGGCCGGGGGTGGCGATGCCCAGGACTGGGATAGCAGGGTCCGTGGGGCAGGAGCGAGGGGCACTGGCAGGGCCGGGGGTGGCGATGCCCAGGACTGGGATAGCAGGGTCCATGGGGCAGGAGCGAGGGGCACTGGCAGGGCCGGGGGTGACAGTGCCCAGGACTTGGATAGCAGGGTCCGTGGGGCAGGAGCGAGGGGCACTGGCGGGGCCGGCAGTGCCCAGTACTGGGATAGCAGGGTCTGTGGGGCAGGAGCGAGGGGCACTGGCAGGACCAGGGGTGGCAGTGCCCAGGACTGGGATAGCAGGGTCCGTGGGGCAGGAGCGAGGGGCACTGGCAGGACCAGGGGTGGCAGTGCCCAGGACTGGGATAGCAGGGTCCGTGGGGCAGGAGCGAGGGGCACTGGCAGGGCCGGGGGTGGCGATGCCCAGGACTCGGATAGCAGGATCTGTGGAGCAGGAGCAAGGGGCACTGGCGGGACTGGGGGTGGCAGTGCCCAGGACTGGGATAGCAGGGTCTGTGGGGCAGGAGCAAGGGGCACTGGCGGGGCCGGGGGTGGCAGTGCCCAGGACTGGGATAGCAGGGTCCGTGGGGCAGGAGCGAGGGGCACTGGCAGGGCCGGGGCTGCCGATGCCCAGGACTGGGATAGCAGGGTCTGTGGGGCAGGAGCAAGGGGCACTGGCGGGGCTGGGGGTGGCAGTGCCCAGGACTGGGATAGCAGGGTCTGTGGGGCAGGAGCAAGGGGCACTGGCGGGGCCGGGGGTGGCAGTGCCCAGGACTGGGATAGCAGGGTCCGTGGGGCAGGAGCGAGGGGCACTGGCAGGGCCGGGGCTGCCGATGCCCAGGACTGGGATAGCAGGGTCTGTGGGGCAGGAGCAAGGGGCACTGGCGGGGCTGGGGGTGGCAGTGCCCAGGACTGGGATAGCAGGGTCTGTGGGGCAGGAGCAAGGGGCACTGGCGGGGCCGGGGGTGGCAGTGCCCAGGACTGGGATAGCAGGGTCCGTGGGGCAGGAGCGAGGGGCACTGGCAGGGCCGGGGCTGCCGATGCCCAGGACTGGGATAGCAGGGTCTGTGGGGCAGGAGCAAGGGGCACTGGCGGGGCCGGGGGTGGCAGTGCCCAGGACTGGGATAGCAGGGTCCGTGGGGCAGGAGCGAGGGGCACTGGCAGGGCCGGGGCTGCCGATGCCCAGGACTGGGATAGCAGGGTCTGTGGGGCAGGAGCAAGGGGCACTGGCGGGGCTGGGGGTGGCAGTGCCCAGGACTGGGATAGCAGGGTCTGTGGGGCAGGAGCAAGGGGCACTGGCGGGGCTGGGGGTGGCAGTGCCCAGGACTGGGATAGCAGGGTCTGTGGGGCAGGAGCGAGGGGCACTGGCAGTGCGGGGGGTGGCGATGCCCAGGACTGGGATAGCAGGGTCCATGGGGCAGGAGCGAGGGGCACTGGCTGGGCTCTGGGTAGGACGCTTGCCCATTATTTACATGCTCTACGCCCAGCTCGCTGGCACTGTGGGTCCTTCTCTCACAACAATAACCCAGAGCTGTGTCAACGGACGGGCTGGGCTTGGCACTGCAGATCTCCAGCTCCGTTCACAACCATGTGCCCTCGTGCGAGGAGTGCCCCTCCCAGTGACCCCTGTGGGGTGTGTCTCCTTTATCACCCTGCGGGAGGGCCAAGCCTGCGCGATGGTGTGTACAGCTCCGAGCACAGTCAGCACCCCCACCCCCGCTCACCTGAAGATCGCCTTCGTCCAGTCCGAGCCGCACTTGAAGCCGTCGGCCCTGCAGACACAAACCGTCCCTGGTGAACGTGCATCGCTCCCTCGCGAAGGGTGACAGCTCCCCATGGGACATGCCCGGGGCCGGGGCTCGGAGCCCCACAGAGGGGCTGGGACAGGCTCCGTTGCTCAATACAAGCCGCCCTGGGGAGAGCTGCTGGCTTGTGGGGCAAAGGGCCAGGCTCTGGGTTCAGACACGAGATCCCTGCAACTTCAGGGACCCAGCACTCCGGCTTCCACGCCCCGGGCAGCCAGCGCCAGACGCAGGCCCGTGGGATGGCGCAAGCGTCTTCTGACGGGGTAACGCCAGCGTCTCTGCCAGCCCACGAGGACACTGGGTGGCATCACCCATTTGGGCCTAGCCCCCTGCGGGCTCAGACAGCCGCTCGCCCAGCCGTGATGCGGAAGGGGGGCGCGCCAGGCCTCGCCCAGCATTGGCCTGGTCAGCTCCTGGAGGAGCAGCGCGACTGGCTCTGGAGGGGCGGCTTCGCCGAAGGGAGGGTGCTATGGGCTGTGGGCGGGCAGGACGCAGAGCTGGGCTCAATTCCCAACTCTGCCACTGGCCCTGCTGGGTGACCCCGGGAAGTCACTCCCCCCGTGCCTCAGTTTCCCCCGGAGAACGCAATCCTATCAGCAGCCTGAGGACTGGTGCGAGCGCAGCTGCTAAGACAGATCAGGGCAGGAAAGAGGGGTGCCTGAGCAGGACGGGGGACAGAATAGGTCCAGTCCTGGAAGGTGGCAGAGAACCTTTCAGGAGGGGACAGTATTACACCCGGGGGGGTCGGCCAGGCCTGGCTCAGGCTCTCGGGGTTAGGGTCCTGCCCGCCGCTCACCGGAACACCTGCCGGACGTTGTTCATCTTCAGGTCGATGACCTTCAGCGTGTTGTCCCTGGAGCAGCTCAGCAGGTGCATCTGGTCCTGGCTGATGTGGAGGGAGGTGACCTTCCCCTCGACCGGGATCACCTCCGTGCATCGGGGCCCCCTGGAGTGCGGCAGACAAAGGGCTCGTTAGCGCGCCAGCGACGTCACTGGCCCGTGGAGAACCCACCCGGGGGCTGCCCGCTCCCGAAGGCCCGCGTGGATTAGAACCACCCCCGTGTTCCAGTCGGATCCCCCCTTCCAGGACTCCTACACGCCAGAGGCCGTCAGTTACATCCTGTCCCTGCTAGCCTAGGAACCGCCCGGCTCCATTACGGGAGTTAATTACCCGGACAGATCCGTTGCTAGGGAACGGACGAGAGCCCTCCCCACTCAGCACTGCCCACGGATCGCTTGCAGGGAGCCATCAGGAGCGCCAGTGGGCAGCCCGCCGGGTATGAATAGCCCAGGGGAGAGACAGAAATGGCAGCAAGACGCGTGGCAGTTTTAGCGCCGATTAGCCAAAGCAGGGGGACGACGCGTTCAGATGCCGGGTGAGCAGCCAAATGCCCGGCCACTCTGGATTGTGACCCCCCCATCGCGGTGCACGCTGGCCGTCTTGCCCGTCCCACCCCCTTGGGGCTGCCCGGGGGACAAGGCACGGAGTGCGCCAGGCCCCCCTTCGCACCTCGCTGCCCCAACTGGCATCGTCCCATGTGGTGAGTTCCACTGAACCCATGCCCACACCCAGGCCAGGCCCAGACGAGCCGTCCTAAAGGAAGCACTTCCCAGCCCCGGATGGGACTTTGGCATGGTGCTTGTATGGCAACCGACACAGCAGCATCTGAGCATTAACAGACTGATCCTGCGGCCCCGCAGGGAAAACGCATCTCTAAGAGGGGAAACTGAGGCACGGAGACACTGAGCGACTTGCGCAGGGAGCCAGGAATCTCCCAAGTTCCAGTCCAGAGCTGTAACCAAGTCATCCCAGAGAGGCTGGTCTGAGAATATCCAGGAGCGGGGCTCACTGCTTAGCAGCCCAGTGAGGGGCAGCAAGGCCTACCGGACGGAGCACAGGCCCCCGAGCAACTCCTGAGTTCTAACCCCAGCTTCGACACCGACTCCCGCTGTAGCCCCTGGGTGAGTCACTTAGCCAACCCGTGCCTCAGTTTCCCTATATGTGAAACAGGGAGAATGAACAGCGCCCTCTCTGGGTAAGCTGATCCCAGGGTGGACAGGTCTGAAGTCGGGCAGGGAGGTGTTTCTAGAACTGCAGGACGGCGCTTTATCCTGCTTGTTTCCCCAGCAAAGGGGGCCAGAGACCCCAGGGGCCCAGCTGCTGGCCTAACCAGCTGAGGCTCCCCGCCCCGCAGCTACCTCGCCCAGGGAGGGGCGTCACCTGCTGTCCCAGAAGCGGATCTTCTTGTCGTGGTGGCCGCTCACGATGACGTTGTCACCGCACACCACGTCGTTGCAGTAGGAGACGACGTTGATGGTCCTGCAGCCTGTGGGGACAGCACGGCTGTGAGTGATGGGGGGAGGGGGCGAGGCTGGCGGAGCAGTGCCAGGGCACCGGGGGCTCCACTATGGGCCGTGCTACCTCCCAAGGGATACCCTTTACCCACAGGGAGAACGCTGACCGTTCATAAGGGAGCACTGTGCCAGACAGCACCACCTGTCTACCCCCCGGCATAGCCCACACCGCGCAGGGGAGCTGGGCCCGGCATTGGGTCCCACGCACCAGACCCGAGTTCAAATCCCGGACAACGAGCTCACCTGGGACGGGCTCGGCTTGTTCTCAGCATGAACCACTCGGCGGCTCGGTGCCTGGGGCAATCCCCGCTCAGGGCGGGTCTGGTCCCACCATGGCTACCCTCATCCTGCCCCCTTGGTCCATCTTGGCTCTGGCTCCCGCTGTGGGTTTGTCCAGCGCCCAGCGCAACGGGGCCCTGATCTAATGGCTCTTTGAGGGCGATCGCACTGTAACTAGTAGCCCCAGGGCTGGAAAGGCCGGAGCTGAATTCCAAGAACGGGGTGGAGACCCGCAGCCAGGGACGGGGAAGTCCAGGGCTGGCATAACGGCAGGTCCTGCAATGGCACAGCTCCCTCTCCGTCAGCTCCCCGGATTTCCCGGGAGGGTCCCCACAGTCAGGAGGCCCAGCGTTCCTTCACGGAGCAGTTCTCTGCCCGCAGGCAAGGTGCGAAAAGACAAGGGACACCAAACTCCCAGCACCGGCCCGCCCCCAACTGTCTAGTCTAGCTAGGTGGCTACTTGGCTCCCACCACGGCCACAGCCCATCAGCGACCACGGTGCTGCCCGCTCCTAGCGCCCTCCTCCGAGGCCTGCGGTGCTCTGCAAATACAGCAGCCCAAAAACAGCCAGCTCTGGTCCCCCCGCACCCCGTCTGTTGATTCACCTGCTCCAGCTAGTCCTAACGCCCGCGTGTGAACTCCCTGGGGCAGAGACTCTCCTTGTTTCACTGCCCAGGATCGCAGCCCTGGGGAATTACTGTAACAGAAACAGTCACTTAGCCGGCTTTGCCAAGACGCACAGGGCGGGCTGTCCCTGCTGCGGGCCCAGAACAATCAGAGACTATTAGCCCAGGACTCCACACAAAGACCATAGAGAGGGTCCATAAGAACCTGCTGTAACAGATTCACAGCCAGACCTCAGAGGTCCTGGTGGAACCACACGGTGCATCCAGCTAGAACCCAGAACCTTCTGCTCCAAAGCACAAGCCTTGAACTAAAGGGGCATCTCTGGTAGCTGCCGTAGTAGAGACTGTATAACAGCCGCTGGACTAAGGCACCGGATGGGAGTCAAGAGACCTGGCTTCTAGTCCCAGTTCTGCCACAGACCTGCTGTGTGACCCTAGACAAGTCACTTCCCCGGTCGGTGCCTCAGTTTCCCCATTCAGATTGTAAGCTCGTCGCTGCAGGGACTGCCGCTCGCTCTGTGGTTGTGCATGAACCTAATCTAGACCCTACTGCAATACCATAATCATCCCGTGCCAGCAGTGGACAAACACACACTTGACACGCCCCCTAGTGGAGGTCGCTGGTGAGACACAGGACACTACGCCTGACAGAGTCGGTTACTTACAGGCCCCTTTGCACAGGTCCCATTCTTTGACTGTCCTGTCCCGACTGCCCGTCACCGCTTGGTGGCGGGTGGAACGGAATTTGGCAGCCGTCACTTTGTCAGCATGGCCCGTGAGCGTCTCCTAGACAACAGAACAGCTGGGGATGTTACGGGGTTTAGGGTTTTTTTTTTATTTTATTTTCTTCCCAATAATCTAATTTTTAAAAAAATAAATCAAAACAAGGAAAATGACACACAACGGCCCTGTTACAGAAAAGTCAGCCAGTTACGGGCTTGGAGAACAAAGCCCAACACTGCCCCCTGCTGGAATTGTTGCAGAAGTGAAACGGATTGTGGGTTTGTTTGTTTTTTAATTACTTAAAACATGACAATCTCTCTGCAGTTCCAAATAATGAATCCAATACATAGACTCCCAGACTTCAAGGTCAGAAGGGACCATCGTGATCATCCAGTCTGACCTCCTGCATGCTTGGCGGCCTTGGGCAAGTCACTCCGCCATTCTGTGCCTCAGTTTCCCCCTCTCACATGGGGATGCCAGCACTGACTGACTGGAGTGGGGCCAGTTTACTGCCTCCTTCAGGGCCCCTCTCACACGTGCTAAATTCAGGAGAGCTCACGGGATCCATCTTCGAAGTATTCATGGGCGACCAGGAACGTGTCTGCCTGCCGACAGCATGTGACCGGGCGCGTAGCTGCGGCCACCCTGCTGGTAGGTTACCCTGCCTGGCAGATCTGGGGTCAGAAGAACATCCTCAGGGTATTGGCAAGGCGCTGCGAGAGACTGGGGGCATGACACCCACCCCAGATAACCCAGCGGACGTCACGCATCTGCTTGATCTGAGCACGTTTCATGCAGCGGATGTGCGACAACGGGGGGCGATCCCTGGTGGCCCTCAGTCCCCTAGGTGTCTGGATCATTCCCCGGTTGGCAGGGGACATTCCCCTCCCCCCCGCCCCCCCCGGAAAGGCAGGGACCCAGACAAGACCCCGGGGCACTTACTTTGGATTTGCAGTCCCCGATATGCCACAGCTGCGCTGCGTTGTGGTACGCCGCCGCCAAGATCTGGCAGCCCTGGAAGAGGAGGAAGAGGGAGTTGACGGGTATAGGCCGGGCAGTGGCGGCGCGAGCCGGAGTTCCTTCCCTCGGCTGCATACAGAGCCACCGGTCCTCGGCACCTGGGATCACAGAGATCTGGCGACGCCATGTGTGTGCGGTCAGCGTGGTCCGTGCCTCGCCGTGGGGCGCTCCGGAGCGGCCAGCACGTCGCTCTGGCTCCCCTCTGCTGCTCCGCGGCGTTCCACGGTTGAGACCAGGACAAATGACTCCCGCACAGAACCCGCCCGCTGCTTTTCCTCGCCGGGGGGATATTCGCTTTGCCCGGGGCAGGCTGGATTCAGCCGCTGCCTCTCTAGCGTGACGAGGCCCCTTCAGGGCTGCAGGCCGCTGATCCCGCGGACACCAGTGCGATCATCTAGGTAGCCTGGATCTTCCACCTGAGCTGCCTCCCCCGGGCTTCCCCGCATCCTGCCCCATCTACCTTGCAGCCTTCTCCCCTCGGCTAGTCCCGTGGCTCAGCCCCTTTCCCACGCTGGGGGTGCCCCCTGGCCAGCCCCTCCCTCTCTCCCCACCATCTCTGCCTCCTGCCGGCGCAGTTCCTGGGAGGACGGAGGCCAGCACAGGTCACTAACTGCTATGGGGGGCAGGCGCAGCGGGAGGGATCTAGCTCTAGTTCAAACAGGAGCCAGTCAGAGGGGTTGGTCTGGGCTAGACAGGAGGTCAGACCAGGTGATCACAATGGTCCCCTCTGGCCTTGGGATCTACGAAGCTCCTGACACTATCCCCTGTCGCCACCGGGGCTGGGTGAAAACAGCCAACCCCGCTCTCCTCCCGGCCATTCACACACCTCCCAGCGGAGAGCCCCGCCCCAGAGGCACGGCCTGACCCTCCCAGACAGCGCCCGGCGAGCTAGCAACGCTCACAAAGCAGGGCGGAGCCGGCCCCTTCCCGCTCATGGAGTCAATGAGGCTCTCGAAAGACCCCCGCCCCTGCCAGCGAACACCCGAGCACCGGCTGGGGGCTGGAAGAAAGCCTGCGTTTGAAGATCTTCCGCTACGCTGGACCACCAGGCGCCGGCAATCCAAGTGATGGCTTCTCTCTGCTGCCATCTAGTGCCCACGCCGTGCAAAGGCTCCTGCTGGCTGCACGGCACCTCCAGGGCACGCTGATCCCAACCAGAGACAGACCCCGGGGCGCAGCGCCGGCTCCAGGCACCAGCGCAGGAAGCAGGTGCTTGAGGCGACCAATGGGAAGGGGCGGCACGTCCGGGTCTTCGGCAGCAATTCGGTGGTGGGTCCCTCAGTCCCTCCGCCGGGGGGGGGGGGGGGGGGGGAAGGACCAGCCGCCGCATTGCCACCGAAGAATGAAGGGTGGTAGAGCTGCTACCGAAGTGCCGCCAATCACAGCTTTTTTTTTCCCCCCCTTCGCCGCTTGGGGCAGCAAAAAAGCTGGAGCCGGCCCTGCCGGGGTGGACTCCGCTATTCAAAGCGCCCTCCTGAAAGGTCCCAGTCCCGCTCTGCACCCCACCCCACCTCGGCCTGGAGCCTCCATTCCCCCTCCAGCTTCCCAGCAGCCTCCCTTCTCCTGCCCTGGGGTTCCCGACGCATCACGGTCTCCTTCCGGCGCCCCCCGGGGCTTCCCAGCTGCTCAGAGAGCATGGGGCTCTCCTGGGACCCCTGGAGAACTTCCGAGCTCTGCAAGAGCCGTTTCTCAGAGGCTGCTCCAGGAGCGGCGAGGAGTCAGGGGACCCAGACGCTAGGCCGGGCTCTGCCACCGATACGTTGTGAGGAAGCCACGGAGACCAACCAACCCTTCACCGGACTGGGCAAAAAACTCTGCAGGCCTCTGGCCTGTTTCTGCCCTGGCCCGGCTCCCCCATCTCTCCTCTGCCCTAGGAACGACTCCTGCTCCTCGTCAGCCCCCTCCTCGCGGTCGCAGCAGCGGGAAGAGCTGGTTACCCGCAGCGGAGAGAGGCGGCCCGCAGGGAGAAGAGAAAGGAAGAGCTGGGAGATGCGCCGTGCTCTGAGCACAGGGGCTGCGGCTGCCCCCGGCTGCCTCTGTCCCGGGATCCTGGCTCAGGACGGTCCCAGCCAAGCCGGGCCTGCCAGCAACTCCGAACAGGGCTGGCCTAGCAACGCCCCACTCACCGACGGGTCAAACTCGATGCTGGTGATGCTGCCGTTAGCCCCTTCCAAGGTCTGCAGGTTCTCCAGCTTCCCTGAGAGCAGAACGAAACAGCACGGTGATTAGCCCCAGGGCAGCAGGGAGAGGCGTAACAACTGCGGAGACAACGCCAATTCCTGAACCTCCGAGGCCCTGGGAGTGCTCGGCAGCTCTGAGAATCCCATCGCACAGAAGCTGGAGGCACCCCAAGTCAGAGGCCACTTTAAAAAACAGCCCTTGACCTATCCGTGCCTCAGTTTCCCTCTCTGTGCAATGGGGGATATTTACATAGCACTGTCTCTAAGCAGAGAACGCCCAGGGCCCGGGGGATGCTTGGGTCTGAATTTCACAGCTCTGCCAGAGAAAGTGGAGCAGGAAAGGAAGCCCTGGGCGGGCAGCAGGTGTCCGGCCGTCAGGGCGGGGTCTGTTTTCAGGGCTGCGGCGCCCCTGGAGATTTCGGGAAGGGGAAAGGAAAGGCTCTGGGTGTGCTGACGGGAAGGCACTTAGAACAAGTGACGGAGTGACAGCTAAGTCAAGGCCAGACTCTGCAGTGACCTGACCCAGAGACCCCTGCCATCTGCCGGCTGGAATAAGCCTGTGCGTGTGCATCCTACTGCACCTGAGACCCGGGACACAACCTGCGCGCTCCGTAGCCTGCAGTGTGACAAGGGGGACCAAACCAGAGCTCCTCTTTGCTGGCCTAAACTGTATTGCTGCATTCTGTTTGGGAGCTGATGGGTTCCACCCCAGACATGGCTGCAGCAAAGTGAGGCTCCCAACATGTTAGAGAGGGCAGGGAAGCGGTTTGAGATGCGTCTGGAGGCAGCGCACTACAGGACTGCAAGCTCACTGTTGCAAAGGTCACGGAGAGGCAGGAAAGGGCTAGGCGGTCACAGGAGGATGTATCAAGGACTCCACACCCTTGCAGGACTGGGGACGGTCACTAGCATGACAGGATTCACCCCCCGGCTGTCTGCAGCTCAGCGGACCGCAAGCCCGATCCCCACCAGGACAGGGTATTACCACCCGGCTAGCTGGTGAGCTCTCAGCCGCCCTCCCACTTGGCAATGCCACTCCCTACGGCTTGGCGCGGGTATTCGATGCCCCTGGCCAGGAGCAGTGAACTGCCCATTGCTGTACCTCCGGCCACACTCCAGAGCCTGATGAGACTGTCGGCCCCGCCCGTGGCCAGCGCGCCGGAGCTGGGATTGAACTTGACTGCGTTCACCTCGGAGAAGTGCGCCTCCTGGAGGAGAGAAAGGAGAACTGGTGAAACCGTGAGGGCGAACGTCTCCTAGGATCAGTGACCAGGTGCCACCCTTAATGCTTAGCGTGGCCAGGGCAGAGGGCATCGGCTCAGCACATTAACTCAGCCCTCTGCGTGGCCCTGCTGAGCAGATCACAGCCCCCGTCCCATCTCTGGCACCAGCGGAGCGTGGCAGAATGGCTGGTCCAAGCCAGGATAAGACCCCGCTACCATCGAGTGGGAAGGACTCAGGTGGTCAGGGCAATGGAAGCCCCGCCCCCGGGTCAGTCCCAGCTGATGACTACAGGCTTGGATGCATGCGGCCAAGGTTTGTTAGCCAGGTCTCCAGTGTCTTCTCAATCAGCTGGCCCAGCAGGTTCCATCCGCCACCCACAACAAACCCCAGGGCCTGAGCCCCAGGGGGCGGCTATTGCCAGAAGTCTCCCAGTGGCAACTAACGGGCCCAACTGACATCCGGGCCCCATCGTTAGTGACCCATAAGATCCAGGGGACACCCAATAAAATGAACAGGCAGCAGGTTTAAAACAGACATAGGGAAGTATTTCTTCACACAACGCACAATCAACCTGCGGAACTCATTGCCTGGGGATGTCGTGCAGCCAAAAGGTTCAAAAAAGAACTAGATAAGTTCACAGAGGATACGTCCATCAACGGCTATTGGCCAAGATGGGCAGGGAGGGAACCCCATGCTCAGGTCCCTAAACCTCTGACTGCCTGAAGTTGGGACTGGACGACAGGGGATGGATCACTCCATACACTCCATAGCGGGGAGGGATATGTGCTCAGTGGTTTGAGCATTGGCCTGCTAAACCCAGCGTTGCGAGTTCAACTCTTGAGGGGGCCATTTAGGGAACTGTGGTAAAAATCTGTCTGGGGATTGGTCCTGCTTTGAGCACGTGGTTGGACTAGATACCTCCTGAGGTCCCTTCCATCCCTGAGATTCTATGCTAATTGCCCTGTTTGGTTCATTCCCTCTGAAGTATCTGGCACCAGCCACTGTCAGAGCCAGGATACTGGGCTAGATGGACCATTGCTCTGACCCAGGATGGCCGTTCTTATGTTCCACATGCTTCCAGTACGTTCACACTGCAGTCTGAGTTAGACCCCCTCCAGAGCTGTTCTCTGCCCCAGCTGTGGCCAAGGGTGCTCTGGAAGGAGGTCAGCCACTGCCCTGGCCCGGGAGGCTGTCCACCCCGCTCCAGAGGGAGGCCTTCAGCTTTTAGACAGCACCCAGCTGCTCTGTTTTATTCTGTTCTCCGTAGCTTCCTATAAGACGCTGGTTGGCTAGAGGAGAATCTGAATGAAAACACACTTGGGGTGTGGTGGGGAAGCTCGATCTGTGCAGCATACATGGGTTTTAAGTTGCTAGGCCCGTGACAGAGAAGAAGGGAATTAACGAGCGTCAGCGTCCACCATGTGCAGCAGGAAGGCATCAGCCGCTCTCATCAGCCAATGCACAGGGCCATGAAGGAGGCCCCGGGTAGCGCGCGCTGTACCACGTCTCCTCAGCAACGCGGGATACCACATCTGGCCTGGGCGGGCACGTACCACGCACCCCTCTGCCCTGGCTTCCCACAGGGCAGCGAATGAAAGTCAAGGTCCTGGAAGCGGCCGGCACCACTGTCGACCGCTCTGCCTCGCTGGCCCAGCGGCACTCTTAACAGTCAGAACCTTCGAGGGGGCTGGAATGAACTCCCCCAGGAACTGAGGCAGGGGTGGGCAAACTTTTTGGCCTGAGGGCCACATCTGGGTGGGGAAATTGCGTGCAGGGCCATGAATGTAGGGCTGGGGCAGGGGGTTGGGGTGTGGGAGGGGGTGCGGGGTGTACAAAGGGGATCAGGGAAGGGGGTTGGGGTGAAGGAGGGGATGTAGAGTGCGGGCGGAGACTCAGGGCAGGGGTGCGGCAGGGGGCTCAGGGCAGTGAGATGGGGTGCGGGATGCAGGAGAGGTGCGGCCTCTGGCCTGGTTCCGCTTACCTGGAGTGGCTCTGGGGTGGCAGCAGCTCCCTGCCTGCCTGCCCTGGCCCTGCGCTGCTCCTGGAAGCAACTGGCACCACGTCCCTGCAGCCCCTGGGGGAGGGGAAGCAGGGCTTTGTGTGCTGCCCTCCCCTGTGGGTACCTCCCTCGAAGCTCCCATTGGCCATGGTTCCCCATTCCCAGCCAATGGGAGCTGCGAGGGGCGGTGCCTGCAGGCGAGGGCAGCGCACAGAGCCCTCTGCCCCTCCCCCCGTCCGCCCTCCCTCTCTCCCCCACCCCCAGGGCTGCAGGGACATTGTGCCGGCCGCTTTTGGGAGCGGCACGGGGCCCGCGGCGCCACGTGAGTGGCAATCCCGTGGGCCGGATCCAAAGCCCTGATGGACCGGATCTGGCCTGCGGGCTGTAGTTTGCCCACCCCTGAACTAAGGACCATCCCAAACCCTCCACTTTCCGTTCCAACGCCCATTTTCTGGACTCCACAGACAAAAAAACCAGAGCGAGGTGCGTATTAAAAAACCTACCCCCTAAAGCCCTACCAAACCCAGCCCCTCACTGCCCTGCACGTCCTCCTCCCCCGGAGAAACACGTGACACACGCTGGTCTGGTTACCGATGCACGAGTGGCCGATGCTCAGATCTATGGTGATGAGGGCGGTATAGGAAGCTACGGAGAACAGAATAAAACAGAGCAGCTGGGGGCTGTCTAGAAGCTGAGAGCCTCCCTCTGGAGTGGGGTGGACAGCCTCCCGGGCCAGGGCAGTGGCTGACCTCCTTCCAGAGCACCCTTGGCCACAGCTGGGGCAGAGAACAGCGCTGGAGGGGGTGCACCAGCGACCTGGAGACGAGACGTTTGCCAGGGGGAGCTAAGCGAGCGCGAGCCCGGGAGCGTGGTGGGTCAGGGGAGACGCTGATCGGTTTGCCCATCCAGCACGTCCCCGGTGCCTCCGAGCTTTTACCTGGACGTCGCTGACTCGGGACGGCAGGCAGGCGACGAGGCAGATGGGCAAGGAGTGGTAGTGCACCTCGGATCCACTGCTGATGGAGTTCCCTCGTTTCAGCCTGAAACTAACGAGAGCGGGTCCAGGTCACAACAGAAGCAGACGGCCTCTGGGGAACACGGGGCCTGACGCCAGCCCAGCTGAGCCTTGTCCCGTCTGAACGACGAGAGATCACTGCAGCAGCCCGGTGAGCAGAGGGCTGGGTGGGAGAGGAAATGGGGGTGGGAAAGGAGGACCCTTTAGACCCACCATTCAGTCGATGCTACCCAGACCTTTGGGAAGTGCATTAAATCCCGGGCCCCCGGCGACGCAGGACACACGACAGCAAACTTACTCCAGCAGCCCCTTGAAGACATCCACGCACTGGGCCAGAGTCATGGACGTGGCGGAGGCCGATCTACGGTGAAAGCCAAACAGAAAGGGAGGCAACGGATGAGCAAAGCAAGGCTGAGAATGGGACGGGGCTGTTCTTTGCGTCACGGCTCTCCCAGCCCTCCGGGCAATGTCCCCTTCTCCCACCTGGGCGGCAGGCCACAGGCCGGGTCAGGGGGCTGCAGCCGATCACAGAGGAGAACGCTGCCCTCAAAGCCCGACGCCGACGGAGAGCTTGGCTCAAGCTGCGCTCGGGCCAATGGCAGCAACAGGATGGCAAACCTTCACCTCCCCATCTGGGGCGACAGCTGGGACCCACTGAAACCAATGGGAGCTTTGCCATTGATCTCGATGGGACCAGGAGTTCACCTCTAGTGTCTCGTTCTCTGCCCTTTGGGGGAGGCCACTAGGGGGAGCTGTGCCACGCAGGAGCAAGTTTCTCTGGGAGTCTGGACCCAGTCACGCTCGACCCCCTCCCCACCACTGCCTGTTGGGGGTCCTGTCCT
Source organism: Chrysemys picta bellii (assembly GCF_011386835.1). Taxonomy (NCBI): domain Eukaryota; kingdom Metazoa; phylum Chordata; order Testudines; family Emydidae; genus Chrysemys; species Chrysemys picta. The sequence goes on from NC_088791.1 coordinate 346,641,915, forward strand.
GTATTCCGTTCAATATCCCTCCCGTGGGCTAGGAACCGGGGCAGGGGGGAGAAATGGGGTGCCTAGTGGCACCTGGGGCTGCAGCGTGGCATTGGCCACGCGCCCTGGGGGTCTACAGCTGGGGAGCACAGTCCAGCGATCGCTAAGTGAGGGAGGGAGCTGGGTACCTGAGTTTTACTCCCGCAGTGAAGACCAGCCCAGATGGTGCCACGAATCTGCAGGGCTCGGGGGCTAGAGAACCACTATCATTTGAGTCAGGGCTTAAGCCAACCGCTGTTAGGGATCAGGGTAGGGGCCGTTTATCCCCCATCTGCCGCTGGTGGGAGTCTCACAGCTTCCCCTGAGCAGCTGGCGCTGGCCACGGGCAGAGAGAGACCGGGCTGGATGGACCCCGGGGCTGAGCCGGTCGGGCCAGCCCTACGGTGCCTGTGCCCTGCGTTTCTCCTTTGGAATAACACAGAGCGCTTCCATCCGCTCTGCTCCATCTCTCCTTACTCACCCTGTCTTGGCCATCCGGCCTACAGGGACCGCAGGCACCCCAGGGCGACCCATAGGAACCAGAGATGGGACTGGCCTGCTTGGCCACTGTCCCTCATCCCATGGGAGGAATCAAGGCTGGTCTTTCCCCTGCACTGGGGCAGATCCGGGGTTTAAATGTCTAGGTACAAAATACACCACAGTGGATGAATCTGCACCTCAGAACCACAGACACGCGCAGGGCAAGACTACGCGAGCCACGGGATCATTTCCTTTGGAAGCGAGCACGGACTTTTCTCCGCCTTCCTCCCACTTCGAGCCAGTCAGCGCTAACTCCTTGTGCGCGTCTCTCTGTGCGTGCGCGTTCTCGCTCTCTGCCACGACCACGCGGCAGCCTCCTACCTGAAGGGCCTTTTCCACAGCTTCTCGCAGTTCTCCAGTTCCTCCAGCTCTCGGACGGGCATTTTCACCTCTGCCGGCTTCAGCTCGTCCGATTCCCTGCGGAGAGAACGAAGCAGCAAGTTAGCCTGGGGGCCCAGCCAACGGGGGGCTGGGTAACCAAAGCCTCCCTGACAGCTCGGCTGCAGGCGGTTTTGTACCCCTTCAACTAGCTCCGTTTAGAGCCTGCTGACGTTTAAGTTGCACTAGCCCAGCACAAAGGCAGTTAGCCCAGGGCAACCGACAGAACTGTGCCCACACCCGGGCCATGGCTGGCACCACTGGCATAGGAATGCATGGTGCTATACCGGCAAAGTACTCCTAGCATACAGGCTACCGGGAAAAGCACGGCTGTATTGGTTAAAGGGCTGTTTACCATTGTGACACAAAGGCCCCTTGGCAAAAAACTCCCATTTCAGACCTGGCAAACTCACTACACCAAATACATTGCTTGCAGGGTATTTACCCATAAAGGGTAATGTGTAAGGTCTCTATCAAAAACTCGTGACTTACCCATAGGCATGATCGTGGCGTGATGCGTGTACGGGTGATATTTAAGGGATATTAGAACTGTATTGACGTTTAATGCCCTTCTGGTCTCAAGGTTAAAAGGAGTCACCAGGCAGTAATATTACTTGGCGATGGCTCCCATCCCCTAGCCAGCGGGTGACGTCACGCGAGGCTCAGTTGTCTACCCGTGCCCCATCCCAGAACAGTCACCGGAAAACCATCAGCGACAACCGCAAACAATCAAACACAACTGGCGGTAAAACAGAACGCGATCCCCCTGCCCGTGAATAAAGACAACGGACTGATTCTGTGTAACACAGCGCGGGGAGAGGCCCTCTGCACCCGTTTCCCAAGGAGCTGTCTTGTGGAGCGGGGTGTTCGCTGAAAGCTTGGACCCTGGTGCCTGTGAAACCAGCCAGCTCCGCAACAGACTGAACGTCGGGGGAAAGCGACTTGATCGGATAAGAACGGGAATGATTAATGAGCGTAGGGACCAGTTCGTGCTCTGTGATTTTGTTTTGTATTGTAACCATTTGTTTCAATCCCCCCCTCTCTTGTTTCTAGCTGAATTACGATCCTTTCTTAAACGACCCTTCCTGGGTTTTATTACAAGGACTGTGTATTATACAGGAGCGGTGATTTAAGGTAAACTAGTCAATGGGGGGACGCTGCACCTTTAGGGGCAGAGGATCTGGGATTTCGGGCAGAGCCAGTACCAGGGGCTGGCCGTCGCAGGGGAATGCTTCAATGGGACTCATCTATTCTTAACCTGCACTCCGGAGCAGGGCTGGCCTAGCCCAGAGGAGAGCGCTTGAGAGTCACCTTGTTACCCCTTTTCTCTACTTCTCCATCCTGGGCACCCCAAGAACCATCACAACTCTCTACTGGTAAAAATGCTGGCCAGGGCATAGGGACTAGAAGTGTTTTTCCACTTCTGATTTCTATTATGCTGTCAGGAGACCTGGAATTCAACAACACAACCGTCCGGAGACCAATTATCACGCATGCCACTGAGATGAGAGGTGCGGACGAACGAAGGAATGCCCAGTAATGGGCCAATCACAGCCTTGCTGGGCTGGGGGGTCATGAGCTTCAGGCTTCATTGGTAGAGTTCCCAAAGTCAGATCACGTCCACGGCCAGAGAACAAGAGCTTCTCAGCTGGACACACGGTCATTTTTAAAGTGTTTCGGTTGAGCCGTGGATACCCACATGGAAGAGCAGCTGGCCGGCTTGTCTCTAAGCTCCGGAAGGCTGCTGACATTGCCAAGGGCTGGTCTACCACTACACCGACCCAGCAACACCACTCAGGGTGTGAAAAATCCACGGAGCTGTGCCGACCCAGCCTCCGGCGTGGGCAGCGCGAGGTCAAGGGAAAATTTCTTCCGTCAGCCTCGCTGCCGCCCCTCGGGGAGGCGGGTTACCTACGTCGATGAGAACTCCTCCGGTCGCTACAGGGAGTATCTACACTGCCGTCATGCCGTGGCTTCAAGCGGCGAGGCCCGGAGAGTCAAGCCAGGCCGATCGGCACTAGGACTGACCATGGCGTCACGGAGCACATGCCGTCAGCAGGGCCTTGCCTGCTCCGTGCTAAGGAGGTTTTCTCTGCGTGCTCGGACAGAACCCAGAAGCCTCCTCAATTCCTACGCAGCGTCCTGGGACGTGGGTCAGGAGAACCAGCTGCAAGCAGCTAAGGAGCAGATGCACTGCGGCTGGAGGCAGGGACGGGCGCTGGCTGCTAACCACGCCCAGGGAAAAGACGGCTGCTGGGGAACATTTCGGAGGTCTACACCCACTCTTCAGCACTAAGCCAGCCATTTTCTAGCCTCACTGGCCTCTTGCCAGGCCTGACCCACGCAGTCACTGCCGCAATGGGGCTTAAATGACTTCTCTTGGGACATACCATCTTCCCTTTTCCCAGAATGCCCCACCTCTCGGCAGGGCTGCATGACCATGCATCACCAGCCCTCCTGAGAACCCCAGGTCTGTCTCACCGCCTCGTCAGCGCCCGGGCTCCCAGCTACTTACACATCAATACTGACAGTTCTCTTTATCGCCTCTTTCAGCTCCTTGGACAGCCGATCTTGCTTCACCCTACAAGGACAGACGGGACAAGCTGAGGGGATTGGGATATACCAGCGCGGCCCCTCCCCAGCTGCATGTCCCCTTTGCCAGGCTGCATCCAGAGAGAGAGTTCAGAAACTCCCCCTCCTGGGCCTAGCCCTCAGGCAATTGCATCAGGCCTAGCAAAGGTGTGAACAGAGCCAGGCAATCTTACCCCTTACCGGGAGCAGAGCTGGAGGACACAGGGGTAAGGACATCTGCATCCAGTCTACAGCGGGCAGCTCCAAAACTAAGAATGGCCAGACTGGGTCAGACCAATGGTCCATCTAGCCCAGTGTCCTGTCTTCCGACAGTGGCCAGTGCCAGGTGCCCCAGAGGGAATGAACAAAACAGGGAATCATCAAGTGATCCATCCCGTTACTCATTCCCAGCTTCTGGCAAACAGGGGCTAGGGATACGCAGGCTGTGGGGTTGCATCCTGACCATCTTGGCTAATAGCTAGGGCTGTCGTGCAATTAAAAAAATTAATTGTACGATTAATCGCACTGTTAAACAATAATAGAATACCATTGATTTAAATAGTTTCGGATGTTTTCTATATTCTCAAATATATTGATTTCAATTACAACACAGAATACAAAGTGTACAGTGCTCACTTTATATTTGCTTTTTATTACAAATATTTGCACTGTAAAAAAACCCAAAAGAAATAGTATTTTTCAGTTCACCTCATACAAATACTGTAGTGCAATCTCTTTATCCTGAAAGTTGAATTTACAAATGTAAAATTATGTACAAAAAAAAATAACTGCATTAAAAAATAAAACAATGTAAAATGTTAGAGTCTGCAAGTCCACTCAGTCCTACTTCTTGCTCAGCCAATTGCTCAGACAAACACGTTTGTTTACATTTGCAGGAGATAATGCTGCCCGCTTCTTGTTTACAATGCCACCTGAAAGTGAGAACAGGTGTTCTCGTGGCACTGTTGTAGCCAACGTCGCAAGATATTTACGTGCCAGATGCGCTAAAGATTCATATGTCCCTTCATGCTTCAATCACCGTTCCAGAGGACATACGTCCATGCTGATGATGGGTTCTAACGATCCAAAGCAGCGCGGACCAGCGCATGTTCATTTTCATCATCTGAGTCAGATGCCACCAGCAGAAGGTTGATTTTCTTTTTTAGTGGTTCGGGTTCGGTAGTTTCTGCATCAGAGTCTTTTAAGACTCCTAAAAGCTCCACGCCTCATCCCTCTCAGATTTTGGAAGGCACTTCAGATTCTTAAACCTTGGGTCGAGTGCTGTAGCTATCTTTAGAAATCTCACATTGGTACCTTCTTTGCGTTTTGTCAAATCTGCAGCGAAAGTGTTCTTAAAATGAACAACATGTGCTGGGTCATCATCCGAAACTGCTATAACACGAAATATATGGCAGAATGCGAATAAAACAAAGCAGGAGACATGCAATTTTCCCCCAAGGAATTCAGTCACAAATTTAATTAACTCATTTTTTTAACAAGCATGTTGTCTGGAATGGCGGCCGAAGCATGAAGGGACATATGAATCTTTAGCACATCTGGCACGTAAATACCTTGCAATGCCGGCTACAAAAGTGCCATGCAAATGCCTGTTCTCACTTACAGGTGACATTGTAAACAAGAAGCGGGCAGCATTATCTCCCGTAAATGTAAACAACGTGTTTGTCTGAGCGATTGGCTGAACGAGAAGTAGGACTGAGTGGACTTGCAGGCTCTGAAGTTTTACATTGTTTTGTTTTTAAGTACATTTATGTAACAAAAACCCGACATTTGTAAGTTGCACTTTCTGACAAAGAGATTGCAGGACAGTACTTGTATGAGGTGAATTGAAAAAACTATTTCTTTTGTTTATCGTTTTACAGTGCAAATATTTATAATAAAAATAATATACACTTTGATTTCAATTACAACACAGAACACAATATATATGAAAATGCAGAAAAACATCCAAAATATTTAATTACATTTCAATTAGTATTCTATTATCTAGTGGGATTAAAACTGAGTAATCACAATTAATTTCTTTAATTGTGATTAATTTTTTTGAGTGAATCACATGAGTTAACTGCGATTAATCAACAACCCCACTAAGAGCCATTGGGGGGCTACCCTCCATGAACTCATCTTGTTCCTTTTCAAACCCAGTTCTAGGTTTGGCCCTGACCCCATCCCCTGGCACCGAGTTGCGCAGGTTGACTGTGCCTCGCAGCGCTCTGCTGTGCAAGCTAGAGACCTCCCTTGGCTGGCGATATTATTAGGGCTTATGTCTTCCTCACAGGGAAGCAACACAGCTGGCGGCCGGCTGGAAGTAAGCACAAGCAGAGGGCAATGGAACAGGTCCATTTCCATCAGCAGAAGGAACTAGACTCAAGAAGTAGGATGGCTCAGTGGTTAGGTCCCTGGTCTGGGACATGCGAACCTTCGGTTCAAGGCCTTCCTCTGCCACAGACTGCCCGTGTGACCTTGGGTCAGTCCTTTAACCGCTCTGTGCCTCAGTTCCCTCATCCGTACAGCAGGAATAACAGCCCAGCCCTACCTCACAGGGGGGCTGGGAGAATAAGGTCATTAAAGGCTGAGAGTCACTCAGATACTAAAGGTGCTTGTCTGGCCCCATGACCCTCGCTAGACAGCCAGCACATGGCACGTCCATGGCCCACTGATAACCTCATCCCCCGGCCTTTGGATCGGCTGCAAAATCCCACCCAAGGGCTCCCACTGGCCTCAGCCAGTGAGTTCCCCGCTCCAGGACACTGACACAACCCATCGCTCCAGGGGGCAGGCAGAGCCGCAGGGACTGTGAGCAGAGCCTTGCACATGGTCTGCCTTGGCCCCATCCTCTGCTCCAATCCCCTGCACTGCAGGGTCCATCCTTCCAGCGGAGGAGGGTTGGGCAAAATTCCCTCCTGCCCTGGGCCTCTGCAGCAGTACCCCCCTCCGGGTCTGCATGCCCTGTGCCCCCCACCAGCCCAGGCGAGTCTCTCGTACGCGGGGCAGCGACAGACCCTTAACCAACCTCTCGTTCTTCTTGTTCTGGTGCTCGGCCGCCTTCACTTTCTTCCGCACCAGGCTCTCAATCAGCTCCTGCTCCTTCTCGGCCGCTCGCCGCAGCTCCCCGTCCCGGAGCCGGTAACGCTCGCGAAGCGCGTCGTATTCCGCCTTCCTGGCACAGTTCCCGCTGCCCAGATCCTCCGCCCGGCCCTTCAGCTGCAGATGCTCTGCCTCCAGCTCAGAGATCCGCCCGCTCAGGGACGCCAGCCTGAGCCAAACCAAGAGACAGCACTCTAGGGAATGGGCTCCCCCCGACTTGCATCCCAAACTTTCATCAGCACCCCTGAAAGTGAGCTCCTAGACTGGAGCAACTGCCATCTTGATCACCACCAGGGATTGAACCCGGGGCCTCCAGAGTTGAGAGCATGCACCTCTCCAGCTTGAGCTAAAGGCTTAAGTCCCTTAGCTGGGAACTGTAGCAGACTCATATCCTCTGTGGATCAGGCAGAAGGGGAAACACAACGTAGGCTAAAAGTCAGGTAACTGGCTAGAGCGAGGCATGCACTGTACAGGTTTCTCTACCACACGCCCAGCTCGCTGGGTGATCTCTGCAGGGCTAGGAGGACTGAAGAGTAGTAAACATTTACTGCCATTGAAGCTGGCTGCTCAGATTGTGATTCCAACACAGGAGGAGGTCTGTAGGGGAAGGAGGGGCCAGTTTTGTAGAGCAGACCTGCCCCCTCATGCTGGTGAAATAAACAAGTGTCCCTATAAAATAAGCCCCAAGGAGAAACGCACTGGAAGGAAGCCATGTTAAATCAGGTGCATCCAGGAGTTTGGGGAGCATCCTTACCTTGTTCTCTGCTCCTGTAGTTTACAGTCTTTGGCCTTGAGTAATTTGCTCAGTTCAATAATTCGATACGCCAACTGCAAAGGAGAGAGATTTCAAAGGCCAGATGATCTTCCGAAGAGAAATGCACGTTTGTGAACATCGCTTTCTCAAGGGCTGTGGAGCACACGAGGCAGAGCTGGTCTGAGTAATAAACCGGACTCCACCTGAGATTGTGGTGTGTGCGGTGGGATACAAGAATGATGACAGATTGGGTTTTTTTTGTTGCTCACTTGCATGACAACACTCAGACTATCGTTTAGTGGACCAACTTCTTGTCTCTCTCACCTACAGGAGTTGGTCCAACAGAAGATATTGCCTCCCCCACGATGTCTCTCGAACATCCCGTGACTGACACAGCTACCAAACCACTGCCTATAGTACTCAGCCTGCTCTTCCTATTAACAAGCCATTTCCAAGCTATAGGAACAAACTAAAAAGTCTGGGAGCTCCTTGTGGAGAGTGATTTTCCAGATGCCAGAATTGCAGACGGGTTCCCCAGTTGCTCTCTAATCTACAACCTCCATAATGGTACTGTCCATAGTGCTACAGAACATAAGAATGGCCAGTCTGGGTCAGACCAAAGATCCACCTAGCCCAGTATCCTGCCTTCCAACAGAGGCCAATGCCAGGTGCCTGTGGTGGAATGAACAGAACAGGTGATCATCAAGTGATCCATCCCCTGTTGCCCAGTCCCAGCTAGGGACACCTTCCTGGCCCATCCTGGCTAATAGCCATTGATGGACCTATCCTCCATGAGTTTATCTAGTTCTTTTTTGAACCCTGTTATAGTCTTGGCCTTCACAACATCCTCTGGCAAGGAGTTCCACAGGTTGACTGTAAAGAAATACTTCCTTTGGTTTGTTTTAAACCTGCTGCCTATAAATAAATCCAGCAAAGCTGAGCGCTCTGCAATACCACGCCCTGCCTTCTTTGCAAGTGCAGAGTCCGCGCTTACTACGGGCAGTGCCTAGCCATAGGGCTGGCAACAGTCCCGTATTACAAGGGACGTCTCTTATTTAAAGAGACGCCTTTTCTCCCAGATTTCAGCATTTTTTAAACGTTCTCATTCTGTAAAGCCAGCGCGGTGATTTCCTTACCTTCCCATGCTCGAAAGTTTGTAAAAATCACACCAGGCTGCAATGCAGAATCAGGCCTGTGATTCACGGACCCCCTGTACCTATTGCACAGAGGCTCCCAAACTAGGGGGGTGCAATAAGGGTATCGGGGGGCACGAAGCGATGATGGGGCCACACTGAAAGGCTGGAGTCAGGAGGGGGCTCTGTCTGGCAGGGGATGCGGACAGGGCTCTGTGCAGGTGACCTCGGCTGCCAGGAACAGGCAGGGCCGCCGAGAGCGGGTTCAGGCTCCGCTGAAAAAAATTTTTCGGGCCCCCCAGCAAGGGCGGACCGGCTAAACAGGGCCAACGAGGGGGGGGGAAGCCGGGGCCCAGGCCCCCTTCCGGACCGCCGGGCCCCGGTAATTTGTACCGGCTTCCCCCCGCCCTCTCGTCGGCCCTGGGAACAGGCTCCCCGCCCACCTCCCTCTCCCACTGCTGCTGCAGCCACCAACCAGCAGTCATGCTCCTCGGCTGGGGCCGTTGGCAGAGACCCTGAGAGCAGGGAGGCTATACCCTGGGAGTACTGACCCCCCCCCCCCCCCACACACACACACACACACACCCCGACAGGCCCTGCACAGGGAAAGCAGACGGGGCCGCTGAAAGGGCTGAAATCAGCAGGGGGCTGTACTCACGGGTGCCTCTTTCCACTCCCCTCCCGACCCCGCCGCCCTGGTCACTCCCGGAGCTGGGCCCAGGCCGCCAAGACAGTCTGACCACTGCAGGGAGAGGAAGTTTTCTCAACTGCCAACATGGTCCGTTCCAGCCCCGCTCCCCAAACCCTATATGGAACTGAGCACCCCACCCTGACACTGGTGGGCCCAGGCTACTCCCCCCTCACCCCCCAATGCAGGGGCTAAGAAAACAGTTCCAGATTTTTGAAAGACAACGTTGGCAACTCTATATAGACACCAGCCCCTGCTAGGCGCTGTACAAACCCAGGGCAAATGACAACCCAGGGCGCAAGAGCTGACACTCGGTACCTTCCCTCCCCCTACGTACCTCCCCACTGACGCCTTTCATCTCCGCAATTTGCCCCTGGCACTTGATCTTCAGGGTCTGCAGCGCTTCTGGGGAGCCCGAGCCCGGTTCCAGCGCGGAGCCATTGGTTTCCCGCCCTGACCTATAGACAGAGCCGGTTCAAAAACAAAACCAAAGTCACTTCTGCTGAGTTTGCAGCAGAGTTCAATGAAGATCTGCCTTCCCCAGGAGCACGCGGCGGATTCTTGAGGCAGAGGGGCGATTCCACTGGGGCAGGGTGCAAGATAGAGAGGGCAAAGTTGCAATGAATTGTTTTGCTTTGTTCATTTAAAAAAAAGAAGTGAAGCAAAGCCTGAACTTCAACACACCCGCAGCTTTCATTTGGGGAACAGCCAAACTGCCTGCAGCGAAGACGCTGTCTCCTGCCCCCGCTGCCCTCAACGAGGTGTGACGCCGAGGGCTTAATGAAACAAACAGGATAATTGGCTTCTCCGGGGCTTTAGCCTGGATATTCAATGCAGACCTCGCTCTTAATGCAACGTTAAAAATACCCGTTTTGCCGTCTGAAAGTCAAGGCGTGCAAAAGCCAAGAGCTCCTGCTGCCATGTCAATCACGCTATGTCGCACACGCCGCAGAGTTTGTGGTGCGTGTAACCAAGGCAAGTCCAGTTATCTTTATCTTTGCATAACGGAACTGCTGTTAAAGGTTAGCTGTGCAACGTTACCATTGCCAGATCAGACCAGATGCTGCGCCCCGACCCACTGTCAGCTGGGATAAGCGTGGCAGAATCTGGCTCGCAGATTTTGGTGGGGTGAGAGAGCAAGAGACACCTGCACGCAGGAGGATGGCTTTGTTCACCTCTTGCGGTGCAGCTGATTCTGGGGTGGAACATTGGCCGCTGTTAAACACACCGCAGTTTGGGGCAGGACGTGAAGAAGCAAAACACATCAAACTGAAGCTGCAGAGGGGATGTAGGAAGGCAGAACGTAATTCCCCACCAGGCAATCTGGCCTGGCTCCCAGACTTAACCTCCCCTTACTCTTGCAAAAAAGTCACTTGGGCTCTATGGTCCAGATCATTAAGTTATTAACGTCTCCTCTGAAAGACAACAGCGGCTGCTCAGCACGCTGACAGAGGAGAAAGCGTGGCTCTGTCTATCCTGAGCCACTTCCCGCTCTTACTCAGCCGGGGAGCCAGGAACCGGTGTCTGGCTGACTCAGTGGATTTTTGTTGGAAAGGAAGAAAGGTCTGATTGTGAAAGCCCCTCCTCCCCAGGGCACGGACAGCCTCCGCTAGTCAGAGGCATTCGGTGCTGCGAGGGACCAGGGAAAGGGTCAGCTACTCTTGCCTACGAACTTCCAAAGATAACAGTGCAGCTGTTGTAGGGGCAGCGGGGATACATCCCAGTGCTGCTGGCTCTGGGAAGCGGTCACGCCTTCTCCATGCCTGAGGAGGAAGAAGTCAGAGCCATTCTACTTACCTAGGGGCCTGGAGAGCAAAGGACTCGGCCTGTAGCTTCTCTGTGAAATGCACCAGCAAGCTGGACTTTTCCAACAGTTTGGTATCTGCAAGGAAGCAAAGAGAACCAGGGCATGGGGACCACGAGCGTCGTGTGCGGGCGAGGGGGGACCCATTCATCAGAACCCCTTCTCTGAAATCTGGGGGAGTGGTCAGACACGATAGAACCCCCAGTTCTAGAAGGATCCTGTCACCACCAGCTTAACATACAATTTATCCACCTGCAAAATGGGGTGACCAGGCCTACGGGTCTTCTTCCAGCTCTACATTCTATTATTGTGAACCTCAAGGGGCCGGCGCATGGCTGTAATGCAGTGCGACTAGGCCTGCTTATGGGTCATGCCTCCCAAAGGAAAGCATCCGCACCATGCATGGGCAAAGCAGGGGACTGGAGTCAAGATTCCTGGGTTCTGTTCCCAGCTCTGTTCAGGAATCTCTGCAGGATACTAAAAGTTGGGTGCCTGACTTATTGTTATTTGTATTAGTGTCGCGCCTACAAGACCAGGATCCACTGGGCTGCACAAACAAAGAGACAGTTCCTGCCCCATAGAGCTTGGGACACTCGGGTTTTCAGAGGCTGTAGGGGAAATCAGTGGGTGACAGGGCGTCCCAGCACATTTGGAAGTCAGGGACCAGCTGTTCCATGGTGCGTGCCCCAAAAATGGAGGGACCCAAAATCAGGGGCCACTTCTGAGAATTTCAACCCGAGTCTATCTAGACCTTGGTTCCCCCATTTGCAGACGGGGTTAATGGCAATGCACCTCACAGGGTCGGGGTGAGGTTTAAATGTTCGTGGAGCAGTCAGAGATCCTTGGGGAACAGCCCATCACCTCTAAGTACAGCCACGTTTTGTAACCAGTGTGTTAGTTGTGATCACACAGCAGCTCTTTTCACAACACAACCGTGACTCAACAGAGGTGTGTCCCAGCGGGCCATGCTGTTTATCGATGTGTGCTGGGAAACCCCCGGTAGCTTAGCAGGACACAGCATGCCTGGAGGACACACACAGCACCCCGCACTGCACGCAGTTGGGAGGAAGGTGCAGCAGCCAACTGGTTACACAGGTGTAGTTCAGGTGTCAGACAAATAACTGGTTCAAGTTGGATACATCGGGGGGGGGGGTGAGGGAGAGCGGGGGGGGGGGGGGACAAACAAAACCACATGTTGCAGCCTAAGCTCCGGGACAGCAGGTGTTTTGCTCTCCTGGTGACTAACCAAGCGTTAACCCTGCCACGCAGTTTCAAAGTCCACCTTGTCACCAGCTGTAAAAACAAGGAGGTGGACTTAATTTAGGTCGACCTACAGCCATCCCGGTAATTCAGTCGTTTGTTGGTGTCCACACAACCCTCCTCCTGCCACTGGAGTGTGTCCTCACCAGGAGTGTTTGTACCTACTCAAGTAGGGCATTGTGGGGCACTGACAGCCAAGCCTGGGGCACTGACAGTCATACGAGGCTCACTGCTGCAGCCCCCATCCACGCCCAAGTGACAGCCCCATGCTGTGACTCCGTTCGCCCCCGCTAAAGCTGAATTTCACATAAGGTGACCAGATGTCCCAATTTTATAGAGACGGTCCTGATTTTGGGGTCTTTTTCTTATATAGGCTCCTACTACCCCCCACCCCCGTCCCGATTTTTCACATGTGCTGTCTGGTCACTCTAATTTCACAGCACAGAGCCTGCCAGCAGTGAAATTGACACACTTGTAACTTTCACACTGCTATTGTCTCTGCAGAGCAGCGGCACTCCGACAGCTCTGGGAGCTCCGTTCCCCGGGCTCAGAGTGGGGAGCCCGGGCAGCGGCCCGGCTGGGAACTGGGAGCCGGGAAGTAGCCTGGTTCCCAGCAGGTGGCCGGAGCGGCCAGCCAGGCACAGGGTTCACAGCAGGGAACCTACCAGCCTTTCTTGTCAAGTCACAGCCGTGAAATTGACAAGAATTTTAGCCAACCGCCAGTGTAAGTAAGTGTCTCTAGGACACTGCGTGGCCCTAACGACACCGACAGAAGTCCCACGCCTCGGGCCATCTTGATTATCACTACAAAAGTTTTTTTTCTCCTGCTGCTAATAGCTCATCTTAATTAATTAGCCTCTTAGAATTGGTATGGCAACTTCCACCTTTTCATGTTCTCTGTATGTACAGATATCTCCTCACTATATGTTCCATTCTATGCATCCGACGAAGTGGGCTGTAGCCCACGAAAGCTTATGCTCAAATAAATGTGTTAGTCTCTAAGGTGCTACAAGTACTCCTGTCCTCCTTCGTAAGTTTCTTGCTGGGGAATCTGATCAGAGGGAAAAGAATGAAATCTACCGGGCTTTGAGAAAACAGTTTGTCCAACAAGCTCTGGGGGGCTGAAGCCCTGACAATCTGACCAAGGGAGATTGCAGGAAACGGTGGGCGAGATTTTAAACATGTCACCAAAACAGAAAAACACACCAAGGAGTCCAGTACTTTAAATGCTGCCTTAAGATTAAAGCCAGGTGAGTAAGACGTGGTGGGTCTGATGTTACAAGCTATTTTTACACATGCATACACACAAATGACAGGACTTAGCTCCATTTAGCCGTAGGTCTCAAAGGACACGAGTATTATTACCCTTAGTTTACAGATGGGGAAACTGAGGCAAGAGAGGGGAAGTGATTTGCCCAAGGTCACTCGGCAGAAGAGCCATGAAAAGACCCAGGTGTCCTGAGTCCCAGTCCAGGGTTCTATCCAGTAGACCTCGTTGTCAGAAATACCAGATTAGCAGTTCCCTGGACTGGCAAAGATGGCAAACCTGATCCCATGGGAGAAAGGATTCGAACAGGGATCTACCTCCTCTCCAGTGAGTGCCCCGACCAGTGGGCTATGGGACGTACACAGTTGTTCCATTATAATGATTAAATATTAATTCAGGCAGAAAGGAATGAAAATGACTCTACAGCCTAGTGGTGAGGGCAGTCACCTGAGGGGTGGTAGGTCCATAAGAACGTAAGAATGACCCTACTGGGTCAGACCAAAGGTCCATCTAGCCCAGCATCCTGTCTTCTGACAGTGGCCAGTGCCAGGTGCCCCAGAGGGAATGAACAGAACAGGGAATCATCAAGCGACTCATCCTCTGTTGCTCGTTCCCAGCTTCTGGCAAACAGAGGCTAGGGACACCATCCCTGCCCATCCTGGCTAATAGCCATTGATGGACCTAGCCGCCATGAGTTTATCTAGTTCTTTTTTGAACCCTGTTATGGTCTTGGCCTTCACAACATCCTCTGGCAAGGAGTTCCACAGGTTGACTGTGCGTCGTGTGAAGAAATACTGCCTTTTGTTTGTTTTAAACCTGCTGCCTATTATCCCAGCTCACATCCCTTCTCACGATCAGCCAGAGGTAGGACTTGAACCGGGGGGTCTCCCACCTCCTGGGTGAGTTCACAAACCACGGAGCTCTTACATCATTTTATGGAGCTGGGCCTTCAGCTCTCTGGCCCCCTTCTCTAAAACAGAGCCAAGGTTGCCTGCCTCAAAGGGGGGTGGAGGATTCATTCCTTAGCCTCTCTGAAGAGTTGGCATGGTTCTTAAGCTTTCGGGACCCAATTGTGGGCTGCAGCCCAGCCTTCTCTGCTCTGGTCTAGTGCTGCAAAGAGGCCGGACAGCAGCTCTAGGGGAGACCAGAGGTGACACAGCTGGACCCTACTCACCAGCCTCCACAGAAGCTGCAAGCAGAGAGGCCAAGCCGTGGCAGGCAGGCAGGCGGGGCTGCAGCATGCTGGTAGATGGCCATAGGGGTCAGTGCACTTTCGAGCAGGCCCTGGGCACAGAACGGGCCCCAGGATCAGCGAGCTCCCATCTCAGCTGTCATCAGTGGAGGCTGGGTGGAGCCGAGAACGTGGCCTTTGATAGCAAAGCGCCAGAACGCATTAGACGACGAACCTCCCTTGCGATCAGTCGAAGGCGCGCGAGCCAGTTGTGGGTGCCGGGAGAGGAAGTCTGGCAGGAGGATCTCCCGTGGGTGCAGGGATAGTCACACATCAGCCCCTGCATCCTCCAGTGAAAGGAGGGACCACTCTGCTTGAAAATACCCCACCCGAGAAATGACACTTAGCTTTACCCACCTTCCAAGCCCTTTCACAAGCATGAGCTAATTAATCTTCAGCTCCCCTGTGAAATAAGCAAGCCCTGCATGCATTAGCATGGGAATCATTTCCCCCATTACTAGAAGGCAGCCACCTCTGGTGTGGAATGTGGCAGCTGTTTGATAAAAGCACAGCTAGAGTTTAGGATAAGAAGGGAAGAAAAATCCCAATGCCAAATGCCGCTGACAGGGGAATCGGAGGTAGCAGAAGGTAACTAGCCAGGCTCCCCTGCTCTTGTGGCATGCGCCCGGGGGGGGGGGTCGATGCGCAGAGGTGGGTAGCACCCCCAGCAGCACAGCACCCTCTAGCACCCGGCCCAGGACTGACTCCAACGGAGCAGTTTCTGCTGACCGCCGACGCGCGTCTCTCAGTCTGGGCCTGGCGTGGGGCTGGAGCCTTAGGCAGAAAACCCTGGGTGCCCTGCCCCACAGCCTGCCCCGGCTCCTCTCGACTCCACCGGGAACCGGATCAGCCGGGAGCGAGCTGGCTGCTTTCAAATGCGGCTGGCTCTGCTCCGGGCAGCTCTTTGTTCCACAGCGTTTACTCTTCGGCCCTAGTGCTGCAGTCTCAGCCTGGCCCGAATCCAGATTTCCTGCAGGGCAGGGCAGGGCTTTCCCCTCCTACACCGCTGGCCCCTGGCTCTCATGCTCCCCTGCCCTCTAGGTCTCATGGCAGTGCCACTCTGTGTCCTCTCGCCGATAGCCCTGCCTGCCCCAGCATGCTGGGGGTGAGCGCCCCTCCTCACTCTGCTGGTGGTGCAGCTCCATCCGCCGTGCAAAGCGCACAGGTGTTTCATCCAGACCCGCTCCAAGCAGGTCACTGGTGCAAATGCACTCACTCACACTCCGTGGCTGCCACACATGCCCAGACACAGCGACGGTTTATAGCTCTGACCCTCGGGTTTCAACCATAACCTCAAATCCAGCCAACACTTCTTCCTGCTGAGGCAAGTTCTAATCCGAGTCCCCTGCCGCTTCCGGGGGGGGGGGGGGGATATTGCAGAGATCTTAAAAGCCCACAGCCAGTCCGCCTGCTGTGGATGCCACAGACCCTAGGGCACGGTTCACAGAAAGTTTACTCTGGACTTCTTAAGCAAGTTTCCCCCTCCTGTCACTGCTGTCCAGCATGCTGGCTACCACGCTCCACCCCAGAAGCGGCTGCATTTCAGCGTTGCCGTACACATAAAGCTCACGCGGTACTTTGGGCTCCATCAGGATGGGTTTGCGGGGGATGTTCATAGAGCATAAAATATGACCTGACAATCCAGTCCTGCTCAGATCTCCCCCGTGCTTGCGAGCAAGACTCACGGCGTTACAGTGATGCTATCCTGTGCTGTATATGGCCCTGCCCGGGCTATGGCTTTTAACTGAGTTTGCGACCAGCTGATAACACGGCTGGCCCAAAGCGCGGCTTCCCTCTTCACCCAGTGTGGTTCGAGCCGTCTATGATCTTACCCCAGGCCCACCCCCATAGTATCTGAGCATTTTCCACCGAGCCCAGAATAGAGCCCAATGGAACCCCACTTGAGACCTCCCTCCACTCCGACATCCTTCATTAAGAGTTACTCACGGTTTGTATCCACTTAATGGTAGTTCTACTGAGCCTGCATTTCTCTAGCTTATCTATCAGCATGTCATGTCCAAAACCTTGCTAAAGGCCAGGTATATTATGTCCACCGCATTCCCCCATCCACCAAACCAAAGAAGGAAATCGAGCTGGTTTGGTAAATCCATGCTGGCTGCTAGCGATCACCCCTTCATCCTCCAGGTATTCGCACATTGAATGTTTTATACATTGCACTAGTAGCTTCCTAGGTATCAAAGTCAGGCTGACTGGTCTATAGTTTCCTGGTTCCTCCTTTTAAAAGATGGGCACTACGTTAGCCCTTCTCCGGTCTTCCGGGACCTCTCCCGTCATCCATGAGTTTGCAAACATTACTGCCAGTGGCTCCAAGATTTCTTCAGCTAATTCCGTCAGCACCCTGGGGTGAATCGCATCCGGCCCTGCTGACTTGAAGTCATTCAAATTAGTCAGAAGATCTGACGTGTTCTTCACATCTGCATCCCTTCCCCTTTATTGTCTATGGTAACCTCGCTAGTCGGCCGGTCGCGTTATTTTTTGGTGAAGCAAGGCAGGCACGGAGCAGCTCTGCCTTCCTATCATCTTCCGTTACCAGCTCACCTTCTCCACTAAGCAGCGGACCCATAACATCCCTGAGCTTTCGGTTCTGTCGGGCACATCTGGAGAGCCCCGCCCTGCCCTCTCTAACACGTCCGTGGCACGAGCTGCTTCACAGCGAGAGAAATCACACGGCGCTGCTCCTCCAGGCTAGCTGAGTTCCAAGCAGTGCCAAGCGGCTGGGGAACGAGAGGAAGGTGAGGCCGACGGCCTGATTTGCAGAGGTGCTGAGCACTGCTGGGGGAGCACCGCCCCTCTCAAAAACGACAGGCCAGGAGACGACGAGCATCTCTGGCAGGTCGCCCTCCTGGAGCTCAAGGTTCCAGTTCTCCCACAGGCTGCACCTGCCCGGAGGTGCTGTCGAGTGGCATTAAGAGACTCTCTTCATGGGAAAGGCTAAGGCTCCGGCTGACTGAATTAAGCTCACTTGATATAAGGCGGGTGTAATGCAACTTCGGGTGTCCACGAGGAGGGTTTAACTCAATCCATTTAAAGGCTGATTTGAGGTAAACCTCGGCAGACTCGGCGTAGACCAGGCCTAAGGGCTGGGCCTGGGTTCTAACAAAGATCAAGGAGTCGTTCAGCGGAAAGACACACACACCCCTGGACTCACGCCGGTGCTCAAACTGGCAAGATCTTTAAGGAACAAGCTACCGCCAAAGCCTGGACTCCTTTGGGCCTGATGGGACACCCTCCAGCCCCGGGCCCCTTGCCAAAAGCCTTCCCCGTTCTTAAGGCACTGGGGACACATCGGATCCCGGACCCACAGCCACTAGCCAGTCCCTGGCTGAATGCTGCTTCTAGAGACAGTTTTCAATGCTCCGCAGAAAAGACCTGGGTGACAAGGCAGGGGCCTAACGGCATTGGGAGGGCAGCCGGGCCTGTGGGAGGTGGGTTGGAAGCTTTCCCTGGGGGGTGGGGGCTTGGTGCCAGAACTTGAAATGAGCAGAGGGATTGAAAGGGCTGAATCATTGCGTTTCCGGGTTGCACAAAAGACCTGGAATGTTGGGCTTTGTTTCTCGTTCGCAAAATATAACAAGGCAGCAAAATCCAAACAAAAGACTGCGGCTAAGCCAGCCAGTTCCCAAGACATGGAATCTCCCAATGCAGCCACGCCCGGTTCACCCCAAAAAGGCCCTCGCGCTCAAAGCTTTGGAATGATTTCTTCGGGGGCTGACGTCCGGCGGCAGTCGCTCCACACGGCCCGGACGTCACCATTCTCACCCGCTGACCCCTAAGAGCAACTGTGAAGGAATAACCCCCCCATTCAGATCAGAAGTCTGGTGGGATCTCGCGCCCACACAGCAATGAAAAGACCGTGGCTGTTTAGAGCTGCACAGTAAATTCAGGAGAGCTGGCCCAGGAAGAACAAGGGCTGAGATTTGAACTGTGTTTCAAACCAGAGACCTAGGCCGCTAAGGCACGCACAGGCACTGAGCCTGAGCTACCTAACCCCGACCCTTTGCCCTGGCTTAGCATTGGCCCATCATGAGATCAGTGGCACCACATGATCAGTATTGCAGAGAAAAATGAGTGGCACCCCGGGGAACCGGGCCTAGCCCAACACTGGTCTGAGGAATGACATAACTTGTCACTAAGGCTGGAGAGAGGCACTGACCAGCACAGGTACCCTCAGGCCTGAGCAGATGGAGAGGACCACGCAAGGAGAGAACTAAGATGGTGACCATCCACCCACCAATGGCTACATCGAGATCCACCCCCGTCACATGGGAGGACTGCAGAGCAGACATTGGCTTCTCCTCTGCCCCGAGTTACCGCTGAGCTAAGAGCCCTGTTCTCTCTGCAGCAAGAGAGTCTAAATACACAAGGGGTGAGGTGCTCGGAGATCATGGGCATCGCTGGGATGAAGGGAAGTTGCCCCCAGAGTTTTCTACAAACATCGAGACCCAGAGTCACCAACTATCCCAAAATAGGTCGGATCTTCCTGACCATCAAAGGTCTGTCAGATGGAGACAGTGATTAAGAGCCCTTGGTTTATATTATGGGCATCATCCTGTTAAGAAGCAAACATGACAGCATCATCAGGCGGAATCCAATTATTTTACCCTACTGGGTGCACACAAACAGAAATTTCAGCTAAACCCCAAGGAAGCCGGAATGAGAACAAGTTCAACCTCCCCGTTTCTTTGGTGCCTTTCATCCCAAAGGAGATTACACACCATGCATCCTCTGACACTGCACCCCACATTCTTCGCAGTGATATTATGATGTGATTATGACATAACGATGATGTATTGTATGCAAGATAAGTCATGTGAGGTGTCATTGGAAAACGTATGCTTTGCAGAATGTGATTATTCTATCTGTAGGCATGTATCATTTTTGTATCTGAAGTTCTGAATATTAACTACGTATCTGTATTTCAAATGTAGTTACACTTGCGTAACGCCCACTGGACAAGATGCCCTCAGTCTAATAGTTGGTTGGGAAGGGCCTATTCAGGGCAATGAGTCATTAGGAAAAGACAATAGGCCTTAGGAGAGGCATCTCTCCCACCTGGAATGGCTGCTATGATTCTACAAGGACATGTGATGAGACCATGTCTCTAGACTCCATCTTGGGATGTCAGTATTTTTCCAGAAGCTGGTCTGGGAACCAAGCTTTGGGAACAAAGGGCTCCTGCCAGATGCACAAGCATATAAGGCAGGAAGCGACATCATCTGGGGTTCTTCACTCCCCACACAAGACGACTCCTGGAAGCACCTGAGAAACAAAGACTGAACTGGGGGAAGTGCTGGACCCAGGCTAAAGAGATTTTATGGAACACCTGGGGATCCCAAGCTGAAAAGCAAGTGCAGTTTGCCCCTTAAGAATCTGCAGCCTGCTTGTATCATCTCCTAGGGTGAGAATCTGCTCTTCACATCCAATCTATTTAGTATCTTAAGCTTAGTTTTCGTTTATTTGCTACGTAATCTGCTTTGATCTGTTTGCTAGCCCTTATAATCACTTAAAATCTATCTTTTGTAGTTAATAAACTTGTTTTTGGTCTATCTAAACCAGTGAGTTGGAGTGAAGTGTGTGGGAATCATGACTCGGGGGCAAAAGGCTGTTGCATATTCCTCTCCTCATTGAGGGAGGGGGCAAATTTTATGAGCTTATGCTGCATGGTTCCCTGTGCAGCCCAAGATGGTATAATTTGGGGTTTATACTCCAGAGGGGGCACGTGCCTGAGGAGCTGGGAGTATCCTTACCAATGCAGGGGCTGGTCAGAGATTCTGCTTGTAACTGCATCTGGGTGTGCCCCTACCTGTATGTATGCTGGTGAAGGGCTTTGTAGCTTGTCACAGCAGTGCAGTGGGAGAGGGAGCCCAGGCTGGTGGGTCATAGAATCATAGAATATCAGGGTTGGAAGGAACCTCAGGAGGTCATCTAGTCCAACCCCCTGGTCAAAGCAGGACCAACCCCAACTAAATCATCCCAGCCAGGGCTTTGTCAAGCCAGGCCTTAAAAATCTCTAAGGAAGGAGATTCCACCACCTCCCTAGGTAACCCATTCCAGTGCTTCATCACCTTCCTAGTGAAATAGTTTTTCCTAATATCCAACGTAAACCTCCCCCATTACAACTTGAGACCATTACTCTTTGTTCTGGGTCAGGGGGCTCAGTGGTACCCCAGTTCCAGGTGGCACCCGGGGGGGAACCCATCACACATCCGTTCTGGGACTGTGTCAATCATGCTGAAATGCAACCACCTCTGCGGAGGAACACAGCAGCTGTATGTTACATCGCCCAAGGTCATTCCTCTCTCCCCTTGGGGTTTACACCCAGCAGATCCTGGTTTGGTATCATCATGCTACACTCATGTTGGCTGCTATTACCAAATTCCTAGAGACTAAATTGGAGGCGTGCTTCATTTATCAGCTGTGTCGTGGGCGGGGGAGGGGCGTGTGTGCAGTGTGGTGTCTCCTCCCAAAGCTGGTTGGTTCCTTTGAAGTGTCCATCACTGCTCCAGTGCTTTGGTAAACGTATCGAATTCTTTATGGGATGGTGGATCAAATACAAATCTTCCCCGTGCACATCTTTTCCCATTGGCACATTGTTAATTCCAGCCAAGTGACACGACATGCCACCTCTGGCCCATCTGTTGGCAGTCTCAGCAAAGGTGCCAATGGCCGAATGGACCATGGGACTTGTACTAACCTCTGAGCCAGAGAGGTGATGCCACCAGGTGAGGGTGAGGTACACTATGCCCATCCACTGACTCTGCCGTCTCAGTCCCATGAACCAAGCTACTTGTCTTCATTTTCAAGGCCCTTCCCAGCCTATCCCCACCCAGCATCTCTCAGATGCTACTGAGTCATCGACTCCTGCCTCCCATCAGCCCATGATGTCAGCCGGCCTCAGACACTTGTTGCATTTCGAAACAAGCACCTTCGTGCTTTCTCCCCTACTGCCCCACCCGCTGGGGAGGAGCTCCCCGGAAAGGTCCACAAAGCCGCCTCATGGTTTGCCTTGCGATCTCTTCTCAAAACTCCCCTTTGCCATGCTGCTGGCCTGATCACACCACCGCCCGTCACGCTGACCAGCACTGGCTCATTTTCTGGCACCCATCTGTTGTCTCTTATCTGATACCACAACTGCAAAATCTTTGAGGTAGGGATGGTGTCACGGAGTGTGGTGGAGTCAGGGCCCTGCACCCCTCTCTTCCTGAGATTCACCGTGACTCTCAGCCAGCCAGTAAAACAGAAGGTTTATTAGATGACAGGAACACAGTCCCAAGCAGAGCGTGTAGGTACAACCAGAACCCCTCAATCAAGTCCTTCTGGGGGGTTTAGGGAGCTTAGCCCCCAGCTTGGGGTTCCCTGCGTTGCACCATCCAGCCCAAACTGAAAACCAAACCAAAACTCCTCCCGCAGCTCCTCTCTTCCCCCTCCCACCAGCTCCTCCTCTCCTTTGTTCAGTCTCCCCGGCAGAAGGTGTTATTTCTCCCAACCACCTTCCTGGCTCAGGTTACAGCTCAGGTAGCTTCCTTCAAGGGAAGTCCCGCATCCCCAATGCAACCCCCCTGCAACATTCCCAGGTCCAATCTGCCCCGCTCCCTGCTCCGTCACAGATGGTCTTTTTGTTCCGTGTTTGTACAGCGCCTGGCACAACGGGGTCCTGATCCACGACGCCGAACCTAGACCTACGGTAAATACAGACAATAAGGACAGTGACGGAGGAGTGGGAGTAGCCCAAGTGGTTTGGGCTGTACTAGTTCTCTAGCTAAACAGATCTTCTAGGTGTCCAGGGTGTTTTCCAACAGCACTAACTACCACTCACTTTACCAAAACCCACCAATTGCATGGGCCTGATAAAAGTGCTCCCCATTGATTGAAATCACACATTAGTGAAGCCAGGGGCTGACATGAAGAACAGACTGTGTTTTTAGGTCTTCTAGAGAGAGAGAGAATGTGTGTGTGTGTGTGTAAGTGTGTAAGTAAAGGTGTTAGTTTAAGGCCCTGTCTCCAAGCACTGACACTGTGCTAGGAACAAGTGGTATAAAACCATGCTATGTGCTGTGCTTAACATGGTTACAAAGGGGAGAAGGCTTTCCTGTCTACACTGATCAGGGAGATGTGACTAGAACCCTGTGAGCGACATCTGTGGGTTAAACCTGGTGTATGGCTTTAATGTGACTGCTTTGCTTTTCTGACCCACACCAGTAGAAGGGAATGCATCACCCCAGTCACTGCATCAGCTCCCCACTGAACACCATCAGAGATCATAAAGCCAGATGGGATTGCAGGGGGCATCTGCTCGGACCTCCTGCATAACACAGGCCTTACTCTGGTTTTGAACCAGAGCAGATCTCTTAGAAATACTCCAATCTTGATTTTAAAATGGCCAGTGAATTCACCACAACCCCTGGTAAATGGTTCCAATGGTTGATTATCTCACTGTTAAAAATTTCAACCTTATTTCCAGTCTGAATTTTGCCTGGCTTCCACTTCCAGCCACTGGATCTTGTTAGACCTTCATCTGCTAGACTGAAGAGCCCTCTGTTATCAAATCCCTGTCCCCCATGTAGCTACTTATAGACTGTGATCAAGTCACCCCTTAACCTGCTTTCTGTTGCGATATATAGATCGAGCTTCTTGAGTCTCTCACTATCAGGCAGGTTTTCCAATCCTTCGATCATTCTCGTGGCTCTTCTCTGAACCTTCTCCAATTTATCAACATCCTCCTTGACACGTGGGCACCAGACCTGGACACGCGATTCCCGCAGTGGTCAACCCGCTGCCAAATACAGCGTAACCAAAGTCCTGATCCTAATAGTCAAGCTCTACATGAGAGATGCCTCTCCCTTCCCAGCCATGATTTTCCATTGCATCTGCCTTCCGGGGAGCGAATGAATGATCAGCCATAAGACTGAGGCTCAGGAGAGCTGGTTATGAAGATCTCTTGGAAGCCAGTCCATGGTGTAGCACTCCCTTCCCTTCCCGAGGTGACCACAAAGCTCAGAGCTTACAGACCCAAGTGCAATATACATCTATGCCCCCCAGCATTCCCTCCGCAGTACGTCTCCGCAACACCTATGCCACATTCACCCCGCACTTCTCTAGGACATGCTTTGGCCCTGAGACCATCCTCTCTGCAGCAGGGGCAGAGCTTAATTTTAGAAGCTTTTACTGAGGTTCCACCACTGGACACCTTCCACCACCACCAGCCATCAGTCAACCACAAACCAGCAGAAACCAGCCCTGTTCACTAACCAGCCTCCCCACTCCTAAAGGGCAGGTAGAAGGTCGATGGCACAAATACATCTTATTTAGTGGCCGCAGCCTCATCAATCTTAACCAGGATGGACAAGGGCCCTCCAATGAGAGCCAAGAGTTTCAACACCCCCCTGATTTTCCCCCCACAGAGCCAGTTCGAGTAAACCCAGTTAGGCTCCTCCAGCTGGTCTCCACTGGCCTCTGTGGATTTTTGCTGGAGGCCAGAAGCCACCAGCAGCTCCAGATCCTTGTTGCTCTGTCCCAAGTTCTAGCTGCCAACCAGAACCAGCTGAAAATTTCCCACCAGGGCAGGAAGAGTCAGCGGATTCTAACTCCCATGGCCAATCAGAAAGGCTTCATATCTCAGGCAACTGGGTCCTAGACCTAATAGAGCAGCGGTCCCCAAACTTTTCAGGGTCGCCCCAGAGTCGGGAGCAGGGAGGCCAAGGGCAGGGGGCCGAGGCTGGGGGCAGGTCTGGGGCCGGGAACGGAGCCACCGGCAGCGGCTGAGGATAGGGGTAGGAACAGGGCTGGGAGCGGAGCTGCAGCCGGGCCGTGGTGGGGGCCAGCAGCTGGGCCTGCAGCTGGGTGCGGAGCTGGGCAGGGGACGGGACCAGGTGCAGGGCCGTGGCTGGGGGCAGGGCTGGGTGGCGCTTTCTCCCTGCCTCCTGTGGGGGGCTGGCCTGGGTCCCACCACGCACCCTGGAATCATAGAATCATAGGATTTGAAGGGACCTCAAGGGGTCGTCTAGCCCAGGCCCCGGCACTTGTGGAAGGACTAAGTATAATCTAGACCACCCCTGACAGGTGTTTGTCCAACCTGCTCTTAAAAATCCCCAATAACGGAGATTCCACAACCTCCCTAGGCAATTTATTCCAGTGCTAAACCACCCTGACAGTTAGGATGTTTTTTCTAATGTCCAACCTAAACCGCCCTTGCTGCAATTTAAACCCATTGCTTCTTGTCCTACCCTGAGCTGTTAACAAGAACAATTTTTCTCCGTCCTCCTTGTAACAACCTTTTATGTACTTGAAAACTGTGATCATGTCCCCTCTCAGTCTTCTCTTCTCCAGACAGAACAAATCCAATTTTTTCAATCTTCCCTCATAGGTCATGTTTTCTAGACCTTATATCATTTTTGTTGCTCTTCTCTGGACTTTCTGCACTTTGTCCACATCTTTCCTGAAACATGGTGCCCAGAACTGGACACAATACTCCAGTTGAGGCCTAATCAGCGCAGAGTAGAGCAGAAGAATTACTTCTCGTGTATTGCTGACAACACACCTGTTAATACATCCCAGAATGATGTTTGCTTTTTTTGCAACAGCGTTACACTGTTGACTCATATTTAGCTTGTGGTCCACTATGACCCCAGATCCCTTTCCACAGTACTCCTTCCTAGGCAGTCATTTCCCATGTTGTATGTGTGCAACTGATTGTTCCTTCCTAAGTAGAGTACTTTGCATTTGTCCTTATTGAATTTCATCCTATTTACTTCAGACCATTTCTCCAGTTTGTCCAGATCATTTTGAATTTTAATCCTATCCTCCAAAGCATTTGCAACCCCTCCCAGCTTGGTATTGTCCGCAAACTTTATAAGTGTTCTCTCTATGCCATTATCTAAATCATTGATCAAGATATTGAACAGAACCGATCCCTGCAGGACCCCACTCGTTATGTACTTCCAGCATGACTGTGAACCACTGATAACTACTCTCTGGAAACGGTTTTCTAACCAGTTATTCACCCACCTTATAGTAGCTCCATCTAGGTTGTATTTCCCTAATTTGTTTATGAGAAGGTCATGTGAGACAGTATCAAAAGCCTTATTAAAGTCAAAATATACCACGTCTACTGCTTCCCCCCCATCCACAAGGCTTGTTACCCTGTCAAAAAAAGCTATCAGGTTGGTTTGACACGATTTGTTCTTGACAAATCCATGTTGACTGTTATTTATCACCTTATCTTCTAGGTATTTGCAAATTTATTGCTTAACTATTTGCTCCAGTATCTTTCTGGGTACAGAAGTTAAGCTGACTGGTCTGTAATTCCCCAGGTTGTCCTTATTTCCCTTCTTATAGACGGGCACTATACTTGCCCTTTTCCAGTCTTCCGATGTTCCTCTTTGCCCCCCCCCAGGGGGCACACCCCACAGTTTGGGGACCTCTGTAATAGAGCACAGTCAACAGCTTGAGCTGGAGCCAGGAGCAAAGAGGGAGCAAGGGCAGAGCATAGAGCAGCAGAGTTCATTGCGTTTACGGCAACTTGGGCCTTCCAAGAGGTGAGCCAGTGGGAAGTAGCTGATGTTTGACTCCTTTCCAAGCCACTCCCTGGCACGGTGCCCTCAGTAACGCACTGGTCTCAAGTTGCAGTGGGGGAGGTCTAGGTTGGATGTTAGGAAACACTATTTCACTAGGAGGATGGTGAAGCACTGGAATGCGTTACCTAGGGAGGTGGTGGAATCTCCATCCTTAGAGGTTTTTAAGGCCCGGCTTGACAAAGCCCTGGCTGGGATGATTTAGTTGGGGTTGGTCCTGCTTTGAGCAGGGAGTTGGACTAGATGACCTCCTGAGGTCTCTTCCAACTCTGATATTCTATGATTCTACAATGCAGCCTGGACGTTGTGGATCTACATAGGAGAGGAATGGAAAGACACCTCCAATGGAAAGACAAGCTGCGTATTACAGCCATCACCTGGGCTCAGCTGTGACAATGAAAACCAGCCTGTTAAAAAAGGGCACTTCCCATTGGGTTCTGAGTCACTTTCCAGAGGCTACACAGCAAAGCAATATTGCATAAGCTGATGGGGGATGTCAAAATTCATGCTCCCTGACTTGGGTCTCAGATAGAGAAGTGTTACTGAAAATGAAAGAAAAAAATTCATCCCCACAGAAGGAAGAGAATAACTATTAAGTTAAAGCAGAATAAACCTCAGTGCATGAAACATTTACGTGACCTAGAGAGACCTTTTTTTCCCCTTTGAAAGATAGGAGTTGCTGTATCATATACAGAGTAATGGTTTGTGTCATCTCCGTCAGCAACTAATGCCGGACGCCCCTGAGAAAAGCACAATCCCCCTATAACGCACCCAACTGTGAGGCACTATAACAAGTGTCTTCTCAGCCAATGAGGCAGGGATCACTTTGGGACCTGAAGCAGGAGACTGGCCTGCAGGGTCTGAGAAAGACCAGCAAGAGCTGGAGACAGGTGGCAACCCTCTTCCTGAATGTGGGACAGCATTTGACTCCATCAGACTGTAGGTTAAGGTGGGAGAGACGGCAAGGGGATTGTATTACTTCATCCTTTGCAATTCTATAGAGAATTTATTGGGGAAGCTCAAAAGACCTGCCAGCACCAGTGACCCAGTCTAGATGAACGAAGAGAATTGGAAGTTAGAAACTCCTGAGTTCTAATCGTAATCCGGCCTCGGGGAAGTCACTTCAAGTCTGTGTCTCATTTTCCCCCGCCTGTCCAAACATGAACTAGTTCAGTTTTACAACACCCCTGTGACTGTCAGACTCAAAAGCAGCACATGCTTGTAAAAGTACGGTCATTTCACAGAGGTGGAAACTGACACTCAAAAAGCTTACGAGACTGTCCAGAGTCACATCGGCAAAGTCAATGGAAGAGCTGGAAAGAGAACCCAGGAGTCCTGGCCTATACTGTAACCCTATCCTACTACAATGGGATATATCCATCGTATCTGTCCCGTTACTGTTATATTTGAGCAGCTCACAACCTGTGATGTACTTAGCCCACGGGGCGGTAGCGAGGGTAAGTGCTGTTAGTCCTGCTTTACACATGGGAAAGTGAGGCACAAAGGGACTAAGGCCCATTTCCCCAACAGTACTTGAAATCAATGGTCGTTAGGAGCCTGAACACCTTCGTGGACCTGGGCCTAACTGACCTGCCCGAGTCTCTGGCAGAGCAGGGAACTTAACCCAAGGCTCCCGGGTCCCAGGCTAGCTCCCTAACCATTGCACCATCCTTCCTCTCTGGAAATCGGCCTCCTGGAACTGCACCTCCAGGCCTAGAGGCTTTGTCCTCCGATTCCCTGGCTAGCAGATTGGCAGCTGATCTTCTTCCTTCTCTCCTCCAGCTAGAGCCAGAAACAGAGAGAGAGAACGAACTCCCATAGGGTAGCCAGACTGGAGGAGAAGAGTTTCAGAGGGGAATAAATGAGGGCTTTTCCCCCATTATAATTCTGGCTGCGTTTGTTGTTAGGAGTGGGTTTTCCCTGCTCTTTTCTGTGTTTTAGCCCCGTGCCATCCCCAAAGTGAAGGATACCTGATTTACTGTACCCCCGACCCCTCTCTCTTACTAACCCCCAGGGCACAGTGTCAGAGGGCAAAGCAAAAAACAGGAATAATAACGAAACCTTGTCTACGCAACAAGAACGACCTGTTGCTGAAAACAGGCATGGGGGGGGGAGGGCAAGCCGAAGCAGCGTTAAACCGGATTTAGATACAAGTGCAGACCACAGCAGGCTTCAGTGCTTCACCAGTGCCTACATCTGTTGTCAGCAACACAGTGTTCGTATAGAGCAGACCAGTCTGCATCAGACTGACACAGCCTCCCCTTCGGAGAAGGGGCAGAAAGCGAAAGCGCACCCAGACATTCCCTGCCAATCTCAAAACCCACGTGTCAAGGAAAGAGCTGTGTTCTCCCAAGACCCTTCTTCCAAGACTCACAATCTCGCCATCCTTGCAGAGGATACTAGAGCGCATGGTTTTCTTGACACATACTGTACACACTCTTGATTTGGTTCTGAAGCGTGATGCAGAAAGTTAGGGTGAAACCAGGATCAGAAATGCAGCTGAAGGGCCTGCAAAGCACTTGGAGGGGAAAGGTACAAATGTAAAGACTTATTAGCAATGGGAAAGGTTATAGTCACCTTTGACCCAAAGCAGCCATTTAGCAGAGGTGAGGATGAGAGAAACATTGGATGCCCGTCGGAAAAGCATAAAGCAGATACAGTAATTCCTCGCTTAACGTAGTTCTGTTCCTGAAAAATGCAACTTTAAGCGAAACCATGTTAAGCGAATCCAATTTCCCCATAAGAATTAATGTAAACAGGGGAGGTTAGGTTCCAGAGAAATTTTTTTTGCCAGACAAAAGACTATATTTTACACACACACACACACACACACACACACACACACACACACACACACACACTATAAGTTTTATACAAACAATTTAATACTGTCCACAGCAATGATGATTGTGAAGCTTGGTTGAGGTGGTGGAGTCAGAGGGTGGGATATTTCCCAGGGAATGCCTTACTGCTAAATGATGAACTAGCACTCGGCTCAGCCCTCAAGGGTTAACACATTGTTGTTAATGTAGCCTCACAAGGCAGCACAAATGGAGGGAGGGGAGACAGCACGGCAGAGAGAGACAGAGACACACTTTGTGTGTGTGTGTGTGTGTGTGTGTGTGAGAGAGAGAGATGTGCATTGCTCCTTTAAGTATGCTGACCCTACTCTAAGTTCATTGCCTTTTTGAGTAGATCAGCAAGTTGAGACAGCAGCTGCTGCCAGCAAGCTCCCTCCGTCCTGAGCCCTGTCATGTCCCCCCACTGCTCTGTGGAGATGGTGTAAGCAGGGTGCAGGACCAGGGGGGAGGGGGACACCCTGACATTAGCCCCCCTCTGTCCCCGCCCCCCTGCACAGCAAGCAGGAGGCTCCCGGGAGCAGCTCCAAGGCAGAGGGCAGGAGCAGCACACGGCAGTGGGGGAGGGACAGCTGAACTGCCGGCAACTGATAGCCTGCGGGGCGGCTGCCACACAGGGAACTTAGGGAAACGGGGAGCTGATGGGGGGCTGCTGGTCCACCCTGGTTCCAAGCCCCCAGCAGCTCGCTCCAACGGGCTGCTCTTCCTGCAAGCAGTGGACAAAGCAGGCGGCTGCCAAACGACATTATAAGGAAGCATTGCGCAACTTGAAACAAGCATGTTCCCTAATTGATCAGCAACGTAACAACGTTAACTGGGACGACGTTCAGTGAGGAGTTACTGTACAGCCATGGACATGAGCAAAGGAAAAGCCCTAATAATAATAATATTACCTTCCTCCTATACAGCACTTTTCATCAGCCGATCTCAAAGCTCTTTACAAAGGAGGTCAGTACCATTGTACAGATGGGGAAACCGAGGCACGGCGCTCCTCCAATCTATCTCCCTGAGACCAGGGCAGGGTTATTCCCCCAGGACTTTTAAAACTAGTCCATCCAACCCACCAAAGGTCACAAGGGTGGAGCTTCCACCACTTCCCCAAGGAGACTATCAATAGGAGATGGTTTCTGGGGAACCTGGCAGTCCCTGAACTTTGGGGAGGGCTTGGCCAGGAGACCTGGAGGGATCTGGGAAATGACAGTGTTATTTTGAATAAAAATATATATACATATATAGAAAATAACCTGCGGTTTAAACATTTGGAACTGGGCAAATGCAAGAATCCGATTCATACAGCTGTTCCCTAGCTATGTGATAGTGGGATTTTATCAGTCACCTTGAGCCACCCCCATACTGTTTATTAGACCCACTTCTTGCATCCTGACTTCAATTAGACCCTGATCCTGAAAATGTATCCATGGCGATTCAGGGGCACATCTGAACAGAGCTTCTTACCAGATCAAGCCCTGCGATATTAGCTCTTGAGGGCAGGGATTGCATCTGTGCATTTGTACAGCACCTGGCACAATAGGACACCAATCCTGACCGGGGAGCGTAAGGGCTGCTAGGTCAAATCAGTCCTAAGGTCCATCTGGTCCCATACCCTGTCACAGATTGTGGCTAGCGCTGGCTGCTTCAGAGGAAGGTGTAGCACCTGTTGCCCCATTAGGTCTCATTCCCGCCTCTAATACTTGGACATTGGATTGAGCCTTGAAGCATGAGATTTAATCTCCCTTCCAAGATGTTTGTTGCTGGCACAAGACGAGTAGTTGATAACAACCAGGAAGTTTTCTCTGATACGCAACCTTGAGATCGCCCCTCGGCTAATTTCATCCCTTTGCTTTTACTTTCACCTCCCTTTAACACACTAAAGCAAGGAACAAGTCTCCTTTTTGACGCCAGGGTCGCAGTTCAGAGCAAGGTCAGCAGAACACTGATCTAACCACCCCTAAGTTTCCTTCTTCCACACACACACCACGGAAACTTTTCTTTTGGCTACGTGACATCTCATTTATTTCATGGGGGGGATTCAGTGATTCCCGCTGCCCTCCAGAATGGGCATTTGACACACGCGCCAATGCACCGAATGCACAAACAACAGGAGGGGGAGGACAAGGACGGCATCGGAGCTCACATTTACAAGTCAAAACAGAAGAGCAGAGTTAGGCACAAAACTCTGAGCAAACCACACTTCCTGGACAGAAAAGGGTTATTTATATTTTAAAGGCAGCTACAAAACAAATGACTCATCCAATGAGAGGCTGAGAGAAGGGGGAAGGGCCAGGACCGGGCTACAGGACAGTTTGCTGGGTAACAAAAACTGAAGTGTGGCCTTATTCCTTTCCCTGCGTGATCACGCCTGGAGCTGCTCCCCTGGTGCTCCAGCCATCATCTACACCCGGGGCTGCTGCTCCTCCTTCAAATGCACCCACAAACCAGAGTGCTGCGAGTCCTCCCCCTCCCCCAAAACAAGTACAACCCCCAGGCCTGCACCTACCCCTTTCCCTTCCCTCACTGCCTAAAATACACCCACCCCAGGGTCACACCTTCCTATCTGATCCCTCCCAATCACCCCCACCCCAAGTCTGCTCCTATCCCGAAGCAGGCAGCCCCCAGAGCTGCACCACCTGCCCCCCAGGGCTCCAATGACCCCTGTCCCCCCAAATAGCCCCCCAAGGGTCCAACTACCCCTCCCTTCCCAAATCAACCCCCGCACCCCAGCTACCCCTGTCCCCTCCCTTCCCAAATCACCCCCCCCCCACCGGCTCCAGCTACCCCTGTCCCCCTCCCAAATCAACCCCCCCCTCCCCGGGCTCCAGCTACCCCTGTCCCCCTCCCTTCCCAAATCAACCCCCCCCTCCCCGGGCTCCAGCTACCCCTGTCCCCCTCCCTTCCCAAATCAACCCCCCCCTCCCCGGGCTCCAGCTACCCCTGTCCCCTCCCTTCCCAAATCAACCCCCCCCCCTCCCCGGGCTCCAGCTACCCCTGTCCCCTCCCTTCCCAAATCAACCCCCCCCCCCTCCCCGGGCTCCAGCTACCCCTGTCCCCTCCCTTCCCAAATCAATCACCCCCCCCGGCTCCAGCTACCCCTGTCCCCTCCCTTCCCAAATCAACCCCCCCCTCCCCGGGCTCCAGCTACCCCTGTCCCCTCCCTTCCCAAATCAACCCGCCCCCCCCGGGCTCCAGCTACCCCTGTCCCCTCCCTTCCCAAATCAATCACCCCCCCCGGCTCCAGCTACCCCTGTCCCCTCCCTTCCCAAATCAACCCCCCCCCCCCCGGGCTCCAGCTACCCCTGCCTCCTCCCTTCCCAAATCAAACCCCCCCCCCGGGCTCCAGCTCCCCCTGCCCCTCGCCCAGCCCGGCGCAGGCGGCAGCTCCCGGCCCCGCTCGCTCACAGGCCTGCACCACGTCCAGGAAGCGGCCGCTCTGCGCCCGGTCCCGGAGCTGCAGCTGCCGGACGATGTGACGCTTCCAGGACCTGCCGCCGCCGCTCCCCGCCGCCTCGGCCATGGCTGCGGCACTGGGCGGCCGGGCTGCGCCCGCGCGGGGAGGGAACCCTCCTGACGTCACCAGCGGGGGAAGCCCCCGGCGGACCCAGCCCCAGGGGGAGAGAGGAAGGGAGGGGGCCCTGCTCGGCCCCGCCCCCGCAGCATGCACGGAGCCCGCCCCGCCCCCGCAGCGGAGGGGCTGCAGCCCGGCCTGGCCCCGGCTGGGGGAGGGGAGCTGAGTGCACGGGGCTGGGCAGGGTAGACCCCACACTGACCCAGCTTGACCCTAAAGGGCAGGGGATTGCCGCGGGGACAGGGCGGCTCTCTCAGCCCCAGGCCCAGCTCTGGTGCAGGGACCACCCGCGCTGCCCTCGTTCCCTCGGGGATCCCAGCCTGGCCCGGGCTCTGCACACCCCAGATCACGCCTCCGGACCGGGGCTGACAAGGGCAGACTTTGTGGCCAGGTCGCCTGGAACAGAAGCCCCGTTCTTCTCTGCACTGCACGCCTCCGGGCCATGGCGCAGCTCCAGCAACCACAGCACCATGGCTTTCTATAGGGCCCTTCACAGGCCGGTCCCAGCCTGGGCTGTGAGCGCGAACCACCAGAGAATTAGTTTCTCTCCGTCGATCTGGATCGCGCTAGTTTGAAAGCTCCATGTAGACAGGAGCGGTCTGAGAACGGTGGACATGAACCAAAGCCACCGATCTGAACAGCCAGCCTGGAAGGGTTCAGAGCTAGACCCCGCAGCTCCCAGTTCTGCAGTTGGGGCCCATCTTCAGTGAATGTCCTTCTAGCGAGCCAGTTCTCCCCAGTGGCTCTCAGATGGTGCGCCCGCAGCGACTCGAGCGTGGGTCCCAACCTCAGGGCAGCTGTTAAGAACCAGGGCACAAACCCCAAACTGGCTGTGAGTTCTGTACTTAGATTTCTCCAGCCAAGTATCAAGTATAAACTCCTCAGGCACTAAATGGTTCCCAATCCTGCTGGAAAGGCGTAACGAGTGGGGTTCCGCAGGGGTCTGTTTTGGGATCGGCTCTGTTCAATATCTTCATTAACGACTTAGATATTGGCATAGAAAGTACACTTATTAAGTTTGTGGATGATACCAAACTGGGAGGGATTGCAACTGCTTTGGAGGACAGGGTCATAATTCAAAATGATCTGGACAAATTGGAGAAATGGTCTGAGTTAAACAGGATGAAGTTTAACAAAGACAAATGCAAAGTGCTCCACTTAGGGAAAAAAATCAGTGTCACACATACAGAATGGGAAGAGTCTGTCTAGGAAGGAGTACGGCAGAAAGGGATCTAGGGGTTATAGTGGACCACAAGCTAAATATGAATCAACAGTGTGATGCGGTTGCAAAAAAAGCAAACATGATTCTGGGATGTATTAACAGGTGTGTTGTGAGCAAGACACGAGAAGTCATTCTTCCGCTCTACTCTGCGCTGGTTAGGCCTCAGCTGGAGTATTGTGTCCAGTTCTGGGCACCGCATTTCAAGAAAGATGTGGAGAAATTGGAAAGGGTCCAGAGAAGAGCAACAAGAATGATTAAAGGTCTTGAGAACATGACCTATGAAGGAAGGCTGAAAGAACTGGGTTTGTTTAGTTTGGAAAAGAGAAGACTGAGAGGGGACATGATAGCAGTTTTCAGGTATCTAAAAGGGTGTCATAAGGAGGAGGGAGAAAACTTGTTCACCTTAGCCTCTAAGGATAGAACAAGAAGCAATGGGCTTAAACTGCAGCAAGGGAAGTCTAGGTTGGACATTAGGAAAAAGTTCCTAACTGTCAGGGTGGTTAAACACTGGAATAAATTGCCTAGGGAGGTTGTGGAATCTCCATCTCTGGAGATATTTAAGAGTAGGTTAGATAAATGTCTATCAGGGATGGTCTAGACAGTATTTGGTCCTGCCATGCAGGCAGGGGACTGGACTCGATGACCTCTCGAGGTCCCTTCCAGTCCTAGAATCTATGAATCTATAAAGCGGCCTAACCGTGGAATCACAGACAGTCCCCGTGGGTACTCTGATCTGTCTTGCCACACAGGCGAGCCTGCCTTTGCCATAGATGGTCCCTTACACCAACGATCACAGCAATATTCAGGTTTCAGAGTGGTAGCCGTGTTAGTCTGTATCAGCAAAAAGAACGAGGAGTACTTGTGGCACCTTAGAGCAGGGGTGGACAAACTACGGCCTGCAGGCCACATCCGGCCCACGGGACCGTCCTGCCCAGCCCCTGAGTTCCTGGCCGGGGAGGCTAGCCCCCGGCCCCTCCCCTGCTGTTCTCCCTCTCCCGCAGCCTCAGCTCGCTCGCTCCGCCGCTGGCGCAGTGCTCTGGGCAGGGGGCTGTGAGCTCCTGGGGCAGCGCAGCTGCAGAGCCCGGCCTGCCCTGGTGCTCTGAGCTGCTTGGTGGCAGCGGTGGCAGCAGTGTGGCCCGGCTGCAGCCGGGCGGCGCGGCTCTAGCGCCGCCAGCCACTGGTGCTCCAGGCAGCACGGTAAGAGGGCAGGGAATGGGGGGGTTGGATAGAAGGCTGGGGAGTTCGGGTGCTGGTCAGGGGGCGTGGGTGTGGATGGTGGTTGGGGGGGAAATGGGGTTGAATGGGGGCAGGGGTCCCTGGGGGGCAGTCAGGAAGGAGAGGGGATCGGATGGGGCGGCAGGGGGCAGTCAGGGGCAGGGGTTCCAGGGGCAGTCAGGGGACAGGGAGAAGAGGTAGTTGGATGGGGCAGGGGTCCCAGCGGGGCCATCAGGAATGAGAGGAGGGGTTGCATGGGGCAGCGGAGGTCCGAGGGCAGTCAGGGGACGGGGGGGTTGGATGGGGCAGGAGTCCTGGGGGGGGGGCACGACCCCCTCCCCTAACCGGCCCTCCATACAATTTACGAAACCCGATGCGGCCTTCAGGCCAAAAAGTTTGCCTGCCCCTGCCTTAGAGACTAACAAATTTATTTGAGCATAAACTTTCATGGGCTAAGCTAAAACCCACTTCATCGAATGCATGCAGTGGAAAATACAGTAGGAATATATATATATATATATGAAATATAAAAAAATGGGGGTTGCCATACCAACTGTAACAAGAGTAATCAATTAAGGTGGGCTATTATCAGCAGGAGAAAAAAAACACTTGTAGTGATAATCAGGGTGGCCCATTTCAAACAGTTGACAAAAAGGTGTGAGTAACATTAGGGGGAAAATTAGCAGGGGGAAATAGTTTTTACTTTGTGTAATGACCCATCCACTCCCAGTCTTTATTCAAGCCTAATTTAATGGTGTCCAATTTGCAAATTAATTCCAGTTCTGCAGTTTCTCGTTGGAGTCTGTTTTTGAAGTTTTTTTGTTGGAGAATTGCGACTGTAATTGAGTGACCAGGGAGATTGAAGTGTTCTCCGACTGGTTTTTGAATGTTATAATTCTTGATGTCTGATTTGTGGCCATTTATTCTTTTGCGTAGAGACTGTCCGGTTTGGCCCATGTACATGGCAGAGGGGCATTGCTGGCACATGATGGCATATATCACGTTGGTAGATGTGCAGGTGAACGAGCCCCTGATGGTATGGCTGATGTGATTAGGTCCTATGATGGCGTCCCTTGAATAGATATGTGGACAGAGTTGGCACCGGGGTTTGTTGCAAGGTTTGGTTCCTGGGTTAGTGTTTTTGTTGTGTTGTGTGCACAGGAGAGGTTAGTCTCTAAGGTGCCACAAAGCAATATTCAGGTTACTCTCAGTCCCAAAGGATCAGTCACTTACCCCAGTCTGTTCTACCGAAGATCTTTCCACCGAAGACAATGCTTGTAGCCAGTCCTGTAATAAACTATATACAGATTTATTAAATAGGAAAAGGAACTGGAGTTATTTGCAAGGTTAAAGCAGGTAAGCAGAGATACAAATGAACTGCAGTCTTAAGTTTCAAAAGGTAAGAGAAGCTCCTATATGTCCTTTCGGGCTACCCCAGGCTAAGCACTGAGGACCTCTTGCCTATGCCTGGTAAACCTGCCCCCCGATTCCAAGCAGCACAGAGATACAGTTCCTTCTTGTTAGCATTGTGCTCTGAGCTGCAAACTCAGCTGATGGGAGGAATCCCTTTGCATGACTCAGCTTCATGTGGTGTGGAGGGCAAAACAACAAATGTCTTTTGTCCTGTTTATCATCCCACAACAGTCTGTCTGGTGTCGCTGGACCTGTGGGGCTGGACGTAACACTTTCAGCTGCAGATCAGCACTTCGCACCAGTCAGTGTCTCTGTCCCGTTCGGTGATTTACACCAGTGGTTCTCAAAGCCGGTCCGCCGCTTGTTCAGGGAAAGCCCCCGGTGGGCCGGGCCGGTTTGTTTAACTGCTGTTTCCGCAGGTTCGGCCGATCGCGGCTCCCACTGGCCGCGGTTCTCCGCTCCAGGCCAACGCGGGCTGCAGGAAGCAGCGCGGGCCAAGGGATGTGCTGGCCGCCCTTCCCGCAGCCCCCATTGGCCTGGAGCGGCGAACCACGGCCAGTGGGAGCTGCGATCAGCCGAACCTGCGGACACGGCAGGTAAATGATTGTTTCTGTCTGTGTATATATAGATATACACACACAAAAGATATACTGGCATTAGAAAAGGTTCAGAGAAGGACAACTAAAATGATTAGGGGTTTGGAATGGGTCCCATATGAGGAGAGATTAAAGAGGCTAGGACTTTTCAGCCAGGAAAAGAGGAGACTAAGGCGGGATATGATAGAGGTATATAAAATCATGAGTGGTGTGGAGAAAGTGAATAAGGAAAAGTTATTTACTTGTTCCCATAATATAAGAACTAGGGGCCACCAAATGAAATTAATGGGCAGCAGGTTTAAAACAAATAAAAGGAAGTTTTTCTTCACACAGCGCACTGTTAACCTGTGGAACTCCTTGCCTGAGGAGGTGTGAAGGCTAGGACTATAACAGGGTTTAAAAGAGAACTGGATAACTTCATGGCGGTTAAGTCCATTAATGGCTATTAGCCAGGGTGGGTAAGGAATGGTGTCCCTAGACTCTGTTTGTCAGAGGGTGGAGATGGACGGCAGGAGAGAGATCACTTGATCATTGCCTGTTAGGTTCACTTCCTCTGGGGCACCTGGCATTGGCCACTGTTGGTAGACAGGATACTGGGCTGGATGGACCTTTGGTCTGATCCATTCTGGCCATTCTTATGTTCTTCTATCATTAATTTTGCTAGGTGTAAATCAATTAAGTGGTGGGGTATGGTTGGTTAAAGGATTGTTTTACAATATGCTAGGATTGGTTAGAGAACTGTTTAGTAAAATTTTAGTAAAATGATTGGTTAAGGAATAGCTAAGCAGGACTCAAGTTACACTATATAAACTGGGGTCCAAGAAGGAGACCAGCAGAAGAAAAAGAAGAAGAAGAAGAAGAACTTGCCTCTAAGACACAGCCTAAGATCAGAACTGCTAAGAATCCTCTGCACGACCATGATGTGCAACAACCACAGTCCAGATGAGACTGACCGTGTCTGGCCAAAGGGAATGTCCGTCTGCATGATCAGGATTGGTGAGCACAGCATTGTACGCGTAGCATGTGTATTCTGCTTGATAATTGTTAATAAATAGAGGATAAGGATATTACGGTGTAAGGCTCTTTCACTGATAAAAGGTCCTGCAACCCCACAAAGAATACGCCCTGAGCCCTAGGAATTGAGTAAGGGTGGGTACTTAAATTACCAGGGTTACACCTTGAGCCCTAGGAACTGGGTAAAGGTGAGTGCCCCTAAAGTGCAGGAGAAACAGAGAATTTTGGGCAGGTAACATTTCCATTATACAGATAAGGTAAATTGTTTAATAGCCCAACCTATGGCATAACGTTCCCTCTCGATGACAGCATAGTTCTGTTTGGTTGCGCTCAGTTTTTTACTTAAGGAAATGGGGGGCCTCTTGTCCTCCACCCCAGCCTGCATTAGCCCTGTGCCTGGCCCAGTGTTAGAAGCATCGCGGCACACCACAAAGGGTTTGCTGAATTCGGGGCTTATGAAAACTGGCTCTGTAGCCTTTTGTATGTCCTTGAAGCCTTCCTCCCAGGCCTCAGTCCGTATCACCCAGTCTGGCTTCCCCTTTTTTGTAAGGTCCGGTAAAGGGGGCACAATTTCACTGACCCCCTTTACAAACCTCCCGTAATAGCTGACCAGACCAATAAAGGATTGGATCCGCAGCTTGGTTTGTGCGACAGACCAATTTCGAACGGCTTCTTAAAGAGTCAGTGCGAACAGCCCCACCGCCCACCCAGGTACCTCCCCGGCCCCCATCTTGCCTTTGGACACCGTGACAGTGAGGCTGGCTTCTCTACGCCTCTGCAATACAATTCCCACCGGGCTCAGGTGGTCTTGCCAGGGATCACTAAAAATAGCCAAGTCACGTACATAGGCCCTGGCGAAGCCCTGCAGCACCTCCCTGACAAGCCTCTGAAAGGCAGCCCCTGCACTAATTAATCCAAACTCAGCTAGGCCAGATTCCACTACACACGCTGACTTTTCCTGGGCATCAACATCTAAGGGAATTTGCCAATATCCTCGAGTCCAATCCAGAGGGCTAATGAATTTTGCACCCCCAGTCGATCTAGCCAGTCCTCTATCTGTGGTGTGGGGTAAGGGTCAGGTTGGGTGATGGTGTTGAGCAGATATGACCTGCCTGTCTGTTTAGATTTCTGTTCCATAACCCCCCCATTTGCTCTGACCCCATAACCATGGGTCGTTTTGCAAAGTCGAACGTCCAAAGCAGCGTAAAGGCTCTTTTTCGTTGTAACGCGACATGCTTTAACGGTTCTATCAGCCACGGAGAACGCACCTTTCTTTAGAAAATAACTGAAGTACAAATGGAAAAAGGGGATTGCGATCAACGATTTAAATCGAGGCTTTCCACTTGGTGATTTAAATTGCCTTGATTTAAATCAAACCACCCTGCCCCTAATAGCACCATGCGCTGGCACTCACAGTTTGGGGGGGCCACTGTCCCCCCCCCCATTGGGCTCTGCCCCTCCATCCTAAGTGAACCCCTCTGGGTGTCAATCTGAATGGCACCTTAGGGTGCAGGGGGAGCAGCACCAGGCTGGGAGGTCCCTGGCATGAGGCTGGGCCATGCAACAATGTGGGGGGAATAGTGGGGGGCTGCAGTGGGGACTGGAGCCAGGACCTGGGGGAGTTCAGGATACCGCTTAGGTGGGGAGCTAGGAAAAGAGGGGGCAGGAAGCAGAGTCTAGGGCGGATGGTGTGGGGGGAGAGGACACAATGAGGAGGATCTGGAGGGTAGAAGGACTGGGGAAGGGGGCAGATGAGGTGGGAGATAGCTAGGGGGCAGGACTCTGAGTGGCAGATGGGCTGACACACGGGGGAGGGGCAGATGGTTGGCAGGCCCCTGGGCAGCTGGGGTGGGGGTAGGACATGGGGGCACAGAGGGGCAGATAGGGGGCGGAGGATGCCACTTACCTGTTCACTGCCTGTCCTGGGTGGCCCATGTCCGGGGAGAGGCTGTTGGGTGGTAGGCCATGCTCAGCGCTCCCCCAAGTAGCACCCGCTGGGCTGGGCCCTCCAGCATCACGGGCTGAGCCGAGGCCTCGGGCTGTGTTAGGGCGCTCAGCGTGCGGGCGCCCTGCTAACCCACATCACCAGGGGTCTTCATGTGCTTTGCTCTCGGAGGACTAGAGCAACGCGCATTAAGGAACAGCAAGGACAGTTAGTCTGCGCTGCGACCGGCTACTGAGGGGCTACGTCACACCCCAGGAGCGCGGGGCAGGCTGGTGCGGGGGTACATCACACCCCAGCTGGTCCGGGGGTACATCACACCCCATCTAGTGCAGGGCAGGCTAGTGTGGGGGTACATCACACCCCAGCTAGTGCGGGGCAGGCTAGTGTGGGGGTACATCACACCCCAGCTAGTGCGGGGCAGGCTAGTGCGGGGGTACATCATACCCCAGTTAGTGCGGGGCAGGCTAGTGTGGGGGTACATCACAGCGGTGTCAGGGGGCCAGTCTTGTACTACCCTCTCATTCCCACACCTCCCCTCTCAGGTGATTCGGTTTCCTTATGTCCTGGAGGGGAGACTGGGCTAAGAAATCCCACGAACGTCACGCTAGTGCGGTCGGATCTCCGTCCCAGCAGCCGAAGTCCCAGCACTGTCGTCGTCGGCAGCTCAATCGTTGCCGCGGACTTCAGCGGCATTTCGGCGGAGGGACCTCCCTCCGTGGCAGCGATTGTGCTGCCGCTGAAGACAGCGGCGGGACTTCGGCGGCAGCTCCTTCGAATCGGGCCCCGCGGTGCCTAAAGCCGGCCCTGGTAATCAGAACGGTCAGCTGTGCACCTTACTCCTAACCTGGGCCCGAGAGCATGCCGCCGTCTTTTGTTTTACTTTACATAATGTGTTAAAAGTAACTTTAGAAACACTCACTTTCCTCCAGCACGAAGCTGAGCGAACGAGACACTCCGATACGGCGAAAGAGCAGAGGCTTAACGAGGGCTTAAGCGTTGAGGAGACAAGACACCGTTACTGGTAGACTCGGGAGATCACCTGGGGACGCCACAAGCCAGGAGCAGATTTGACCTCTGCATCATTCCACGAAAGACTCGGTCGGATCCCACCGTCTGTACTACGCGTGGGGTGATTCTGAACAGCTGGACGCTCCGCTAGTCACTTGGCCATGAAGCGGCTCTCTGCCGCCGTGAGTTTGCCTCCACGCCATTCCTGTCAGGGTTACTCTCCGAGGGGCCAGTACCTTCAGAGGCCGTGAGCTACTGCTCCAGCGGGCGATTTCGCCCCACAGCGAGAGCAGGGCTAGAACTCAGAGCGTCCTACTCTGAAAGGCCAGGGGCCTACCACGTGGCAGAAAGGAAAAATCTCCTTTTGCTAAAGATAGCATAGGATCTATGACACCTAGTTGAGCAGCGCTGGTTTCATCTGTCGAGGACAGTGACGCACACGTACCCCAGCCCAGAACTGTCTGTAGCATTGACCTGGTTTTCAGCCATGCCAGGCCCTAGACGAACCTTGTCCAATCACACTGGTCGCTAAACTTCTAATGGGCTGTAATACTAGCTGAGGAGGGCTCTGAGTTACGACAGAGAATTCTCTCCCAGGGGTCTGGCTGGTGGGTCTCCCCCACATGCTCAGGGTCTAACTGATCCCCATATCTGGGGACAGGAGGGAATTTTCTCCCTGGTCAGATTGGCAGAGACCCTGGCTGGGTTTTGCCTTCATCTGCGGTGTGGGGCACGGGTCACTTGCAGGTTTAAACTAGAGGAAATGGTGGATTCTCTGTAACTTGGAGTC
Organism: Chrysemys picta bellii; assembly: GCF_011386835.1. Lineage (NCBI taxonomy): Eukaryota > Metazoa > Chordata > Testudines > Emydidae > Chrysemys > Chrysemys picta. The sequence goes on from NC_088791.1 coordinate 346,683,878, forward strand.
TTTAAATCATGATTTGAGGTCGTCAGTAACTCAGCCAGAGGCTAAGGGTCTATTACAGGAGTGGGTGGGTGAGGTTCGAGGTCAGACTAGATGATCATGATGGTCCCTTCTGGCCTTAAAGGTTATGAGTCTAGGAGACACAGACTCTGTCAGCATTTCCATTACCAAGTAACATGAGAGACTCCAAACACTATTCCTTAAACTGCCTTGGCGACATCAGGGAAGCCATGGGGTGGACTTTTCGAAACCTCTGGGCAGCTAGCCCCTAACACCACTATCACTCAGGTCTACTGACTGAGAGGGAAGAGCCCCACCTATTGTATCACCAACACCACTTCCGGCTGTTCCTTGGAAGCCTCCCCCCAGAACTGAAACAGGCCAGCTCCTGTTTAGCTGAGACCTGATACAATAAAACAGCAAGCCATGTGCCTTGCGATCGGCACACCCAGCAAAGGCCGCCTGGTCCCGACGTAGAATAAAAAGCAGATGCTGGAGATCGGCGTATGAAATTTATTAGGAAAAAAAATTCCCCATTTTTTCCCCTTCACAACTATTTAAGGGAGAAAAAAATGAAACCCCAGAACAACCAATGTAAGAAGAAGACAGAAAAGCTGGAAAATATTTCACACCCGCACACACACACACTAGGTAAGAGAACCCCTACAAACCGGCCGGGCTTTACACTATCTACAGGTGGCTATGTACAAGGGCAAGAGAGAAAATGAATCACACACACATACACAGCAACATTAACACCAGCCAGGGCGCAAAACACGGGCCACAACTTTGAAACAGCCACTTCACATTTTGGTTTGGATTGTTGTCTCCGCTTTTATACAGCGCCAGGGGAATCCGGTGGCATCTAGGCAGCGGGCTGAGGATGTTGGCGTCTGTGACGCCCCCACACCCTTCGCTCTTTTGTGCTTGCAAATGAGCAGAAGGATGGGGGCACCTTGCGTGGGTTTGCTGACAGCTCTTGCTTCATTTGCAGGAAAGAGTTCAACTAGAAAAGGGCCGGGCTGGGGGGAAAACACGCTTATGTACGCATGTAGGCTAGCAGTGGTGGCGTTCTCTAAGGGTGAAATCAGACTAGCACATGTTCTATGTACCCTCTGAGTCCCAGTGCCTAGATATGCACAGGCCTTACACAGGGGTGAATTTCACCCTCTGTTTTTTCTTACACATCTCCAGTGGAGAAACAAGGGATAGATTTCACCCATTGATTCCCCCCCGCCCGCTTTTCCAGCGTGCCACCAATGGACAAGTCAGACCCTTAGAAACCATCAATAAAGCCACGTTGCCGCGAGTTTACATACACCATCAACTTTGTTCTTCACGCAGCGGAAGATGGAGCGTCGATAAATAATATCCCATTCCCGAACAATGGCTATAATACAATGGGGTGGATAGAAATTAATCACAAGCACTGCCAGATACAATCGAATGGAGCGTAACAATCAGAGCAAGCTTTGTTTTCAGGGTTGGGGTTTTTTTTTTTTGCCTTTAGGGGTTTTTTAATTTATTTTTTTCCAATTTCTCTGCTATCTTCCCCTCTGCAAATACTTACAGTTGTTCTAAGAGGGATTGTGGTAGAAAGAACTAGACGTACTCCTATACAAAGCTATCAGCCAACATTCACGTTTAGTAACGACACAAGGTCCTACAGAGTATTTTATACAAAGCATCTTTCTAAAGGCAACTCTGAATAGGTAAGGCAAATGAATACATGTTTTCGGTTAGCATCCTTGTCTTCAGAGTCTCCCGCTGTTCCCCACATACATCAGCACACACGACAGATATTCAAAGAAACATACAATTAAAAAAAGACCCCGAGGAAAACCTGTATGTAGCCCAAATCCACAAGGAATTCATACCCACAGCACGGGCCAATGTCTGGTCGCTGGTTGCTGTGCAGAGCGGGTAGGGATGACACCCGTGTGTACTGCATGTCACTGAAGACCAGATGTTCCTACATTTACACACTCCAGTGCTCAGCCACGCACAGGATCCGGACAACCCTGCCCTTCCTCCCCAGTTAAACAGTCCAGCTGCTGATCACACTGATGCACTTTGGTAGCCCTTTCCGTTTGAGGCTCTCAAAGCCTGAATAATGGTTCCAGCCTCAGAGCAGCTCCTGTGAGATAAGGGAGTCACGGATGGGGAAACCGAGGCACGGGGCGAGATTAAGTGATTTGCCTGAGGCCGCGCGGTGAGTCAGTGGCGAAGCCAGGAATAGCATCCTCCTTTAGGATGCAATCTGCTGCTCTAAACACCAGCTCCTTTTTTCTCCCCATGCTGAGCGCTGCTCTGGGATGGAAACCTGATCTCCAGGACCGTAAGCCCCAGCCGCTGTGTTTACCGGCAGGGCTGTTTCCAGGCCCGATGTGCTTCTGCTTGGGCTTGCCCCCATTTTACAGCACTGCAAATTCCAACAGTCTTAGATTAAACACACACGGCAGCGCCTACCGCTCCTCGGCCATAGGTTTTAAAGCCAGATGGGACCACTGTGACCTCCCACGTAACGCAGGCACTCAACACTCTTGAGCCGCTCAGCAGTGAGCATGCCTCTTTTCTGGGCAGGGGCATCGTCCCTTGCCACAAAACATTTACGTAACTCCACCCCCCAGCCGGCCCCCCACAGCAAAGACTCCGGCAGCCCCGTCGGTGTCGGATGGCTTTGGTTGAGGTTTGCCAGGCTCGCGATTTCAGCAAAGCGAAGGGACCCGCTTTGTAATACACCCCTCTGGCCTGCTTGTACCTCCGAAAAAGGGTTTTGCTGGGACTTCGTGCAGTGGGCTTGAGCCAGTGTAACCCACACACCTCCTGGGTGTGGTGTTCTGGCCCCTCTAGTGGCACCGAGACCCCTTGGCGATTAATGCGTCTGCTCTACAACCTTCACCAAGAGCCAGGTTGCTTCTAGCTCGTGCGGGAGAGTCTCATGCACTAAACTCCAGAGGCCCCAGGTTCGATCCTGTTGGTATTACACCAGCACTCTGCACCGGGTGAATTTCAACCCCTAGGAACAGCCACCGTTGATTCATTTGGATCAATGCCGTTTGCAATGCTGGGGACCCCTGGGCCACACTAGCCTCCCTCCATGTTTTGCAGTATCATTATTGGGGGAAGAGCCTGGGTTCTCTGGACTTGCTACAAGAAAAGACACGAGCAGCTGATGCCACCTGGCCACATTCTCTTTGGAGACTCTTCTCCCTCTCGATGGTGCTCTCCTGTAGCTCTCTTTGTCTGGAGGGACTGCGTGGAGAAGGGCAGCAGTTAGCACACAGGGGCCTAGGCTGGAAAGGGCAGAGCTGAGGGAGACCTTGGATCGGGGTTCTGGTCTGTTTCAACTCAATGGGGCCAACCCATAAGCCCAGATCTGGCTCTAAACTTCCCTAAAGTTTGGAGCTCTTCAGCGTAGGGTGTTTATCTTAGGGCCATCTCTCATACAGGGATTAGAGACAGTCCCATCCGTCCATCAAATCCACCTCACCTCAACCACCGTCCTTCTGCTCCTGCTTCTTGGTTCCCATCTAAGGGCTGGTCCACACTAACCCCCCAGTTCGAACTAAGATACGCAACTTCAGTTACGTGAATAACGTAGCTGAAGTCGAAGTACCTTAGTTCGAACTACAAGGTACTTACCGCGGGTCCACACGCGGCAGGCAGGCTCCCCCGTCGACTCCGCATACTCCTCTCGCAGAGCAGGAGTACCGGTGTCGATGGCGAGCACTTCCGGGATCGATTTATCGCGTCTAGACAACACGCGATAAATCGATGCCAGAAGATTGATTGCTTACCACCGAACCCGGAGGTAAGTATAGACGTACCCTGAGTTCCTCACCCTCTGCTGATGGCCCTCGAGCACCGCTAGTGGTGGCAATTATGTCATCACCGCACGGAGCCGTTTATGCCTTCAGCTGGGAGACCAAGAGGCACCTGGCCTCAGAGATCCAAGACCCTGTTCCCATGCAGACGCCCCTTGTGAGAAAGACTCAAGCTGAGCGTGCAGAAGACAAGTGAGAAAGCAGCAGACTGGCCTCTCCGCAGAGCGTATCCCGGGGGGAACAGCCGGGGCGAAATCCTGGCCCTACTGAAGTCAAGGGCACAATCCCACCGATTTCAGTGGGGCCAGGACTCCAGCCCAGGCCGTTAGGTCTTTTCCTAAGAAGGAGGAACAGCCCCGGGGCTCTCTACACTAGTGACTGCTGCGATTGGCAGGGGAAGATGACGTGGGAAAGGATTTAAAGGCCCACACGGACTCCACAAGCAGGCCTGTCCTCTGATCAGTAGCAAACGAAACCTGCAAGTGCTTCAGCACCAAATGTCCTCTTGAGTGAGAACATGGGACCAGTGGAACCAGGCCGTGCAGGAGACAGGGCTCTGTCCCATCTGTTTCCCTGAAGGCTGGGACAGCCTCCCCCCGGTGACAATCATTTGCTCAGCAGTGAGGCCGTCTGCCAGATGACGATTTGTCCCTCAGAGTCCACGGGCAGCTGGGACGCGCTGGCCACACCACCGCAGTACTGGCCTAGGGGAGAATGTCTGTATTTCCTGCTTTCCTGACGATGAGCTGAATGCTTTGCTGCAGCTCTGCCGCTCATGGGCCCTAGACCTTATGGAGCTCGAGGATTCAATCTGAATTCAAGGCATATAACGGGGAAAGTGCCAGGTTAGGGTCTGTGATTGCGATACCTGGGAGCTGTACGCTCGCTAGCTGACGCGTTTCTCTCTCTGCTGCATTCCCACCATCCCCCAAGTCACTTAGACCTAAACCACTAGCCCAGCGGGTGCAGCCGAAAAGAGACTGGCGAGCGTGTTAATAAAAAGGCCTGAAGGAGGCTTAAAACCCCACCAGCGTCCGTAGAAAACGCTGCCCCCAGCACATTTCAGATGGCATGTGTGACACATGCCCTCTGGGTTCTATGTCCAATCTAGGCCTCTAAATATTCTCCGCGCTGGCCCGGCTAGACAAGGTGCAGGTGGCCCGTGCATCTGGTGAAGAGTGCAGTGTGCTAGCTGGCTCATCGCTCTCTGGCTCTGCACCATTGCTCAGGGAACACAACTGCTCAGGGAGACATCGCTGGGCAGAGCCCTTCTGGAACCGGCCGCACCCTGTCGAGGGCAGCCGGGGTGCGTCTGCGTGGGCGGCTGCTGGCTCGGCTGGGTATTTGCAGGGCACACTTGGGTACCGGGACCGTCTCTGCTAAAGCATCCGAAGGGCTCATCTCAAAAGGGCAGGTTTCAATTACAAAGGCAGCGATGGGCCAAGATGTGGGCGAGGGGGAAAACGCTCTGGGTTGACGTCAATGGACGTGCGTCTGCTTACACCGGGTGTGGCTCTGGCCCCGTCTGAGTTCACAAGCTGGCAGTGCTCATGCACTGGTGTTCCTGCTCAGCACATGCATGGATCAGGGCCTGCCGACTCCAGTCTCTCTCCTCCCCTGCAGTGTCCTCTCAGGACAGGTCTCCCCGTGGGATGGCTTTGGGCTCCTCTCTGGATCTAACCACCCTTCCCCTGCCCTCCCGCAGCACTCAGGGGCAGGCCTCCTGGGCGTGACAGCAGGCGGCTGGCTCTGGATCCGAGAGCAGGGAGGCTGTCGTTGGGAGGAGAGCCGCCGTGAACCTGTGCTTGGGAGTACGGGACCCGTCACGCCCGACTGCCTGGAGGTCAGAAAAACGCATTGTGCTCTCAGCCAGACATCCCCGGAGCAAAGACCCGCTTCCGCCGGCCCTACTGCTCTGCGCCCGCGGGTACGTTCACGAGGACGAGCCACACGTGGTTTCTCCCCGGCCATTCGTCTCTGCCACCTCGGGAACATTTCCGCTCTCCTCTGCAACTGGCCCCCTCTCCTCTCCGTCCCCGCCCGCCGGCACAGCTCTCCCCTATCCCAGCCTCACGGGCCAGGGAACTCCCCCGTTCAATAGCCAGGGTTTGCAGACCTCTCCCCCCACCCCGAAGCAGCCAGCGGCGAAAGTCCTCCATGTCGATAGGCTGTGAAGTTCGGCTCTCAGGAGGGCGTGAGGCACGAGATCCTGGTCTGGGACGCAAGGGCAGCTGTGCTCTCCCCGGCCCTGGCGAACCCCCTTCCGTTCCTAGCCTAGACACCAAGCCCTGCAGCACCGAACAGCGCCGGTACCCGTACAGAAGGGGAGCGGGGAAGCAGGGTTCATTTCAGTGTACAGCAAAAGGAGTCCAAGGAATAATGCCCCCCACCCCGGCATCCACAAAAGCAGGTGGGTGAGTGTCCCGAACAGGTGTGAATCAGAGCCACTGTCCCACCCGCGGAGCTAGGCACGGCCTGGGGGGGGGGGGGGACCGGGGCTGTAGAGAACGCACTGGACAAATAAGGATTTCTCCAAACCGGCTCCCTCTTTCCTTTGGCTCCAGGAGAAAAGGGACAAAGAGTCGCTGGGTTTGTCGCTCCGTCACTCCCCTCCCCGCCCCCCTGTCGCAGTGAGGAGAACCTCATTGCGCCACCGTCTCCATGTGCCCCTCCGTGTCCAGGCAGCCGTTCATCTTGGCGCTCTCCCTGTCCATCCCCTGCAGGTCGTACTCCTCGTCCAGGAAGTCCAGCGAGTTGTTGCTGGGGAGGCCCCGGATGGTGAATTTGTGAGACACTTTGGTCCACTGCTCCCGGTTGCTGGCCACCCTCTCGTACAGCTCGGCGGCTCTCGGGAACAGGTCCTGGAGCAGCCTGGGGGACAAGGAGAACGCCTGTCAGCAGGAGGGGTGGAGAGCCATCGCCCAGGGGCCGCGAGCGGGAATCGGGGGCCTGCCACGCTCCACGCACCCTGCCAAGGGCTGGCCGGAGCGGAGAAAACAAATGGGCAATGAACTCGAAACAGCCACCTGGGTGTTACAGTCCATAACAGACACAGGAGGCAAACGCCGGCAGGGTTAGGGCCCTGGCCAGGGCAGATACCTGGGCAGGGAGAGCCAGCCAGCCTTCCTACTCCGGCTTCACCCAGATCTGGTCACTAATAGCACCAGCCAGCCCTTTTTATCTAGCCTGCTGAGTCCTGATTGGCCTCTGCCTGCTCCTGGCCCTTTTAGGCACCAGGAGACCAACTCTCGCTGGTTCTGCCTGCAGCTGACCATGGGAGGCCCTTCTAGGCAACCGCTGGAGGCCTGAACTCGCTGCTCTTCTCTTCCAGCTGGAGATTATCTTAGGGCGGGGCGCACTGATGAGGTCCCAGTTCCGGGGGGGACACACACCACCCGCCAGACAGTGCCCAGCGAGGCTTGCGCCAGGCTCCGTCTGCCCTGGAGCTGAGCAGCCCCTGCCAATGGAGGGTACCAGGGATCGCAGCGTGTCCTCCCTTAGGGTTAAACAGGAGCTGATGGCCCGGGCGTGCGTGTGATTAAAGAGAATCCAATGCCCAGGGCTGTGTGTGGGGCGGGAGGGGGGGAGGTGTTGGTTAAACAGGATCTGATGCACAGGGTGGTGTGTGTGTAGGGGTGTGTGTGTGTGTGTGTGTGGTTAAAGAGGATCTGGTGCCCAGGCACGGTGTGAGAGTGTGTGTGAGAGAGTGTGTGTATGGAGGGGGGGGTGTTAAAGTGGATCTGGTGCCCAGGGCTCTGTGTGTGTGTGTGTGTGTGTGTGTCAGGGCTGTGTGCGTGAAAGAAGGCTCTGTGTGTGTGTGTGAAAGAAGGCTCTGTGTGTGTGTGTGGTGTGTGTGCGTGCGGCGTTGCTGAGCTCCATGCAGCGGCTGCCTGTGTGGGCGCTGTTCCTGCGCTGAGCCCTGCCCCCCACCCCAGGCAGCCGCCCCTGGGACTCACTTGTAGATGGGCATGTGTGTGTGGGTGTATGTGTGGGTGTGGGTGCATACGGCGGGGAACTCACTTGTAGATGGGTGTGTTTGTGTGTGTGTGGGTGCATATGGCGGGGAACTCACTTGTAAATGGGCATGTGTGTGTGGGTGCATATGGCGGGGAACTCACTTGTAGATGGGCATGTGTGTATGTGTATGTTTGTGTGTGTGTCTGTGTGGGTGCATATGGCGGGGAACTCACTTGTAGATGGGCATGTGTGTGTGTATATGTGTGTGTGTATGTGTGTGTGGGTGGGTGGGTGGGTGCATACGGCGGGGAACTCACTTGTAGATGGGCATGTGTGTATGTGTATGTTTGTGTGTGTGTCTGTGTGGGTGCATATGGCGGGGAACTCACTTGTAGATGGGCATGTGTGTGTGTGTGTATATGTGTGTGTGTATGTTTGTGTGTGTGTCTGTGTGGGTGCATATGGCGGGGAACTCACTTGTAGATGGGCATGTGTGTGTGTGTGTGTGTATATGTGTGTGTGTATGTGTGTGTGTGTCTGTGTGGGTGCATACGGCGGGGAACTCACTTGTAGATGGGCATGGCGATGTGCTCCATGAAGCTGATCTGCAGCTCGGGGATGTAGGCCTTCTCCCGGTCCATCATCTCCATGGGGCGGTTGCCCATGGCTTTCTCCTGCAGAGAACAGGCAAAGGGGCGGTGATCCCCGCAGTCCCTGGCTTCAAGCCTCCCGGCCCGGCTCCCTCCTGCCTCCTAGCCAGCAATCCCCGGCCCGCATCACCCTGAGCCAGCCTGGGGCTGGTTTAGTCTCCTCTGGGAGCACACAGCCCCATGGATGGAGGGTGCAGAGGGCCAGCCGAAGGTCTGGCTCTGCCTCCACCTGGCCCGTGTCTGGTGCCTCCTGGGGGCGTCAGAGTGAGAGGCTGGCAGGTGATTCACGGTGGAGAGCAGCGCTGGGCTTTTTAAAGTGGCCTGAAGAGCCACAGCGGAGCTGAACCCAATCTGGGGGGGTGAGGGGGAGAATCTTTGGCCACGCCACCGTCCGCCTGAAACACGGGCATCAGACACCCTGGCGTGAGAGCCAACCTCCGCGCCCTCTCGCTGGAAATGCAGCCCCTGGCCCGCAGCACAGGGTGGCCTGGGAACAAGCCCGACACAGGGGGATTTAGTCACGTACCAGATCTCCCTGGGAGAAGAACTCCTTGTAGATCAGCTCCTGTGAAGGAAAGGCCACGGATCAGAATCGCTCCATGCTAGCTCCCGTATCCCCGGCTCTGCTTAGAGAGAGACTCGTCTGCCCACACAGTGCTGGGCACCTCCTGTGAGACGCGGGGCTCTCAATCTCACTGGCATTGCTGGCGTTTTAACAGATACGGCTCTAACGATTCGAAGGGACGTGAGGAGGGTCTGCAGGGCTCGGAAGGGACGAGGCTCTGCTGTGTAGCTCGCCTCACCGGGCCAGCGCACTCAGAGCAAGGGGCTGAGCAAGCTAAAGGAGACCTTTCCTTACGCAAGGCAGGTTTGACCTGTGGAACTCACTGCTGCAGGAAGCTTCCTGCATCCGTCAAAGGCCTGCTAATGCTCTGCCCACTGATAAGGCAGGACAGCGATCTGGCTGAGCACTCCCATGCTCAGAGCAGAGGATGAGTGCCTGCTGGGAGTGGGAAGGAGCGCTCTCCATGGGGAGCACTGCGCAGCTGGCTAGGGTAACGGTGGGACTTGCTTTGCCCATCTCTCTGGCGCTAAGTGCTGGCCACCGAGGGGGAGATGTACTGGAGCAGATGGACCTAATGTGTGATATTAGCACAGAGATTCGGCTGCACCCCAGTTGTAGGTGGCAGCTCGTACCAATGAGCACAGCAGCCTCCCCCCTTTACTCCTCCAGGGGGCGCTGGACCCCTGGGTACCACATTCGAGTGTGACTGGGGGCACTGCCCCAGTGGAAGGGGCTTGAGCCCCCCCTAGGCGGAGGGGGAGGGGCCAGGCTGGCCCCGCTGGTACTCACCGCGATCTTCCGGGTGGTTTTCCAGCCCTTGGTCTGGTCCGAGAGGTCGCAGGAGGTCATGAGCAGGCAGAGCAGCAGGCTGTGGTGTTGCCTGTTCTCCGGGTCGTAGCCCACTAGGCAGGGGGAGAAGAGGGCCGAGCGCTGAGTCGCCGGACGCCAGCGGGTTAGATCTTGCGCCGCGCTCCCGTGGTCCCAGCCCCGGGGCCGGCGACCCCTTTCCAGCGCCAGCCGGCTGGAGCCCGGCGCGCGCAGAGATGGAAAAGCTCTGCCAAACCGCTCACGCCCAGATCCTCCAAGGGGGCTAGGTGCCTAACTCTTCTCGGCGTCAGGGGGAGTTAGGAGCCTTTGAGGCTGATGGGTTGGATTTCCCTGGATTACTCTGGATTCCCCTGGGTTGGGCCCACTGCCGGGCCGGAGGACTCCAGGAGCCGCTCCCAGGTGCCTGCCCGACAGGGACAAGGTGCAGCTGGAGTCAGCATCCCCCGGCATTCGGGGGCCTTTGCACCCCGCCCGGGGGCTCAGTCAGGCCAGCGGTGCCCTGGCACAGTGGAGCTGAGGAGTGGTACTGCCCCCCAGTGGTCGCACAGGAGCATTACAACCTGCCGATTTCAACTTCCACCCTCAAAGCGAAGCGGAGGACCACTGGGATCCGCTGCTGGTTCTAAGCCCAGAGCCCGAGACGTTTTCCTGTTCTAGCTGTAAATCACACGGGAGCCCTCAGATGGCTGCTGGCCGCCCTCCCAGGGACGGACTCCAGACTCCCGGTGCCGGGATCCAGGAGCGTTTGCTAGTGGCCGGTTTCATGGAGCAAATGCCCTCCACTCTCGCCAGTGCTGCCAGCGCCCCGCGGGCCTTTACCTTCCGCCATCTTCTGCAGGTCCTTGAAGATCCGCAAATGGTGAGCGAGATCCGTGGCCAGAATAATGTCCCTCATCAGATCCAGCATCCTTTGGTAATCCTGCAAGGCCAATCACACTGCCCCTGAGTGCCACGTGGCTCGGTGACCTCGCACCACGTGGCCTGATCGGCACAGAAAGGTCAGGGGAGTCAGCCAAGGTCACCAGGACGGGGAATGGGACCAAGGAGACTCAAGTCCCCATGACCTGTTCTAACCACTAGACCACACTTCCTTCCACCTCGCAGCCCTGTGGCTTTTATCCAGTGGAGTCCACGGCTGGGTCAGGGGCTTTGTTTAATCAGTGAGCGTTTCCCCTGGAAGCAGAAACCCTTTTCGGATGGAAGACTCCGCGGATCCAGGAGGAGGGAGGCATGGCTTGTCCGAACCTGGCACAACGTGTGTCACTGCGTCTGGACAGGCGATTTGCCGAAGGAACCAAGGAGCGAAGCCCAGGCCGGCCCACACCTCTGGGAGAAGGACTCTGTCTGGGATGTGAGGTGCAGTGCGTGGCTGGCCCTTCTCACCCGGACAGCAGGGCTCTACTCCTGAGGGGGCCCCTCAGGAGGTCTCAGCATGTGCCTAAAAGCCAATAGCACCACGTAATCGGGTACAGTCCGGCCCGGCTGGAGTGCCAGGGTGTGACGTTATTGACATAAACTGGGACCGTATAGATCATTGTTGCAACCAAGGTCCTGTAGTGGCACCCAAATCTTGTATAAAGGGGGTTAAATGGGGTGTCTAGGACAAGGTTATGGTTTACTGGTTATGATTATGCTGTCTATATGTGTGTACCAGTTTTGTAGTTGAAGTTATGAATATTGGCTTTATACTGTCTGTATGGCAAACTTATGCTATGCTTCTGGGTGACATCCCAGACAAGCTGAGATTAGCTCTGCCTAGCCTGCTTGATGGCCCATTAAGGACCATCAGCTATACAATGGACCCATTGAGAGAAGGCAGATACGCCTTGTAACTCAGCAAAGTATTCAGGGACTTGCCCATGTGACTCCAGACTCCATTTTGCTGTAATTTTCCACAGTAAGAACAAAGAGGTGTTCTTACACCTGGAAAAGACTATATAAGGCTGATGCCTCATCTCCATCTTGTCTTCAATCCTGCTTCATACCTCTGGAGGAACTTTGCTACAAGATGAAGCTTTGAACAGAGGACTGAGGACCCATCCCAGCTGGGGATGTATTCCAGAGACTTGATTTGAACCTGCAGTTTATTCCATCACTGCTGCAAGCCTGAACCAAGAACTTTGCCATTACAGTATGTAATTGATTCCATTTAACCAATTCTAACTCTCATCTCTATCTTTTTCCTTTTATAAATAAACCTTTAGATTTTAGATCTAAAGGATTGGCAACAGCGTGATTTGTGGGTAAGATCTGATTTGTATATTGACCTGGGTCTGGGGCTTGGTCCTTTGGGATCAGGAGAACCTTTTTCTGTTACTTGGGTACTGGTTTTCATAACCATTTGTCCCCGTACGAGTGGCACTGGTGGTTATACTGGGAAACTGGAGTGTCTAAGGAGATTGCTTGAGAGACTTGCGGTTAGCCAGTGGGGTGAGACCGAAGTTCCCTTAGTCTGGCTGGTTTGGTTTGCCTTAGAGGTGGAAAACACCCCAGCCTTGGGCTGCAACTGCCCTGTTTGAGCAATTTGTCCTGAGTTGGCACTCTCAGTTGGGTTCCGCCAGAACCGCATTGTCACACAGGGGATCCGGTGGGTCAGGAGTGAGGGGCCTTGGACACAGCACAGATGGGACTAGCCAGGCTTGCTGTGGGGCAGGAGCAAGGTGTGTCACAGAACAGGCTGTGGGGGGGTCTAAGGCTGGACTAGCAGGGGGCTGCATGTCAGGAGAGAGGGGCACCGGCAGCGAGCTCCGCCCCACTCACCTTGCGGGAGAAGTGGTCGAAGATGTTGCAGCCGTGGGTGTTCAGGATGGCGATGGCCTGTGCGAAGTGGTGTCTCTGAGGGGGGGAAACCGAGGCACGGCAGGGAGGGCTGTATTAGTGAGAGGGCTCCACCAGGGGGCAGCACCTCCCCATTGGCACATGCACCCCCCGCCCCGCTCGTAGGGACGAGTGGGGCAGGACTCCCCGCGCCTTACGGCTGGGCTGTGGGGAACGTACGGAGGGGGCAGGCAGGGGCTTTCCCTGTTATTCCACCCCCCAGGCCTTGGGCTTTCCCTAAGCTGCCCTCTCTCCTTGTCCCCGGGTGAGGGAGGAGGTGATGGGGGACTCCATGCCCATCTATCCATGGCCCCCACACCTGGGGCAGCCACCCTGCCCCACTGCCAGCATGGAGCTGCAGAGACCCCCCCCCCGAGGCTGAGAACTGCCGCAGTTGTTTCACTGGTGAGCTAGGCAAGCCGCCGCCGGAGTGCGGCAGGGCGCGGGAACAAGGCGAGGCGCGGGGCAGAAGGCGTCTTACCTCCATGACGGAGCCCTCAGAGCTGTAGAGCGCCGCCAGGACGGATTTCTGGAAGACAGAGGGGCACCGAGTGCGGTCGCCAGCCAGGGGCGAGCGAAGGCGTCCGTCTCACTGGAGCTTTAGGGTTAGTGGGGGCTGCAGCTGGGCAGGTGCCCCCCTGCCACGGCTCTGACAGCCTCCCAGCCCGGCCCCAGGAGGGACCCAACCCTGGGGCTGGTGGGGTTTGGGACCAGGAGCCCCTACAGGTGCAGGGGGCCGAGATCGGCTGCCTGTGTCACATGGGGTCACAAGGGGGGCGGGCACACTCCGTTGCTATGGCCCACGGGCTGTATATTCCCCGCCCCTCTGCTCACCGGGGACTCAGTAGCAGATCCCCTTCCCAGAGAACATTGTATGGGGTGGGACTGAGAGCCGGCGCCAGCCAGAGGCGCTGGCCCTTGAGTCTCGGGGGCTGGAAGGGTTTCCACCCTCCGAATGGGAGGCCGGTTCCCCTGCGATGTAGGAGTGATCTCCTCGAACCCGCACCAAGTGACTGGAGCGTTTCTAGCCCCCCTGCCTCGCGGTGGGGCTGGGAGCCGGAATCACAGGGGAGGGAGAATCATGAAAACGCCCCTGAAGCTCATTCCCGGGCTGGGGGAGAGTCGGGTTTTGGACCAAGGTCTGGGGCAGTTGGCAGAAGCCAGTGACGGACGAAGCCACACGATCCCCCCGAGGGCTGGGCAGGTCCTAGATACTTGGCTCATGGCAGCTGCAGTGTTCCCCGCACCATGTCTCCCCCTGCCCTGGAGGGGCTGTGGGGATATGATGTCACCTCTTGTCACTTTACGTTTTCCTTTGCTTAGCAACATCGGCCGAATGTTCAGATAAAGGTCCCCGGGGCTTTGGTACCCCACAACGAGGTGTCCTGGGAGCCCGACCCCCCAACAGCTTCATCTCCAGCCCCACTGGGGACCCAAAGCCCTGGTGCCCAATGGATCTCCTGTAATCCCCCGGCCTCACCGGCAGATCTCCTGTAATCCCCTGGTCTCACTGGCAGATCTCCTGTAATATCCCAGGATTACTAACAGATCTCCTGTAACCCCTGGCCTTACCGAAGCCACCTGGAAAGAGTTATTGGTGCCTCTGTGGTCCAGGTCGTGACACATGCAGGAGACGAACAAGGCGAAGATCTCAATGTCTCTGTGGAGAAAAGGACTCGCTGAATCGCGGTGACGAGGGATAGGAGGGGCTCTCGGGGCAACACCTCCTTCTCTCGGGGGCCAGCTCAGCCCATTCTCTGCAGTGACCTCTCCCGGCTGACGGGACTTCGGCGCTGGGACCGTCCAAACTAGCCTCACTTCTGCAGCCCCAGGCAGGCAGCCACATTCTGGCGCCACTGAAAGTGTGGGGGGGTCCCCATTGAGCTCAATGGACCTACTCATGCCAGGTGCAGGGATCATTCCGTGCACCCACTTCTGGGCTGGAACACTGCAGTTGCACGCAGGGACATGACGGTTTGGGACAGGAAATGAAGAGGAGCAGTGCATTGTGGGAATTCAGTGTGGCACGGCCCAGGGCCAACCCCCTGACTTGTGCAACATGCCGTGGGCAAGCGGTGAGAACCCGTGTCCGCTGGTGCACCCTGGAGAGCGGCGCAGCGCCCCCTAGCACCACGTCAGGGAACTGGGCTGATGGGAGACTCGAGGGGAGAGCACCACCTACTGAATCAGCGGGGGAGAGGGAGTGGTACAGATCGCCCGCCCCGCGGAGCTGGGAGAGCCACAGGCCACGGGGCCAGGGGTGCAGAGCCGGGGCGGGGGGAAGCTGGGTCTCTGCAGGAGCTGTAACCATCCACCTACTCCAGGTATTTGACCAGCTCCAGGTTCTTGTAGAGCAGGTAGCAGAAGTGGGAGACGGAGAAGGCGTGCATCCAGTTGTGATAGGGCGGGTCCCGGTAGCCCTTCCTCACCATCAGACAGAACCTGGCCAGAGCAGGGAGAAGGGGATGAGAACGCAGCCGCCCCCGGGGAGCCGGCGCTCGGCTCTGCACTGCCCCCGTGCTCCAGGCAGAGAACCCCTGGCAGGCTGCAGGGCAGGGCACTTCCACCCTTGAACTGCCAGGTCATGTCATAGACTCATAGGACTGGAAGGGACCTCGAGAGGTCGTCTAGTCCAGTCCCCTGCACTCAGGGCAGGACTAAGTATTGTCTAGACCATCCCTGACAGGTGTTTGTCCAACCTGCTCTTCAAAACCTCCAGAGATGGAGATTCCACCACCTCCCTGGGCAATTTATTGCAGGGTTTAACCACCCTGACAGTTAGGAAGTTTTTCCTAATGTCCAACCTAGACCTCCCTTGCTGCAGTTTAAACCCATTGCTTCTTGTGCTATCCTCAGCGGCTAAAGAGAATAGTTTTTCCTCCCTCCTCCTTGTAACTTGAAAACTGTCGTCAGGTCCCTCCCCCCAGTCTTCTCTTCAACAGTCTAGACAAACCCCTGGTACCGCAGTGCCGGGCAAGAGCACCCCCTGCTGGCCACAACCTCCCTCCCAGAGCAGCCAAGCCCCCGCGCCGAGCAGCGAGCGAGCTCACCTGGCTAGCGTCTGGCGATCCATTTTGTAGTTGTTAATGAAGTTCATGTCCTGCAGCATGCTCAGGATGGCCTGCGGAGGGAAAGGGAGCAGAGAGCTGGCTGAGAGGCTGCGCCCGGGCACCGGGCTGGCGCTGAGGAGGCCAGGCTGGGCATGCAGATAACCCCCTGCACCCCTCTCGGCATTCATAGAATCAGGGTTGGAAGGGACCTCAGGAGGTTCTAGTCCGACCCCCTGCTCAAAGCAGGACCAACCCCCACTTTTTTTTTTTTTTTTGCCCCAGCTCCCTAAATGGCCCCCTCAAGGATTGAACTCACAACCCTGGGTTTAACAGGGCCAATGCTCAAACCACTGAGCTATCCTTCCCCCCCTTGGGGGGCAGGAGCCACATACGGCACAAACTCTCCCCCAAGCTGGCGCTGACGCAGCGGTGGCTGTCAGGCTCCCGTCCCCGGGTGGGCACGGGGGGCAGGCAGCGATGCCAGGAAATCGTATCGACGCCTTGGACCCGAGGTGGGATTGGAGCGCGGGGCACTCGTGTTAAACCAAGGCGAATGCAGCTCCTTGGCGGGCAGATGTCCCAAGCCAGGGCCAGATCCTAGCCCAGGCTGTCTCCGGTACCTACCTAGAGCCCATCACCGTAGCATTGGACACCTCCTGGATTTCTCCTAGCGCCCCTCGGAGGCAGGACAGGGCTACAGACACTGGAGGTACAGAGTGATCCGCCCATGCAGCCACGGCAGACCCACACCTCGGGCGCCCTAGGCTAGCGCCTAACCCCGGCTCATCCCCCCCTCGGGGAGCTTGGCTGCCAGATGCCATGGGCAGGACCCTAGACGCCAGCCCCGGGGGCACTCACCATGGGCGTGTCGTCCTCGGGCAGCGAGCGCGGCGTGTAGGTGAAATCGGCGAAGCGATAGTCGATGCTTTCCACGGGGCAGATCCCGTCGCTGAGTAGCTTTTTGTATTCCTCGTCCGAGACCTGCAAGGGGAGCCCCAGGATGGGCTGTTAGCGCCGGGGGCCGAAGCCTAGGCCTGGCGGAGGAGCTGCAGATGCAGGCCGCATTCAGCCGGGCACGGGCGCCCAGTGCTGCCCTGACAGCCCTGTGCTGGGCTCCTCTGTTCACCAGGTACAGCCTGGGCAGCAGCGGGGCTGGCGCAATGATCTGACCCGGAGGCAAGAGAGGTTCCTGCGCCACAGCCCATGCTGCCCCCTGGCCTCTCTGTGGAGCCTGCCAACGTGGGGGCCAGTTAGTGCCATCGGGGTAGTCAGTGCGCTGCTGCTCTATCGGGGTAGTCAGAGGCTGTGACCTGGTTACACTGGGGCAAATCCAGAGTTTGCCCCTAAAATGCAGCCAGCTCTGGGGTGGAGCACGGCAGTAACGCTGAGTGTGAAGCAGCCTGTAGGCAGGGGAGCGCAGACTGGCCCCTCCGGGGGGAACTAGAAGGAAGATGAGCCAGACACCCACGGCGTCACCCATCCTCACCCACAGCTCAGTGCGGCTCCAGGGCTGCGGAGACGCAACAACCAGCCCCATGTCCCCAACCGGATCCCTGGGGAGCCCCCCCACCCTCTGACCTTCATGTGGTACATCATCATTTCATTGGCCACGTGGCTTCGGTACTGGGCTTCGTGAACCTTCTTGTAGAGCAGCGACTGGAGGGAGGGAAGGAGAAGGCGGTCAGAGCCCGGGCGGACGGGCTTCTGCTGCCCTTGGCTCTCCCGGGGCCTCAGCTCCCGCCCCGTGTGCTCAGCACGAGTCTTTCCAGGAACTCAGGCCTTTCAATCTCCCTAGGCCTAAGGCACGCAGCGCTGGGGTGCGCCTGAGCTCCAGCCCCCCGCTCCCCCGACCTGAGCTCACGCGCACATGGCCAGGCATCGCCTTCCACCTCTCCTAGGGTGCCGAGAGGTGACAAGATTCACCGATGACCCAGCGTTATTTAAGGCTCGGCTTGTCACTTGTAACTACGCTCCCCTCTCCATGTACAGCTGAAATGCAGCTGCCTCTGGGGTGGAACCCGACAGACAGTGTGCAGCCACACAACAGCTTGGGACAGGAAGGGAAGAAGAGTCTGGTGTCCAGTCGCAGGGAGGCAGAACACAGGCGAACCCCGCTCTGTGCTGAGACAGCAGCCTGGAAAGCATCATAGAGGGCAGGCGGTCTGCAAACGTCAGGCTTGGCTGGGTGGGGGGCAGACGCTGTTGGGAGGTCGCTGGGTCCCCAGCCTTCCCCAACCCACTGCATCCAGCTTTCTCCAGCAAAAGACTTGGGGAGCTTGGCAGCTTCGAAGGCTGGGCCCGTGCCCAAGCCACCGAGAATCCGGCATGGGAATCCACCCCTCCTCCCCCGGGTGCTGGACCCACCCACGTGGGGCAGCCCCCCCGCTTACGTGGGCGATGCTGATCCCGCAGTAGATGGAGAAAGCCGTGGCCAGGTCCTCGTCGAACTTGCTGAACCAAGGCCCGTTGATCTTGTTGACCAGCTCTGCCACTCCGATGACCTCTGGAAGAACAGCGAGAGCCCAGCGTACCGACGTGACGACGCACAGGGAAACCCGGCTGCCCTGGGCTCCCAGCCATGTTCTGGCATGGGTCTGCCCAGGGCGCTGGTCCACAGGGGTTGGGGCTAGGACAGGGGGAGCCCATCCCTCCCACCTCGTGCTCTAGCGACCTACAATCCCCAGCATTGGGCGAGCAAGTTGAGTTGGGAGGAAAGGTCAAAGCCCTGCGTGAAGCCAGCAATGGGGTGCCTGGCCAGAGGGTGTGTCCCTGGATGGGGCACCGTGCGTCATACAGGGGTTGGTGGGGAGGCCAGCGAGGGGTTAAGCAAATCGGGGGGGGGGGGGGAAGAGTGGGGAGCACCACTGCCTGCCCTGAGGATTTGCTCCCCATGGCTGCTTGCAGACACTCTACGGCCGTCAGCAGGGATCGAACCGGGGACATTCAGAGCCTGCCTCTCCCACACCGCCCAGTCAGCTCCAGGCTGCCATAGTGGGGCTGGCACTAGAGGGTGACATGCCCCAGGCGTGGGGCTGCAGGGGAGGCAGCAGGGACTGACCGGCTGCTGGCAGTACTGGTGGGGGGTGTTTACCGACAGCATCGCCGGGCCGCTCGCCCTGGGTGGTTTGACTCACCAATATCACAGAGCCCCGAGGGCATCCCGTGCCACCCTCCAGTCCCACAGGGGAAGGGCCGAGGCCGCCTGGCCGCTCACAGGAGGGCCAGAGTGTGATCCCGCTGCAGTGCAGCGGGGGATGCAGGA